>NC_138746.1:22670966-23270966 GCF_965113295.1 Leuciscus leuciscus
GCGGTTCGTGTCGTGGCTTCATGCAGTAAGAGTTGTCTGTCTGCAAATATGGAATTTAATAAAAAAAACTGGTGGACTGGCGACGAGTTTCAGGCTTTATTAAGGGTATTTGTGGAAGAGGAAACTTTCTGCGCGTTCGTCCCAGCCATCTCACGGTCAATGTCTGCAATAGCTGATAACATACAAATTTTATATCTAACGTTAGCATTACGAGCTACTGAACACGCTTTATCAGTGCTCGTCTCTTTTCTGCCACAGCTTTTATTATTAAGTCATTATGTTTACACATTGTCATCTATTGCAAGGCACTCTAAACCATGTTACAAATTTACTATAACAGGATTGAAATATAGCGCTTTGAGGTTAGTAACAAACAACTATTTACAAGACTATTCACTATTTATGATTGATAGACGTGGTTCAGGCTTTTTTTTAAGCGTATTTGCAAAAGAGGACATTTTTGCGCGTTCGTCCCAGGCATCTCACAATAACTGATAACATACCTTGTCTAATTTTATACGCATACGAGCTTTCTGAACACGCTTTAGTATCAGTGCTCGTCTATTTTGTTTTGTTAATTACCTCGTTAGTAAACCAATACATAACTGCAGCACAGTTTGAAACTCCTCCATACTTATTATAAATGTGGCGCTCAAAACTGATTACTGTCCGTCGCAGACTGGGAGGAGCAGTTGCGCGCAGTTTACCCTATGAGTTTACCTTCCCGGTACTTTAGACCGCGGTGTAAACACAGAAAGCAACCGGTCAGGGGCAAAAAAAGTTCCTGGAAAAAAATTTCCTGGGACAAATTGTTCCGGGTAATTTCGGTGGAAACGCGGCTTAATATGCTGATTTGCTGCTCAAGAATTTAAAAAAAAATATTATTAAAGTTGGAAACAGTTTGTCTGCTTCATATTTTTGTGGAAACGTGATACATTTTTATTTCCAGGATACTTTGATGAATAGAAAATTCAAAAGCAGTCTATATAACTGTACATCTATATAATATCTATCTATATAAACAGCATTTATGAGAAACCAAAATCTTTTGTAAAATTGTCTTTAATGTTCTTTTGATCAATTTAATGCATCCTTGCTGAATAAAAGTATTCAAAAAAAGAAAAGAAAAATCTCACTGACCCTAAACTTTTAATAGTAGTGTATATAATAATACATATAAAAAAATGTCATCAATCAACGTCATCAGTGTCTAAGTGGCATTGGTAACACGCCAATTTTGGATACAGCTGCATGATTATGGGTGAAAAATGACTTCAATTTTGTTCTTTTACTCACATAAAGTTATTGTATGACTTCCAAAAAAAGACTTTGGAATGACAGCATTTGGACCTCTTTCTACTGTCATTGTAGAGATGGTAATGGCTAGAACTGTTAAACAATTCTTCGCAATTTTCTCCTTTCTGAGAAAATGAGAAAGGTTTGGAACAAGATGAGTGTGAGTTCATAATAACAGTTTTCATTTCTGAGGGAATTATCCCATTAACAGAGGGAACTGACTGAAAAGAAGCCCGTGTCAGAGCGTGAGTTCAGTGTGTGGTCAGTACAGCGGAGCAGCCCTCTCTGAAAGCATGCATTATTAATGATGACTCATTTGTTTCTGTGTATACACTGAAAAAGAACAGGATGGAAATAGAGGAAAAGTGCTCTAAAGTGCTCTCTCCCTATGAGAAGAACATTCTCTCAACCTCTCAGTTTGTTTGGGGATTTTTGATTGTTTTTGCCCTTTCTCTACAATGTTTTCTGAAAGCACTCTGCACATTTCACTGCGTACCCGAGTTTTCCGGGACCGCTGAACCTCTGGCCATTGCTCTCGATGGAAAGCTGCCTGGCTCAACTCAATCTGAGTGAACCACAGAGATGGGTCTTGAAAACACCCTTATCCTCACCCTATCCTGTCTTGAGGTCTGATATTATATATTATGATATCACCCTATATTGTCTTGAGGTCTGGATATTATGTCTCTTAGATACCACCTACAGCAAACACAACCTTCTGCCTTCTGGTTCCAGATGATGATGAACCCACTGGTGGTTATAAAAAGTTCTTCATTACGAATGCAGTACTCAATCAAAATCTGTCTGTTTCAAAGCTTACAATTAAATTTCACCAATAAAAACTGACACCAAATGTCTCAAATTCAGTTTCTAAATGCTCAAATCATGACAAAAACCCCCTACAAATTTCAGGTCGGAGAAGCCAATGCGCATGTGCAGTCATAAGCACATGTACTTTCTCTTCATATTGCGCAATGCACTTTCTCCCATTCATAGTAATACTACTGCAATGTCTTTCTATATATAAAGTCTTTGCTATTACATTTTTTTGTCACATACTGTGATCAGAAGTACTAAAAGGATGTTAATTGGCATACATGTGCAAAGAGCCCCAGAGTCCTGCACGGGTCCATTTTTGGAGACCCGCCCCCGCCCGTACCCGCAAAGTCCAGCACCAGATCCGACCCGTCACCCGTGATAATATCAAAATTAAATCCGCACCCACCCAGACCCGTTAATATTTGGCCCGTTACCCGACCCGTGCCCGCGATAAACCACACAGGTGACGCGTTCATGTAACATAAGGGTGCGCTGCCAATAACGCACCTAAAAGCTGTCACAAAGAACTGGGAAAAGTAATGATTATTAATAGGCCTGTCAAATATATCAAAGAGACATTTCAATTGTTTATTAATAAGCAAGTGTTTTCTGTGTCAAAGATGACGATGCTGACTCGCGATCTTCAGAAAGAAATGCACATTTCATACGGATTATAAGCAGAGAACAGTCTGTTTTCATTCGTTTTGAATTGTTTTGTTTAAAAGTACACATTTCATGCTTTCTATTTCTCAGGTCTGTGAGGCAAGTAGCTTATACGATGAGTTTCGGTTCATTTAAGAGACGATCAGTTCACGCGCGGGCGCCTCCGGCCGTGTCCTGATTATATTGCCTGCCTGCTATATTTACTTATTTATTAAATCCATGAATTTGGTAGATGAAACATTGATTAAAATGAAGATACAATTAATACAAAACGAAATTCACTTTAAAGAAAGGCTTACCAAACTTAATGAAGTGGTCAAAATCATGTCTGCCCACTCCATTTGTCTCACGATATTCGGGATCATCTTATCTTATTCATGCTTTTCACTTTTCATATAATCAACATAAAAAAATAAAAAAAAGTATATTATTTTATTTAAACATGAATATGAAACTAAATAGTTTTTTAATGACTGGGCTACAACACATAGGCCTATTAGCCTACAGTACAGAGAAATTTAATGTCGCAACTTGGTCGGACTAAAAGGGGAGACATTTTTTTTTATTGTGTCGGTCCTAAACTGACAGGGTCGGTCGGGTTACGACAAACAAGAATATTTTTAAGGATGGCCTGACTAAAACACATATTTGCGTATGTGTAATGCTGGTAATTTAGACATACAAAATTTTGCACATATTTTTCATCCGCTACCCGCCCGCAAGGAGTTCATTATCCGCCCGCGTCCCCACCCGTGAATTTTAGGAATGTCACAATCCACCCGTTTTAGCCACTTTTATGCGGGAGACCCGTTGCAGGACTCTGAAGAGCCCTCCATTTAAAAATCACTAAAAAGCTGTCACTCATCTTTTTTAGTTCATCGCAATCTTACAAAGTTATGTTATAATCAATGAAGCTGTCTACATTGCACAATGAATCTCTTATTTACATCGTGTCTAAACTTAAATTGTTATAAAGAGAGGATTCGTGAGCATGCAGTACCCAGCACTAAACAAAAACTCTGGCGTTTAGAGCGGTGAGTGGAATCTGACCAACTTAAAACACTTCTGATTGGCCATTGCGTTCAAGAGATAAACATGTCTGTGATTGGCTTCATTGCTCAACGCTGCAAAAACACGTTGTAAACAAACCCTTGTGACACTTTTCAGAGCGCAAACACAAATATGCCCTGGTGTGTTTGTCAAATATGATATTATTACAGTTACAACTGAGGGTGCCGTAGAAGCGTGCCTGCCTCTCATGTGGCACCCCCCTGTCATTTTGAGCCCAAGGTAACTGCCTATGTCGCCTATGCCATGGGCCAGTCCTGCTTTAGGTCCTGTACGCCATGAAAACCTCAACTTTTTCATTACTTGCATTACAAAAAAAGCAAGCCTGTTATTCAATGACTGTAAATGAAACAAATGCTATTGTATTGCATTTTTTGCTGTCTCAGTAACAGCATGTATATGAGAACTGTGTGCACTGGGTCTGAATCAGCTTAAATGAGACTCCATTAAGATGTATTAGACTCTCTCTATGTACCAGGGACCCACATCTACCACTAAAGTAACACCATGGGTTGCACATGGCGGCATGGACCCGTGCCAGGCGGTGCCTGACGTGGCTATTAATTAAAGTGTTCCTTAATTATCTGCTCTGTTTTAGTGCTTAGCTGAGTAATTATAGCCAGCTCTCAATGCACCAGACCGGGGGTGAATTCAGATAGAACAAAGGGAGGAAAACAAGCGATCGATGGTTTAAAGCAATAGTTCAACCAATAAAAGAAAATTGTGTCATCCTTTTACTCACCCTCATGCCATTCAAAACCAGAATGACTTACTTTCTTCTGTGGGACACAAAAGGAGGATTTTGTAGAATTGTACTGTTCACTCTTTTTAATGCATTTCCAATAAATGGAAACTGAGGCATTTAAGCTTCAAAAAGGAAGTTAAAATTAAAATTTGTCCACATGATTCATGCAATATATTCTTAAGTCTTTTGAAGTCATATGACAGCTTTGTGTGAGAAACTTTTCTCCCAAGTGAGCTGTTAACCTCTGTGACCGATCAATAAGTGAGCAAGTCACCTCGAAAAGACCATTTAGACCAGTTTTGTGAACTAGATGAACTGATTTATTGAAAAGATCAGACTCAAAAGAATGAATCAGTCATGAATCAGACATAACCATTTCTGTCTGATTCATGAATAATTATTTATATCACTTCTGTTTTGTGAACTGATCCATCGAAAGAATTAAAGCTAAAAAGAATAAACCGTCCTAACCTTGATGAACACATTAATGTGAATGTAAAGATCTTCATTTTCACTTACATGGTCTGTTCCTCATTATACAAATCTACCATATGTCTTCAGAAAACTTGTTATACAGTGAACAATTAATCTGTACTACGGATGCCATTTCATCCATTTTGAAGCGTGCCCTCATTTATTCTATATGCATGGAAAAGATCAACCAGCACAACTCTTCGAAATCATCCTGTTGTGTTCTAAGGAAGAAATAAAGTCATATAGGTTTAGATCAACATGAGGGTTGACAATCGACAACATTTTCATTTTTGAGGACAAGAAACACAAATCCTGGAAGTGTGATCAGTCACTAAATTGGAAGCAAATGCACTCTCTCTGTCTTTCAATCTGTCTCTTTTTTTTTGTTTAGCCAACAGATGCCTAAATTTGGCACTGATTTCTCAAAAAGCTTCAACTGGAGCATTCGCAAACCTTTATCACAAAGGAATAAAAGTGAGAACCAAAAACAGGCAGCGAGAAGGCATGGGCTTTCCAGAACGACCTCAAGGGGAAGAGAAAAAGCAGCAGAAAAGGTGAGTGTAATGTTCACATTGAGGAAGCTACGGAATGGTAGGGCGTCAGATCGAGTGCGAAATTGCATACAATAAAAAAAAGGTGGCACTTTTCACTACAAATAATCTTGTGAGGTTAGAATAAAATCTGATTGAAAGTGCAGTGGAGGAGTGCAGCAGTAGAGCATGAGTGATATCAGAGCTGCTGTCTCACCTGTTACCAATCCTCATATTTATAGCAGCAATATAACAGACAGACTCTAGTCATCCATAGCACCTCTCTGGGTAAATGTGCGTGGAGAAAGAAAATGGAGCATGTGAATACTGTGGATTTGAATATAGCTCTGGTTTTAACCGCATATGAATAATTTAAAGCCATATACTGTTCAAAAGTTTGGGGTCAGTACGATTTTTGAAAGGAATTAATCATTTTATTCAGCATGAAATGCATTAAATTATGATGCATTAAAGTGACAAAATGAAAGTGTCGGTAAAGACTTTAACATGGTTACAAAAAAAAATCTATTTAAAATAAATGCTGTTCTTTTGAACTCAATATATTAATCAAAGAATCCTGAAAAAAAAAAATCAGGATTTCCACAAAAACTTTAAGCAGCACAACTGTTTTCAACATTTGCACCAAATAAGCATATTAGAATGATTTCTGAAGGATCGTGGGACACTAAAGACTTGAGTATTGATGCCAAAAATTCAGCTTTGCAATCACATGAATAAATAAATAATATTATAATAGAAAACAGTTCATTTAAATTGTAATAATATTTGAGAATATTACTGTTTTACAGTATTTTGATCAAATAAATTCAGCCTTGATGAGCATAAAAAAATCTTAACAACTAAAAACGGCATAGAGTTGGCTGGTGGTCAGCAGGGGTAGATCCAGGACTCTGGATCTGCTGTCAAGCCCTCCCGAAGTGTTATGGGCTTAAATCGACGAAACACCAAGGAAGGGGGGTGCCCAACTGATGACTAGCTGTAGCCACCAAACTCTTGTATTGTTGAGAGATGTAGCCAAGCCTTGAGCTGGCCCAGGGAGAAGGACTGTGCTTGAAAGGAGGAGAGAAGGAGAGGAGAGAGCGATGCCTCTGGCTCACAGATGGGGCAGGGCAGAGTACCTGTAAAGGTGGTCCAGCTGTGATGATCACATTGTAGTTTGCAAATTACTTGAGATTTACTTTTTAATGTGTGCTTATACAACACATCATATATAATTTATCATTTGATAAATACACATTTTGATAAGTGGAAATTAGTTTGAGACAAATTTCCATGGGACCAGTCAAAAAAAATAAAAATAAATACATGAAACAAACTGTATTTTAAAAAACTGCAAATGTTAAAATGACAAAGAGATCTCAAATCTCACTCAAATCTCAAGTAATTTGCAAACTACAATGTGATCATCACAGCTGGACCAACTTTACAGGTACTCTGCCCTGCCCCATCTGTGAGCCAGAGGCATCGCTCTCTCCTCTCCTTCTCTCCTCCTTTCAAGCACAGTCCTTCTCCCTGGGCCAGCTCAAGGCTTGGCTACATCTCTCAACAATACAAGAGTTTGGTGGCTACAGCTGGTCATCAGTTGGGCACCCCCCTTCCTTGGTGTTTCGTCGATTTAAGCCCATAACACTTCGGGAGGGCTTGACAGCAGATCCAGAGTCCTGGATCTACCCCTGCTGACCACCAGCCAACTCTATGCCGTTTTTAGTCCTTCAACAGGTTGGCTCTGCCACCACACCTCCCGCTGTATCCAAATCCAATTAGATGCTGTTTCCGCCTGTTCAATGACATTGCCTATCAGCCGTTGCCTGGCCATCCCTTCAATCCCCAACAATCCAAGGGTTCTCCAGAGCGACTGTCCAGCAAAACCTCTGCAGACGACCTCTACTGGTAGATTCCAGGCCTTCCATCCTTTTTGCTGGCTCTCGAGGATAAGGCCTTGATATTTTTTGAGCTTACGCTCATGTTCCTCCTCCATCCTCTCTTCCCAGAGTACTGCTAACCCTATGAGCACTACCTGCTTGGTACCTCTAGACCAAAGGACAATAGCTGCTTCTTCAGGTCTGCCCACATCTCCCAGTCATTTGCTGAGGCCAGGACCCCTCTGCTCCTCCGTCCTGCTGCAGTGCTTTCTCCTGTCCTGACGAAATGGATAAAGTGATGCCCATCGGAAAGTTGTTTACCCTTCTTCCTTGCCTGTTCCACACCATCCGCCAACCGAGACAGAATCTTATGACACCACCGGAATTTCCCGTCTGCCAAGCGTGACCAACATGCTGAAAGGACATGCTCAAGATTGTCTTTCCACACAGTGTGCAGCTGGGGCTCTCTGCCATCCCCCAAATATGGAGGTTTGATGAAGTAGGCAGGACATCGCAGACAGAACACATCAAGAACCTTATCTGACGCCAAGCCACCTCCTCAAATAGGTGTTAATCTTCCTCTACAATCCCTCAAAAGTAAAGACAGGTATCTCATAAACAAGCAGAGGCCAGAGCAGCCTAGGGAGTACCCCGTGTTGGTAACTCCAGGCCTTATACTTGCCGGGTAGGCCGCTCTTCCCTAGGGATGTCAACCAGGTATCTGCTTGAATAATCATCTCCCTCACACTCTGCTTATCATTAAGGTCTGCCCTGTACCATTTGCCCAAGCTCTTCACCGGTCTCTCTTGGACCGTTGGGATGATGGTATCTTTGATCCTGAAACAGAACCGGTCCTGGATACGCCCCTTCCTCAACACCAGGATTCTGGACTTTCCTAGTTTGAACTCCATCCTTGCCCAATCGGGGAGCTCAACCAGATCCTCCAAGATCCATCTCCCTTCAGGTACTGATTTTGCCGTGATAGTGAGGTCGTTCATAAATGCTCTTGTAGGTACCCGCTGGATGCCACTTGCCAACTCTTCTGATTTAACGAGAAGGTTCATAGCTGCCGAAAACAAAATCACTGAGATTGTACAGCCAGTTACAATGCCCACCTCTAGCTTCTGCCACTTGGTGGTAAAGTCTCCACAGGTGAAGCGCATGTTGAAGTTGTCATCCTTGAGAAGTTGCTGCTTCTGGAAACTCTCTTGGATATGGTAGGTCTTCAAATCCACCAGCTTGTGGGGTATCGTCCCAAACGCATTTCTTCAATCCAGCCACAGAACTGCCAGGTCACCACGGTTCTTCTTCGCATCTTCGGTAAACTTGGCTTATGCTGGTGTGCTCAAGACAGCCTGCTACCCCTGGAACTCCCCCGTTTTGGACGGACGTGTCCATGTACCCGTTGTCCATCATAAAGGTGGTCAGCCTCTTCGCCAGAATCCCAAGAAAAATCCTGCCTTCAACATTAAGGATTAAGATGGTATGGAATTGCTTAATCCCCATAGAGTTCTCTTCCTTCGGGATGAAGCATCCATCAGCGACCAGGTTTTAATTATTTAAAACTTTTCAATGTAAATTTCATTCTGTTCTTCACATATTATGATCCTATATGGCTTCACAAGACATGGAACTCAGTGCATGAGTCATATGAACAGCTTTTATTGGGCTTTTTATTCATTTTCAGAGCTTGACAGTTCCTGACCCCATTCATGGTATGGAAGAGCAGATATGATAAATGATAAAAAGAACTTCTCTTTTTTGAAACTTCCCTTTAAAAGTCACTCAAAAATCACTTTAAAAGTTAAAGTGTCCTGCTGCAACCACATTGGCCAATGTGGGTCTTTCATGTTAGATGTCCCTCTGAATCTGTGTTGGATGATATTCATATATTCCAGGTAAATATTCTTCAGAAGACATTTACAATATAATATGCAATAGAATTCAAAGAACCAATTGTGGCCTTCGCCTATTCTGAAAAACACATTTCCTGTATTCATTCAACAAGCACCTTTGATAGAACTATCACAAAACAACTTATTTCTGTTCTTTCCTTCAAACAAATTGATCAATCACTGACATTTGGATATTATATCTCTGTCTCTTCATTACAGCAGCATCTGTAGCTACAGAATAACACATTGTGGTGAAGAATCTCAGGTTTAGGAACAAACAGAATGACTGGCATCTGCCGACCTCCGTGAGAGCGAAGCCCAATTCATCCAGATAATGACTAAACAGTGATTTGTGTTGTGAAGAAAAGAAATTGTATTGAGAAAAAAAAAAAAAAAAAAAAAACGAGCATAAGTATCTGCCATCTTTGAACAAATCAAACATCATTCTCTCCTGAACATCCCTGATGCAGTTGCTAGGGAACAGTCCTGACAGTAGGGTGAACACTTGATTTCTTCAACATTATAATGTGTCATGGCTTCCCATGTCAGACATATGACGCTTATGAAATCCTATTTTCAACTAAAATAAAGTTTAACATCAAATGGCAATATATTTAGATAATATGGGACTGAACTAATAAAATATTAAACTGTAATTTAAAAACAAACATCATGATAAAGACATCATGCATTGCCAAAAATCATGGTAGTACCATGGTAACTTTGTAACCTACCCCCAAACACATCTCTTTTTGGGGTACTTTTTTGTAAAAAGCATTATGAACATTCACTCAATTCAATGAGCTGAAATATAAAAATGTCACAGCCGTGCTTGAGATGGTGCCAATGTTCCCTTCAGTCAAACTGAGCAGATTTGGAATGCACACCAGTGAGATGGAGAATGAGAATTTAATTAAAACTGTGGATTAGACAAGTTTCCTAAAGTTCTAAGAGGTTTATGAGAAAAGAAATGCATGCAGAGTAATGGCATTAAAGATAATCAGATAAACTTGATCAGAGATATGTAATTGTGATTTCCTTTCAACTGTCCATCACTTCAAACTGAAAATGCTATCATTATTTACTCACTCTCATTCCATTCCAAAACCTTAAAGGTACACTATGCAACTTTTTTTTGTACAAAATTAATCAAATTCAAATGAGTCAATACAGCATCAGTCAGCATCAATAAGCCTAATTGTGAATGTTTTATGAGCAGTAGGATAAGCGCACTATTTTTTTTTTAGTTATGAGAAAGAACCATATTCATCCGCACAGTCAGGCAGAGCCGAAGCATAACCAAAACAATGTTCTTCTGCAAAAGGCATTAGGTTTTGTTTTTAAAAGTTACATAGTGTACCTTTAATACGGTTATATTTTTATTAATTAAAAACACAATTATATACAGTATTTTGAACTTGTATGTTATATTCCAAGTTTTCTGAATCCTGAAGTAAAGTCAACTATCATGCACACATCATATAGATTATTAAAGGGTTAATTCACCGAAAAATGAAAATTCTATCATTAATTAACTTTATTTACAAAATAAATTGACCGGCAACCAGACGCATATGTGTTGTTTTGATTCGAGAACTGATGTACTTTTGTTCCATGAACTCGCTTTGGATAATATATTTTTGTGCAAACAAAGCACTCGTGTCACTTCATAATATTGAGGTTAAACCGAGTCACATGGATTACTTTATTGATGTCTTTCCTACCGTTCTGGACCTTGAATGTGCTAGTTACATAGCCCCCAATGGAGGAAAAGAGAGCTCTTGGATTTCATTAAAACGATCTTCATTTGTGTTTCGAAGATGAACGAGTGTTAACACTCATTATGAAACATTATGACTGAGGAAATATTGACAGAACTAATCCTTTAACAGTAAGACTAAACTATCTTTTAATCTTCTTTGGAGTGTCTGAAAATGCCTTATAAATGTAACAGAGGCATGAATATTTCATTTTTTAAATCTTTATTATTTATTTTCTATCTTGTTTCAACAGTGCTTCGAGCTCTTAAGATCAGTGCATTAAAAATCAACAGGATATATTTTTCCAAACAAACCACATCTGTGCATTTTCTGAGAGCCAGACGAGCATCAGGCGTTCATTAGACCATGGTTAGAAATCAATCTGACAGGATGAGGAAATTTATGCCTGGCCGACTGGAGGGGAGAGCAGAACATTGTAAGTTTCATTTTAATTTGCGGCTCCTGAATCTATTGGCACACCAAGTGACTTGGTGGATGGTAGCCATGGCAACAATACTTGATCCTCCAGATACACTGCATATATCTGAACTAAAATGAACAAATATAATATCATTAAACGAGTGCAAAGAGAGACAGGAAGAGAGATGTGCACAAGCTAAAATAAATCTGAAAGACTAAGGAAAATGATAATACAGTTGCCTGTTGAATGCATACACGTAAATACATAAGCGCTGCCTTTTATGTCAAATGCACTCCATAGCTGTGCATTCAGCAGTGCAGATGCCTTCAGCAGAGCTTTAAACGAATTCTGCATACATAGAAAGATCCCATGAATCCCAGCGCCTGTTTAACTGCCCTTTTACTAAGGGTAGACGGTATAACCGTAATCATATCACGGCATGACTAATTTAGGGTACGTAAGTTTATTTATTTCCATAATTCCATTCAAAACGTTAAACTTCCATAGATTATAGATTCAGGGCCCACAATTTAAACAATTTCAAGTATTTAGTTGTTTATTTGTACATAATTTGGGCTTCCAGCTCATAAAACCCATGAAAACAGGATTTCAAAAAATTAGAATATTACATGAAATCACACAGTAATCACACAGTGATACCATGGTCATTGAACCAGGTTTTGGTTATTTTGGCAGTGTGGGCAGGTGCAAATCCTGCTGGAAAATGAAGTCAGCATCTCCATAAAGCTTGTCTGCTGAAGGAAGCATGAAGTGCTCTGAAAATGTCCTGGTAGACGGCTGCGTTGAGTGGACAGCACAGTGGACCAACACCAGCCGATGACATGGCTCCCCAAACCAACACAGACTGTGGAAACTTCACACTGGACTTCTAGCATCTTGGATTGTGTGCCTCTCCATTCTTCCTCCAGACTCTGGGACCTTGGTTTCCAAATGAGATGCAAAATTTGCTCTCATCAGAAAAGAGGACTTTGGTCCACTGTGCTTTATTAAATCCAGAGTTAACGCAGCCGTCTACCAGGACATTTTCAGAGCACTTCATGCTTCCTTCATTTTCCAGCAGGATTTGCACCTGCCCACACTGCCAAAATAACCAAAACCTGGTTCAATGACCATGGTATTACTGTGTAATTACTGTGTGATTTCATGTAATATTCAAATTTTTTGAAACCCTGTTTTCGTGGGTTTTATGAGCTGGAAGCCCAAATTATGTACAAATACTTACTAAATACTTGAAATTGTTTAAGTTGTGGGCCCTGAATCTATAATCTATGGAAGTTTAATGTTTTGAATGGAATTATGGAAATAAATAAACTTTTCCATGATATTCACATTTTTTGGAAAGGGTCTGTATATATATATAGTCAAACTAAAAATGATTCGGACACCAGATATAATTTCTGATATTTTTTTTACTAGTGGGTACAGGACAATATAGTTAATTTATGTAAGTGAGGATAGCAAAATAAAATAAACTCTGACATATTATACCCACAAGTTCTTCATACAGTGGACTACCAGTAAAATGTCTAAAAATGTCAGACCAAAAATGATTCAGACACTTTGACCTGACCATGTTTTGCTTCAGAGATTTTTCTTTAATTTCTAATGCGACTTTTTTACACCACAGACTAAACAAAATTAAGCATTGTTTAGTAATTGGTCAACCTAAATTGGTATTATCTAATTATGTGCTTAAATTTAACGGCTGACAGCTATTCAACCTATTTCATTTGTGTGTGTATATATATATATATATATATATATATATATATATATATACACACACAAATGAAATAGGTTGAATAGCTGTCAGCCGTTAAATTTAAGCACATAATTAGATAATACCAATTTATATATATATATATATATGAAATGTACATATAAAACAAATTCAAACTTGAAATTCTGATTGAATGCCACGTTAAAAGCCATAAAATAGTCAATATCTGCATCTATAACTGCACATCAACTGAAGTCTATATAAATGTGTCTATATAAGTTGTGACGTTGCTTGGCAACTGCAAGCAACTAAACTCTTAATACAGCACCCCCTAATAACAAGTTCTTCCACATTTTGACTTGTTTAGGATGTCACCCTCTGTATTCTCACATTTATTCATATTTCACTTTCAAGTGAAAATAACGTAAAGCAGTCCTACTGACTAGCAACACAAATATATCTACTACCTTACCGGATGACACATTCCTACTCTCGCACGGTATATCCCATCATACCGCCCGGCACTAATTGACACTCTCCATCACTCAAACACAAAGCACTTCCTCTTGCGCTTGAAGGACAACCCAACCCTGGCATTATTGCCAATCCAAGCTGTGCTCTGTGAAGCAGGACTCGCCTCTTGCTCTGTCGACTTGAGGCGTGGAAGTGGCGGGGTTCGAGAGCACGGGTCGGGCCCTGCGGGGAGAGATGCTCTCGGTTGGATACCGCTCCCTCCCTGTCGCATGTGTTCTCCCTGCTTGACACTTCCACCCACTCACGCCTGGTTGTGCAACGGCTGTTACGCAAGACAGAGCAGTTTCCAGAGTGATGAGAAGAATCGGGTTGCTGCACAAGAGGGAACGATCTGGCAGAGCGAGTGGACTGCAGATGAAAAACGGCAACAAAAGCAGAGAGAGCGAGAAAAAAGTCGATATTATTCAATTCTTTCATCTACAGGCCAGCTAGCAGGGCAGGTTTTTGCTGCAGGTCAACAGGAACGGAGAGGACAAAGCCAGGAAACTCTCTTCTCATCAAGGGTCTCAAAGTGACAGATGATAGGTTGAGAGTAGAGTCTGGAGAGAATTGAGGAAACGGCTGAATTGATTACTCATTCAATTACAATAATTAAGCAGCTACTTGAGGCACTCTGTCTTAACCTGCTTTTTGTCATTTACTACTCTTTGAAAAAAGAAAAGACGAGTCCTTAATTTCTCTTTAAGAGAAAAAGAGCTCAACAATGGACACTTTTGTGTTCATGAGCATCAAATTAATCCCTACGACCATATCAGCATCCAAACTGCCAGAAAAAATTATAATTTTGTGACCAGCACACACACAAAAAAGGCACAAAAAAAAAAGAGGTTCTCAGCCTTTGTAGGTTCTATTTTCTACAAAAATAGACATTTTAGGAAATATAATCTTACTACATTTTGATTACTTTTACATTTCTTTTGACCTAACTTGCCACCTTATCATATTGATATAAAAAAAAATATATATACAAAGAGAAAGAAAATTCCATTATGTAAGGGTTTCCTAAACTGGGGTTAGTGAAGGAACGACCCTTGTAGTTTTGTACATTTATGAAAAGTTTATAATTATTATTGATTAAATCTAATATTATTAAATCTTAAAAACATTAAATTAAAATAAATAAATCATTTTAAAATAAAAGGTGGCCACTTAATTTTCTGTGCAATTATAGTCGCATAACTGGTGGCCGATCTGTGTGTGCAATTTCACAAAACTAGAAGATTTTCCAAACATTTATAAGCAATATTTTTTTTTTTTACTTTTTTTTTTAGATAGGAACGATTAGGGAAACTCAAATTACTCAAATTATGACTTACTGCTATTATGTGAATATTATGTAATTATTATAATCAATAGAAAAGTAACCTGTAGTCTGATTAAGTATTTTAAAACATAATATAATTTAATTATATAGAAAGCATAATTAGTCAATATAATACTATACATACATCTGTGACACATTAACATGGCACATTAACTGAAGTAAATCAAAACTGAATGTTTTATAAAAGAAATGAAAAATGTATATGGCAGAAGTACAAAAAAGGATGCACATATTGTCAGAAGTAGCTGTACTGTATAATTGCACAACAAGAATAATCCAAGGAAAGTGTGATCTCTTTAATCCATAAAACTCAGACTAGCATAGCAGAGAATAGCAGGGAACACAACCACTAAATTTAGATGACACGGAACCATGAGCAAACAAAACAGGAAGTATATACACAGGTTGAACGAGGGAACTAAACAAGAACATCTGAACCGAATGATTATTAATGTGTAGCCAACTAGCCATAGAAACTAACAAGACCGACGGACCAGAGCGGCATCCACGGCCCGGAAGCCCAAGGCGGAGCTGCTGGCTCACGGAACAGAGCCGGAGACAGGGACTCGGCAGACCAGAGGAAGGTACAAGCCTGGTGCAGCCAAGGGGTGGACAGGAGAGGCGCAGCCGGAGACCAGAGAGTGATTGGCGGAAGCTGAGAGAAGATTGACCTATGCTGATCTGAAGGGACGAGGGGAACTGGCCATAACCAGTGGAGGAGATGGGACCAGGAAGTCAGACGGGAACGTCAGAGGAAGCAGATTGGTGGACAGGACCAGCAAAGATTGGAGGATAGGGACTTGTGTGAGAACTGGATCCGTGGACCACAGATCTGTCCTGGCTCTGAGATGGACTGAGCAGCGCGTGTCCATAATTTTTATTTATTTATTAATTTTGATATGTATGTATATATATATATATATATATATATAAAGGGACCAAAGCGTAGCCTATTTGTTGAACGTTCAAACCATCTTATAATCAACATGAAACACTGACTCATCCAGTTGCCCAAATATCGAGTAGACTTTGTTTTGTTAGAGCTGGTCTATCATTCATCTGAGTGGCTGTTGAATGATGTTCATTTGAATGACCTCTACCGGACATTACACAGCCATAAATCATGTCAACACATAACAATCATTTATGCTCACTTTCTCAACCAAGCTGACCAGCTCTCTGCATCATTAAGCGGATCAAAAACAGTCTATTTTTGGACTCGGGCGTGGAAAACCAACTGTTAGCCTGTTCCTATTATCTAGAACAAAGACAACAAATTTGACTTCACTGCAACGATCTGAGAAATCATTCGGGGTGAAAAACAGCCGCCAGCGACTCCAATCACAGAAATCAAACCCCGATAATGAGGCGAGAGTCTCAATATCAGAGGCAACCACAGGAACAGTTAAATATTTGCTGCGATACACCATCTGGAGAAAGATAGAGACAGATGATTCAGAAATATAAGAACAAATCGAAACAAGCGATTAACTTGTACCACAAACAAACTGCTGGGAGCTTTTAATTCCACTCAGCATGCCTAATGGATTCAAACCTCAATAGAGGAAACTTGGTTAAACTAAAATGAGATAATATCGAGGAAAATTTCAAATGCTTTCCAGATTGATGTAGATTGTCAAAAACCTTTTATTGCACCATGCTTTTTTTTCTAACCATTTTACCAAAAGCTGCATCACACTGATGTGAACAGTAATTGTAATAAAAGCAAATGGAAATCACATTTCCCACAGTGAAGCGATGGAGAGTCCCATGCTAATGGACGGTGTGCAGCTTGTCTTGCACTGTTCTATCTGAAAACAGTAATGAGGCGTTTTGCTGATGATGGGTAGGTGGCAGAAACACAATGATTGGGCTCTGCTGACCGACTGCAGATGGGAAAAGGCCAAAACCCACACAAACAGATTGGGAGGCTGTGCTGGTTGGCAAGCAGACGGATTAAAACTACGCTGGTTCTAAAGTGTGAGTCAACTGGAGATGGATCAATTTCGGGTGACCCGCAGAGCAACTTCTGTTGCACAGATTTATCCTCCATTGTGTGAGACAGCGCCTCATTTTGGCTTTGAGAGACTTAATTGGGTTATGATACAAAGCATTGTTTGAAGGAGGCATATGGGGAAGTGTTCACGCAGACACAGACTAATGCAACGCAACCATCTTCTACTGTTTTTTGTCATCTTATTATTAGAGGTATTTCCTAATGAAAACATCACAATTGTTGTTGCTCCTATAGCACCTAAGGTTAGGGATTTGAACAGCATGTACAACTCGCACTGTTTGTGCTACGAACATGAATGATACTTCAAATCATGCGGCTTGTTGGGGAGAGGTGTGCTATTACTGTATAGAGCAATATATATATATATTTCTTCTAAATATATTTCTTTTCACCTGGCAGGCGATAAAACAAGCGGCATATACTTATCCTGAATGGATCCGAGCTGTAACAGTGTAGAAACATGCTAAAACCATGTTGAACACTGCAGCAACTCCCTAGCAACCACATAGAACACCCTAGCAACAGCAAAGAAACATGTTTTAAGCTATTCAGAATCAGAACAATTTAGCAACCGCATAGCAACTACCGTCGGAGTGAGTTTTGAGCAAGCAACACTTACATTTACTTCAGAAAGCTAGCTAATAATACGATCATTTTGCGGCTGAAGTCAGGTCTAACATGACCTGAATTTTTAATAGCAGCCTATAAAAATGGGGAGTACAGGAAATTCTTAGCCTGTCAGTATGATATTCTGGCAGAATCCGAGGACTTGAAGAGAGTGAGAAGCAATTAGAAGGTGGAATATAGCCCAGCACAGGGAGGTGTATTTTAGGAAAGGTTACAGCTGATGGGGGACACGTCTTAAGGACATTAAGGAAGATTGGCCACTTCTTCTTGGTTCACTGATCCAATTGCATATTAATATTTTTGATTTCACTATTATTCCAATATCCTTCAATGAGATTGGATTGTAATATCGGAGTGCCCTCCGCTGGATGGAAAACAGTATCATGACTGCACATTTAGGCTGGATGGCAGTCACCAATCCCATCTGAATCCACCGTGACATTAAGGAATAACTTATAGCTCTATTTCCCAGGGTTTGAAGTTGATCTCATAAAATATGTCAAAATCACACTGAGAGACAAACCTAGTATTAAATTAACTAGATGTTAAAGAGCTTAAAATAAATAGTCACAATGTGACATCTCGCTGTTAAAACATTAAATCAAAGCTTTTACTGTAAATCCGGTACTTTTAAATCACATTTTCCCCCTTCTGCCATCATGAGAATACAATCTCTGACTGCAGTCTCTATAATACATTGAACTAGATGCCGCCTTTGTGCACTGCACACTCAAAACACACAGGTCTATCGGCAATTAACTGCAAACGTATGGTGGCAATTAACCTTATAGATCGTAATTAACACTTTCGCTGGTTTAAGCCACTAATTTTACAGCATTTTAATTAATGTAGATCTCCCTCTGACAGACTGTGCTATTTGCCGTCTCACCCTTTCGTAACGAAAACCGAGCAAAGCTGCAAGGGTCATTTTCTGCAGGCATGACATCTAACTTCATATCTTTGTATTACCAAGACATTGTCTTTCCTCATTGACTGAGCACACAAAACCAAACACTCGGATGCAATGGTCTGTCACACCTGAAATGATTTTTATCTCCTATTCAGATTCTGAGTCTGTCTCCTGCTGGTTTACGATTTCATCTCACATCTATCATCATTAATAGCTGCTGCTTCTTATATGCAAACTGTCCTCTGCAAAATCCATTTCATTATATTTACTGAGTACTCGGCTCATCTCTTCATAACAGACATACAAATAAATATTTAGAACTGTTTGGATGAGGGGGCGACTGATATATAGTCAAGTTTGTATTTGCATGGCCACCTCACTGTAATCGAGAAACACAAACAGTTCAGAAAGAACAAGTAAATATCAGAGTCAGACTGCTGCATATAACGGGTGAGAACAGCACAACAGTTGGGTTCCAGAAGTAAAAATCCCATTCATTTTCTCCACAGAGAAATTGATGTTCAACAATAACATCTAAATCTTTCAAACAAGACCTACTATGAGCTCTGAGGTTGTTAATGGATGATATATGCTTCTGTAGAAACCATAAGTGTGATTTCAGTTGTTTAATTGCAAAATTCCCAATGAAGAACTAAACTGCCAACATAATTCTGAAGACAGCAATTGCTGTTACCATGAAAACGTAAATCGTGGCAGAAGAGATCCAATCTCACGAAGCACCGTGAACGATGTAATCGGGCCTCTCAAGCTACAGTACTTGCGTACAAATGATTATTTTGACATTAAAATAACGCTTTTGTATTTATACATTTATTGTTTTATATTGTACTATTATTTTTCATTCATTTGCATAGTAGATGTAACAAACTACACACGTGTTCAAAAGTTTGCGGTGAGATTTTTTCAATATTTTTGAAAGTCTCTCAGCCCACCAAGGCTGCATTTATTTGATAAAAAAATACAGTAAAAACAGTAATATTGTTGTAAACAGTTGTGCTGCTTAATATTTTTGGATTTATAATATTAAAATTTATATTTCAGGATTCTTCGATGAATAGAAAGTTACATTTTTTTATTAAAATAACTTTATTTGAAATAGAAATTCTGAAAATATAAACAAATATAAACAACTAAAAGTATAGAAAGAGTCTGAATAAAAGTATTAATTTATTAAAAAATAAGTACTCTTTTGTATTTTTTTAGATTTACTAATTTTTATTGTTTTTATTTTTGCTTTAATTAAAAGCTTGTGTTGTAGTCATTCATCTCAGAGTTGGCTGATTTAGGACATGGCTTAGAAATCTTTACTTTTTTTAATAATTTTTTTTATAGCAGAGATGATGAATGGGAAGTTTGGAAACAGTACTTAAGGAACTAAGAAATGTAGGTGTTCACAGATCTAGAGCCAAAGACTCTTTAAAGGAGCCACACACTGCATGTTTCACCTGAGGTCCACTTATAACATTAGTCAAGGTTTTTTGCTACTAAAGTCAAGGTTTAGTCAAAAGAAAAAATACATTACCCTTTTCTGCCCTCCCCCTAGAATTTTACAGGCTCTTTTTGCTACTGTACATTTAACACTTCTATATGTAAACGACCTCTGTTATTATTCGATAGCTTCCATGATATTCCTCTCTCTTTAAACCTCTCATCAACCTTCCTATATGGAATGATGAACCGTTATCCACTGACGTTGGTCACTCTGTGGGTGATAAAAAATACCTTCAGGAGCGTCTGCGTCGCATATCTTGGTGATGGCAGCAGAGTGATTGCCCTGTGATGAGTTTGCTGTAGGCACTGGGGTCTGGGGACAAAAAAAAAGCCCAAAACAATAAGACCAAACTGATCTATGGAATATGACTAACTGCAAACAAGTTAACCATATGCAATTTGCTTTAGTTTTTTTTACATGAGAATAAGACATTAGCAATTGTCTCCTTTTTTTGCCATGCTCACTTGATAACTTACTACATTCTGGGACAAATTCACAAGACAGTTATGTGCACATAATTTCAGTGTAAAATCATATTCACTAATCCCCTGCAATCCAGTTTAATAGCCTTGCAGTGTTTAAATTAAGTCATTATCAATCTTTACAATGCCTCCTTTCTATTTAAATTAGACTTATTACACTGCACCTTATTAAAACAACTCTATTCTATATTCCTGGCACAATGATATGTGAATGGCACTATTAGCGCTAAAGGGAAAGCAAGCAGTAAAAGCTATTTCATTAAAAAAACTGAAAAAAAAAGATGCTTGCATTGATGGCAGTAGTAATTCATCAGATGATGGAGAAGAGCAATTTAACCTGCCACATACGTAAATGTGTAGTGTTGTCGAGCACACTTTCGTCATTTTAAAGAGACCATTTATAATCAAATCCAATTGGAATAATTAATTAAGTAAACTGGTGCTAAAACAACACAGACTAAAGTACAAACAACACTTATATTTCTAGAACCCTCTCTTACAAGAATACTGAAAACAAAGCAAAGCAAACAAAGTTCTGACTGACTCATTCTGCAGAATTTCGTTCAACACATACTAATTATAAGAGGAAGACTGACTCATGAGCTTTATGGGTTATTACATTATGGGAATGTGTTCAGAAATACAAATACAGTTTTAAATTAGACATTCCATGTGCTTAGAGATACTATATTGCTGTTTATGAGTATGAGTAAACCTCACTTGTTTAAAAGTAAATGCATGAACTATATGGGTTAGTGTAATAATGAGTAAAATAATAAATTTGATAAATAAATTATGCTTGCAAAAATCTGATTCATACTGTCTCCAGATTCATAAATCTCCACGCGTTTCACCATTTATCATCACTTAAATAATACATATTAAAAAAATAATAAACATTTGATCTTTTACAATTATTTTAATTAATTAATACATCATTAACATGAATTAAAAGAATACCTTTATCAATCTACTAAAAATCATTGTTATACGAGTTTCTTTTCATTGCACTTCAGTAAATCACTCTTCCTACCATTTCAATTTAAAATCTACTTCTGCATCCTGTTTGCTCCCTCAGTTCCAATTAAGAAATTCAATTGGAATTTAAAAAGCATTCTCAATTCAATTGAGAATGGCGCAAAACCCTGCAAAGCACATGTATTTCTCGGTTATTCGTTTATGCATGTTTCAGTCTTTACATCTGATGCTGCAGAGGTGCGAAGGACAGATGTAATTGGTCAGATTTCGACACATGCTGTGATGTTTGCTGAGTAGAATGGGAGGTTTGATCTTGCCGCGAGCTGTTCTTCCTATTCTCAGTCCTCCGCAGACGATTTGCTCCATCAGCCTTCCGACAGCTTGTCAAATTATTCTTTATTTGAGCTTGTATTTACGTGAAGGCAACATAACTTTTGGAAGTAATAAAATGGGATAACATGCGCCACTGGATAGATGCAGAATGACTGCTAGCCTTCCAGGAAGTGAATAGAAATCAGATTTGATCGATGAAGAGTTTGTCAGTTTCAGCCTTAGATGCCCATGGGCCATTCACAGTCTGTTCAATGACCACATGTAGGTCTGAAGGTCTCTTCCTGTCTAAATGTGGGTGGTTCTTGGCCAGAATAAGCTGCAACTTGGATCAGATTTCATGCTAAAAGTTGCTAGGCTACATATGACTAGAATGTATAGATTCGCAGAAAAGAACACGAGGGCAAGCGTTCTCACTTGAGCAGGTCAAAGATATCAGACAGTTTTTAACATCACATAAATGTACGGACCTTTGAAGAAGTAAAATTAAATAAATAACAGATGCAGGAAGGCATTTAATGGGTTTTGAAGAGAATCGGGAGAGAAGGATTTGAAATGCTTTCAGACACTTGCTTTGTAAAGGGTTGATCATTACACACTTATGTCACCGGCGTGGGCCCTTTTTGCTCAGAATACGACAGCTGTAATCTGCATGCAGCGCAGCACAGGGGATTGACTATTACACAAACAAACCCACATCTCACCTGCAGCAGGTATTTCTGACTGCCGTACATGACGTATTGCGGGGCCAGACTGTAGATCATGTAGCTGGTGTGGAGGACGATGAGGAGGAGGATCATGCAGAGGAAGAGGAGGGCCTGCGGTCGGGTTCTCTGAGGCCTGATCTTATACAGCTGCACAGAAAGAAACATCCTTATATTACTGATATGACTGAGTGCTATGAATCTAGATCGCAAGATCTCTAACATCCACCAGCTCTGTGATGTCGTCATGGAGGAGTGGAAGAGGACTCCAGTGGCAACCTGTGAAGCTCTGGTGAACGCCATGCCCCAGAGGGTTAAGGCAGTGCTGGAAAATAATGGTGGCCACACAAAATATTGACACTTTGGGCCCAATTTGGACATTTTCACTTAGGAGTGTACTCACATTTGTTGCCAGCGGTTTAGACATTAATGGCTGTGTGTTGAGTTATTTTGAGGGGACAGCAAATTTACACTGTTATACAAGCTGAACACTTACTACTTTACATTGTAGCAAAGTGTCATTTCTTCAGTGTTGTCCCATGAAAAGATATAATAAAATATTTACAAAAATGTGAGGGGTGTACTCACTTTTGTGATATATATATATATACACACACACACAAACATAAATCAGGCCTAACATACAATAGTTATTGTTGTTATATTATATGAATCGATAACAAAAACCTGCCTTACTCACATACCTCTAAACTACCTTTGGCCTATACAAACTAAAAGGCACTAAAACTCCTAAAACTCTATACAATAACCCTAATAAAGCAGGTAAATGAGGATGAAAAAGAAACGACGTTGTGTCTCACCCGTATCCAGAAGAACCAGATCCCCATGTTACGGATCCCGGCCATGGAGGTGAAGACAAAGTACATGGTGATGGTGGTGATGAGAACATAGTCCAGTGGGAAAACCTGAAGAAGGAAGAGAAACATCAACGGCAACTTTACAACTCCACACACACAACAAACACTTAGTGTCAGGCTTCAGTATCAACTAAAAAACACTATTAACTTGACAATGAAGATGGCCGGAAGTGTTGTCCGCTTTCAGTGCCTTTTCCTTGTGTGCCAGAATGGTTTTTAGAGTAAGTGATGCATGTTTCACAAACATCACAATGCTTGAGGCACAAAGGATATATATACACACTCACATTCTCAGTGGTGGCCTAAAATACTGCCACTCCTGTGCGAGAGACGGATCGCTTCACAACTCTGAGGTGATCTTTCAGCAATTCCGACTATTTTCAATGCATTTCATCTCAAAAGAGCCACAGGAAGTACATGGCAGAACTGTTTGAAAGTCAAGCTAAAAATGGTCCTCTTTTTCCTGGAAGAGCTGCTGGCTCGTACAAATGACAATGCCTCTTCTGTTGGCAGCTTGTCCTCCATAACTCCACTGGAGCTGAAATGCTTTTTTTTTTTAAATGAGCAAAACACGCACTGACCTTACCTTTTGCCCTCATATCGAGGATGGAATATGGTCGGTGACATCACAAAGCACAAATTAGAAATGTTTCTGGAAGCATGAGCAATAATTATCTGGCCTGCATGTCTTATCTCTTTGCAAATTACTTTTCTTTTTCCCTTTTCACAAGGCCTAATTGCTGAAATCAATGGTCTGGATTCCTGAACAATTTGGTTTAATCAAGCCATCTTAAGTAGCGAATGAAACAAGCGATCATATTTTATTCAAGCACATGGAAACTGATCATTGCACTACTTGAAGAAGATTGAAGGATTTGGAATCTCATCCAAAAGCACTAAATGATGAAAAGCATACTTATTTCCAATTCATAATAGCACTTAATTCAGAGGTCATCTCATCTTTTTTATGAGGCAAGCAGCCACAGACCAAGCGAAAAACTGTTTAGGGTCTTATATTTCATTTTGAGATATGTACATTGTTGTAATTGCAGATTGTGGTATTGTGGCTCAATGGCAACACATTTCCTGGTTTCTGCTTTGACTAGATAAAAACTAGATGAAACCACAACTGTCAAGCATTATGAATATAAATGTTTTTAAAATCTGATCGAGGTGAATGTTTAGTCAGATCCAGTGAAATATATATCAAAACTTGGGGATACGGCCTCGGATTGTAACCTGTCTCACCACACAAAAAAAAAAAAGTGAGCGAAAAAAAAAAGTGAAATATTTTTGCACTTGCTTTGAAATTTCACTGTCCATTCAAATCAATATTACATTCAAATCTAATCAATACTAATTTTAAACTAATCTATCTATCTATCTATCTATCTATCTATCTATCTATCTATCTATCTATCTATCTATCTATGTGTGTGTGTGTGTGTATGTATTAATATGTAATTAATACAATTAATATAATCTATAATATAATATTAATATATGTGAATATAATTAATATATATTATTTTTGATATATTATAAAAAATGCTCAATACATTTTTACACAACAGAAATATGGCCCAATTAGAGGAAGTTAATTGGTAATGTACACAGCTGCCAAAAATGTTCAGACAAATTTGACTGAATTTATGTTTCTCATGATGTTAAAAACCTTTTGATCTGACACTTTTTGCTTAAAGGGATACTTCACCGATTAGCATTAAGCTTTGTATCAGTAGAAACCCGGCAGTATTTTCGAATGGCCGTGCTTCCCTCCCTCATGTCCCCCTGAGACGAGAGATTTCGGTATTGTGTGTCTGGTAAAAAAAAAAAAAAACTCAGATGAGCAAAAATCGTCATTTTGTGTCATCTGAGGCTTTTTTGGCCAGAGGCTCGAGACTACAGCCAGTAGTAGGAGCTCGTTCCGCATGTTTTCAACCCGCCCATTGGGGTGGGATCTCACGATAAAACGGCGTCTTTTCAGTTGAGTCAACTAGTAGCCTAGTTGTATCATTTCTTCCGATACTGCCCTCTGTAACCGGTAGGCGTGGCTTGGGGGTGGCCTCCTAGGGCAGCGAAGCAAGTGCATTCTGGGAGTTGTTGTCTTTCATCCACATGAGCCAAAAATACATTTTCTGGCTTTTCTCAGTCTAGAAGGCACCAACTTCTAAAATAATTTCACATTTCTACTACATAAATGACACAATTTAAATACACATTCATCTTTCCAGCGGTGAAATATCCCTTTAAAAACTTGAAATGCGTTTTGCAAATAAATATAAATAGCGCTGACATGCACTACTGTGCAAATGTTGTTGTTTTCTTTAAAGAAATTAACACTTTTATTCAGCAATGACACATTAAATTGATTGACAGTAAGGACATTTATAAAGTTACAAAAGATTTTGATTTCAAATTAATGCTTTTCTTTTGAACATTGATATAATAATCCTGAAATAAACTTTCATCACGATTTCCACAGAAATAAGCAGCACCACAGTTTTCAACTTTAATAATAAGAAATGTGTCTTGATCACCAAATCAGCACTTGAAAACTGGAGTACTGATGATAAAAATTAAGCTTTGTCATCACAAGAATAACATTACATTTTAAAATTAATTTTATGATATTACTGTTTTTATTGTATTTTTGTTATAATACCATTTCACAATATCACTGTATTTTTGTTCAAATATCATTTCACAATGTTACTGTTTTTACTGGATTTTCTTCAAATAATTGCAGCCCTGGTGGTGAACGTGTTGCACACATTACAAGTAATGTGAGTTACGTAATCAAATTGCTTTTTCAAGTAACTACAAAAGTAACACATTACTTTTAAATTTACAACAAAATATCAGAGTTTCTTTTTCAAATAAGTAACAAAAGTTATTCTGTGTTTCCATTTATTGACAGACAGCTCTCCTGTCCCCATGTTGAGATAAATTGAGAGTAAAGGTGCAGAGGCGTTGTGTGCGCTGTGTAAACATGATGGTTATTATAATTCTAGACTAAATGTTAGCAGGCATTTACTCATCTCACTTGCACAAAACATATTCAATATCCCTTAAAATGAATTAAAAAAGGGAAATGCAAACTCAGAATATTACACAAACCTGCAATAATTAAATATGTTAAATAATACAAATATACTTTATGTATTTAAGAGTGTGTTAAACTTTCTTCTCCTGCGTCCTATTCTTCTGCTCCCTCTGTTGTAATGCCGTGAATTTGCATTTCCTTCAGTCTAAAGTTTATTAATTTAACTTTTGGTGTGAAAGAGCCTTTAAATTTGTCAAAAAAAATATAACTTTTTTGTTATTAAAAAACAAACGAGCAAGCCCAGCCCACCCAAGTAATGCAAAACTAAAGCATTACTTCCCATAAAAAGTAATTAAGTAATGCAATTAGTTACTTTTTAGGGAGTAACGCAATATTGTAAAGCATTACTTTTAAAGTCCCCCTGTAGTCAATCATTTTATCCCTTAAAACACATCTTTGATCACCAGAATGACTGTATGGCAGATTGAGGGGACGTAGCCAAAATGTTGAATGTTTACAACTCTCATGCCCCTCCCCCACTACCACAGAGCACCCTCCCATCGAGTTTGTGCTCGTCAGTGTGTGTGCACCAGATTTTCTGTGAAGTAATCGATCAACACCATGGAGTACTCAGAGGTAGGCTGATATTGTAACGTTCGCAAAGGGGGAGGGGGGATCTGTGGCGTGTGCACAAACTGTGATTGACAGTCCGATCTCACACAGCCCTGCGCTGATTGGACCAGAACCACTGGGAGAGGTGGATTTTTGGCTCTAGGTGGAGGTAGAAGCGCGGGTTTTTTTCTAAAACCGGCTGATTTATGTTGTTCTGTCGGAGCATAGTGTCGGTTTCAGTGAATATGATCAAAAAAATCTTGCCGACTGCAGCTTTAAAATAGCTGGAATGTAACTCTACACACTTATTTAGTATACGCGTTTCTATGAATATGCAAATTAGCCCCGCCTCCACTCAGAGATCCACTTGTTGACGATCACACGTTGACCTGATTGGTTACAAGGTAGTTTGTGATGTCAGAAAAACCAGCGGTTTCAAACAGAGTTTTTGAGACTGTCTTTGGTTCACCGCAGTTTTAAGGAGAAAATACTCAGCAATGGTGTTGACTTATGAATTTGCACATGGTTTGTCTTAAAGCATATTAAAAACACCACATAGAGATATAAACAACATTAAAAGCTTGATTTTCACCATAGGGCGACTTTAAAAGTAACTTTGCCCAACACTGCATAAGACAATTTTTATGCAGAGACTTCTGCATAAGATAATAAGTTACAGCAATTTTAAAACTAGGACTCATGTAAAGCTTTTCAATAGCCTACTGCAAAAAAAAAAAAAAAAAAAAAACGTATTCGGGATGCCTCTCATGAAGTTTATTCAAAATATATTGGTTAATTTATGCTATTTTATAGATTTAATGGCTTTAATAGAATTGAAACATGAAGGAATTAGCAATAATAAGGAATGAGTAGGTGTGTCCAAACTTTTGAATGACAGTGTGCACTTGCCAATTAGAGAATCATGCATTTCTCACTGCTTCTGGTCTCAGCAGAAACTGCCTACGCTGAGCAGATCACATTCTTCACATCTCTTGCGACACATCCACGGCTGCTACTTCTAAGTGTCGTAGTAAAACCAAAGCGAACAATGCATTCCATTTCTGGCACCTTCTCCTCCCGAGCCATTACACAACTCTGGTCGCACACAACTTGCCATTAGCGCATGAGGACACAAATGTGATTCTGAGACAAAAGAAAGAGAGGATGCTGCTCACCGGTTGCAGCGCCAGCAGTAGCTCATTAAGAGGGTTGGTTAAGTTGGTCCCAAAGATGATAAATCCAGTGCTGATTCCAGCTGAATGTAAAGCTTTATCCAGACTGCAACAAGACAAACACATTTAACAACATCATCACATAAGAGACTGAATTAGAAACATCATTAACCACAGTTCTCCATGGTCTGCTATAGTAAATTATTGTAAGTGTGAGCTAATTTAGAGTGCTGCAGGTGTTGATGAATATGTGTGTAAAATAACAACAGATATATAGTCACTCCAGCATTGAATCAACATGTCCCTCAACTGCACTGTGCTCTAAGGGGACGGCATTATTCAAGAGCTTTTCAACAGGGCGAGTCATTCGCTGGTAACATGTGAATGTGTGTATGTACTGTAAGAAAGAGTTTCAGTTTCAATCAGTGTGACATTTCGTGCAGGTTGATGGAACATACTTGGAAATAAACAAGGTCACGAAGAACAAAAGGGCCACCAGGATGAAGAAGACCCCGAGCAAGATCTGACAAGACATAAAAAGAGACAACGTTACAACAGTGTTTCGACAAGCTAATTTAAAAGTTTAGTAACTTTAGAAACTATCCAGAAAAAATATGTGGAATATCCCGAAAAAAGACTGTATTTGATCAAAAATACATGAAAACAAAAAACATATTATCGTGAAATATTATTACTAATCAAAATAACTCTTTCTATGTTAATATATTTTCAAATGTAATTTATTCCTGTGATGGCATCATTACTCAGGTCTTCAGTGTCACAAAAATGTTTCAAATAAGCTGATTTGGTGCAAAGAAATAGTGAAAAAAATTTTTTTAGGATTCCATTATGAATAGAAAGTTCAAAAGAACAGCATATATTTGAAATGAAAATCTTTTATAGCAATGTAAAATTATTTACTGTCTTTACTTTAATTATAAAACTAACAGATTTCTTACATTTATTTAAAATATCAGAACAACACACACACAAAAAAATGCAAAATAAGATCTCGTTTTTGATGACAGCATTTGTTGTCAACACAGAAAACAGCTTTACACAGTAATTAAATTAATTGAAAATAATTGAAAAAGACATTCACATATTATAAATATACATATTTAACTAAATATAGACATATATGACTTTATATATGATTTTTATTTAATATATGACTTTAGTTCCTTACACATTCCAAACCCATATGACCATTTTTGTTCTCCACTCGGAATAATAATGTACTGTAATGAATGGGAAAAATGACCACTGCATTCCTTGTGTTTTGCTGCCATACAAAGATATAGGATAGTTGTTCACACAAAGCTATTGTATAGCTTAGAATACAGAGTCACATGGACAATTTTTTTTTCTGTCATTGTGGATCTTGACAGCCTCAGTACTCATTTTCTTTATTAATACTGAAGAGTTGCCTAGATATTCTTCACAAATTCTGAAGACAGACAGTAATGCAGGTTTGGTGCGGCATAAGATCGAGTAAATAATGACAGAATTTTCATTTTAGGGTGAACTATGCCTTTAAATAAATCAGTGAATTGATTCTTTTGAAGTGGCTTACAGAAATGTAGTCTAAAGCTAAAATGAAATCTGATTTCCCAACATTACTTCACTACTCCTCAACACTGATTTACAAATACACTAGAAAGTATACACAAATACACTTCAGCAGCAAATGTTTATGCAGAGGACTGAAATCTAACCCAGAGGTTGTCACTTTTTACACATGGCCATATGGTGCAGCCCACCTCAGCCTGACACAGTCGCCAAGAGTAATATGGACAACATGGTCACAAGCTCTCTAAATAAGGAACAGACTGAACTGCAGAGGAAAGAGTAAATGAACAAAGATGGAGACACAAACACTCACAACCCATAAAGCAAAGCAAAACAAAACCAATATGCCAGACTGAACGGCTGCCTTTCACTGGCCTCCCGGAGCTCACGTCTGTTTGACTTGACTTGAAGGAGTAAACAAAACCCTGACGTGTACAGCAATCACTCTCAAAATGAAGTAAGAAAAAAAAAAAAGAACACAAACAAATTCAGAACAAATGGAAAATACCTTAGATATATAAACAGAAGCTCTACCAATCTATCTATCTATTGATTATACACATCTATCTGTCTGTCTGTCTGTCTGTCTGTATGTCTAACAATGCGAATACAGACTCTTGACTACTTACAAATAACCACTAAAGCAAGTGACATTCGCATTGGATACAGATTTCCCTCAAGAACAATATGACAGATTGTGAACTGTAACGAGAAGATAGATTTGTAAATGAGCGTGAATCTGCCTCCGAGACATAATCTATAACTAATTCAAACCAATGACTGCGAGTTATTAGTGATGCTGGAATTACGCTTTGTGGTTAAAAACACAGCTGGAGCTATTCTAAGAGTATATTAGGAATTTATGCCTCAAGCTGTTGCTGTAATGCCAATAACAAACGCTCGCAGTTATAGCCGTAATAACCGTGACAGCCAGAGCCTTAACTTTACAGGAGTACATTAATAACAACAAAAGTTACAGCATCACTCAATTCATTATTCAGCATGCCTGTAGCTACACAACAAAACCACAGACTTCAATCCCCAGCATAAACACAGCTACCTAAAGTCATGTGTGCCTGTTTTAAGTCCCTTAAGACGGTACCTACATAAGGTTACATGTCAACATGTTTGAAACGTTCCTTATGTTCTTGTTCCCCTTAGAGAGGTCTGGTGGACTGTCGAAGAGATTTCCACAAGCCTCTACTCAGATGCAATGTCCAAAAAAACTGAAACAATATCAGAAATATGAGATATAAAGATCCAATATGTGAATTATACACACACAAAAAAAAAAACATTAAAAATGTAAAAGAACAGCTATAATAAAGTGTACAGGATGAGCACGGTTAGCGTTTCTCATTTCTTTGTTTATTTTACACTGTGCGCTCATTCAAGCTCTGTTCTTCAGTGGATCGTTTCTGCGTGTTGGGCCATAGTGAACCGCTCAAGGCCCCTGGCAGTCAGATGCCCCTGGTCACATTGGCCCGGTTCATAATCGTCCTTGCTCTTAACTTCGCCAAGGGCTGCTTTATCAGTCTGAAAGTGCATTATGGGAGAGATTTTTTTAATATCCTTTGAATAATAATGAAAGCCTCTGTAGGTATCACACTCACCTAGGCTTCACAAACAGGTTTATTTTATTTTATAATTGGGCTCATGACCACCTGCCACTGCCATCAAACTGTGGTCTGCTGGGTTCTAATGTGCGAACCTCTTGACGTGTGAAAAAGCGTGTACATCTACTACAGCTCTATGGTTACAAGTGAACCGCCATGACGACTATACGTAAAGTATGCAATACAGATTCAATGTGTTTATTAGTTATCGCAAAGGGAGGAAATACATGCAATTTGCATGGCAAGTGTTGTGTTTCCTCCTCTCTGGGCTCATTAAAATACCCAAGCACCTCCAACACACCACTTTCAATTTTCCGAACCAATTTCCACTGAAGATGAAACGGTAAACACAATCATTAAAATCAATCAAAGTTAATCAATCAATCTGATGCAGAATTTAGGTCAATTAACCTGCTCTCTTAATGGAATCAATCACATCTGCCGGGTCCACATTAGAGGGTAATAGAAGTGTGCGTTCATGTGTTGGTGTATGCGCACGTGTGTGTGTGCGATCTATTAGTCTGTGCTGACAGCTGAATTTATCTAAAATCAAAATCTACAACCGCTTGACTCCATTACGCGATGTCATTGGCTCTCGCAGGAAGGCGTACTGTGACAAGAAACGTGTTGAATATCAGTACACGCTGTGTTAACGACAACTACAAGTACATGTGAGACTTCTCTGCAGGCCCTTGGAGGATATGAAGAGGAGATGTTGACCTCGAACATATCTGAGTGCTTTGAAAACCTTTGGATTCAATCATTAAATTTAACTGTAAACCAAAGACTGCGAGCAACAAATGCTAAACTAAAACGAGCGCAGCGCTCTCAACTACGTGACGGTGTAAACGAGGCGCAGTGAGTGACGGAGAGAGCAGTTTGGCAGACAGATTTCTCTCAGTATGCGTTTCCCCTGAAGCTCTAGTGGGGAAATTAGTAAATCTCAAGCCTAGTTTAGGTATAAATAGAGTCTGGAGTCTATCATTATAGTGTCATGCTCATGTCTGCTGCTAGTGGGCCACTAAAGATGGAAACAAGGAACCCCTCTGGTGCACAGCATGCTGGGAGAAGAAACGATGCAAAGAATTTGAAAACCAGCAAATGAATAGAAGACGGCAAACATTTTAAAGATAGACTAGAGGAATGCAGGAGTACTACAGAGAGGTTTGTGGCAAACACAGCTATTTTGTGCAGGACTAGAGGTATATTAAAAAGGACAGTTCATCTAAAATTAAAATCTGTCATCATTTCACTACCCATATTTTGTTATTTTGAAGCTTGATAGCCTCAGTCCTCATTTATGTTATTGAAAAGAACAGCCAAGATATTCTTTAAATATTATCTGAGCATGTTAACGTATGGTTTAACAACAACAACAAGGTCATATGTTCGAATCCCAGTAAGCACAAAAATAAATATTATATATTCAATCTACAGAATGTGGCTTCATTAGCTGGACAAAAACAGAGCAATAAGTGAAATAACGCATCTAGCAAAGTGGTTGTTCAGTCTGGCGAACCTGTGCCAAGGTGATAAAAACCAAAGGATTTCTTGATTCTCTTAGGAATACGTGTTGGCATTCAAATGAAGTCATAATGTACGCGTTACATCAAAGTCACCATGAAAATTAATTTCCTTCACACCTCCCCCTTCATAGAGTAGAGTTGATAGACCCAAGATAGGATAGTGACAATAATTGAAAAATTAATTAGTGACAAGATGACGAAAATGCTTGAAAAAAAATCAAAAGGGAAAAAAGAGAATATAGAGGGTAAGTAATTGTTATACATTATATTTAAATCAATGCTTATATAAACATTTTCCAAGTAAATAACACTTTACGCAACTGCTCTAAAAAATGTATGATAGTTAATAGCATGAAAACTTTTAATCGCAAAATCTTTTAAAGTGAACATGGAACAGTAAGCCATTTTACTTCCATAAAGGGGATTCATAGGTGAAACAGGAAATTCAAGCAGACCTGAATGAGTGTTTGCAGGCAGAATCTAAATGTATCATTATTTACAATTATTGAAGTAACCTTCATTCATTTTCACTGCATTACCAAACTGCAAATGTTCAGCTATTTGCCCCACACTGACATCAGAAGGAAAGAAAAGTTGTTTCAGATGCAGAAAAAAACATTCTGATGAAAGCCAGGAAAACGTATTATGGAAGAAAACAGGGTCAATTTTGATTTCATGACTTTGAACACTTTTGAGAAAATGCAACCTATTTGAATGATTTCAGATAAATGAGGTGCAACAGGGTGAAGATTGCAGTTCACAAAGAGTCACTTTGACTCTCTAGAATCTCTTACTAATGCCACTCTTACTCCATCAGAGAGAACTGTCACCTCTGGATATATCAGTGTGTGGGAAGACAGCTGTTTACGATTTGAAGTATTTACTGTTTGAACCAAAATATGAGTTTTATAATTTTTTCTAAATTAAAAAATAGCTGCCCTGAAAATCATTGTTCCAGTTATCAGCATTTAATTTATTGAAGTTTTTGTCACATTTTAGTCTTTCACTCACCCTTAAAACAGTTTTGTGCAATTTTGGAACATCAATGAAGTGATTCTGAGGCAAAACTCAACCAACCTTCATGGGGCGGAGAGCAGAGCCCACTTTATTGCAGCAGTTCCTCTCTGCAATCTCCAGGTGACGGCCCCGCCGATGAAGCATCTGTAGTTTGGCTTCAAGATCCTCAAGGTTCCTCCGGTCTCTCATAGAGAGAGGGCGCCCATCGGCACACTGGAGAGAAAAGTACAAAATAGCTTATTGCATAAAAGTAAATTTTTTACACTAGATTATATTGTTTTTAAAGTGAGAGTGTCTCTTGAATTTTGATGGTTTGCTTTTCTAGGCAGACAATAGACGATCATAGAAAGCTGAAATTGGTACTAACCATTGTTTATCCATTTTTGCATTCATGCATTTGATGATGTAATTGAAGTGCCCCTATTATGCTTTTTCAAATATTACCTTTCATGCTGTGTGTAATATAGCTATTTGTGAATGTGAAAGGTCTGCAAAGGTCTTAAAGATCAAAGTGCACGACAAATAAAGTTATTGTCTCCTAAAAGAAAGAATCGATTCTGAACTGCCGAAATGAGAAGGCAATAATTTCAGTCTCACTTCATGTTGCAAACCTACGTAACAATGTAATACATTTGCATAATGCAGCCTGTGCTCTTTACTGGCTGCCCTCGAACAACGTCTACTGTGACCCGCCCTCGAACTCTGTAGTTATAGCAGAGGCCTGAAAGAATTTGGTTTGTGTTGTCGACATTTTCAGCCCTGCAAATCCACTTTGCATGCACTTCAAAAGGATGAGGACTCTTGCTGGAATTGGTATGGACAAGTTGATGCCATCTGTTCGTGTCACTGTGTATCAAGTGCTGAGGAAGCCTCCGAAGTTGAAATTCAGATGGTAATGGGCACTTCGTTTCTAACACGTGCTGTAAGCGGTCGACCAATCAGAGCAGAGGAGGCTCTCGGAAAGGAGGGGTTTTGAGAGACTGAATCATCGAACAGACCGTTTTTAGATTGAGAAATTAGGTGATGTGAATTGTATATTATGAGAAAATTAAAGTGTTTTTTGACCTTGGATGCATGTTAAACTGTTGTAGGAGACCTCTAAACAAAATTAGGAACCTTTAAAAAAGCATAATAGGACCATTATCTGCCATAATCTGTTACAGTTTTGTTTGTAAGAGAACTTTTATGTAGCCTGGGTCATTTTTTCTTTTTTGTGAAGTTAAGTTTATGGTTTATGTGGATGAGGGACGTCCAATAATCTGACCAAGCAGGACTCTACCTAATTTGTCTTCAGCTGTCATTTGTCAACCAAGTGACAGCTGAATATGCACCAAAATACTGTAGAATACTGTAGAGAGTTTTCCCCATCCTTTAAAAAGTTTTTAAGCCTATTGATTTTGCAATCCTAACTACACTACTGTTCAAAAGTTTAGGGTCTGTAAGGTTTTTTAATACCGTAAAAAAAAAAAGTCCCTTAATTGTATATGCAATGCCTTCCGAAAGTATTTAAACCCCTTAATTTTTTTGTTCTTTATTGCTACATTATGTTAAACTATTTTATATGACTTTTTTCACATCAATCTACACTCCATACACCATAATGACAAAGCAAAAAAACTGATTTGTGACAACTTTGCAAATTTATTAGAAAAGAAACATTTAAATAAGTACATTGTTGATGCAACAAGCTTTGCACATTAGCATTCGGCAATTTTCTGCCATTCTTCACCTCAAATTGTCTCAAGATCTGTCAGGTGGACAGCCATTTTCAGGTTTCTACAGAGATGTTCGATTGGGTTAGGTTTTCATTAAGGCTATCTATATAGTCCCCCAGTCCTTGCCACTGGTAAACACCCCCACAGCATGATGCTGCCACCATCACAATTTACAGATTGTATTGCGCAGGTGATGAGCAGTGCTGGATTTTCGTCCATATTGCGCCAGAAAGCCTACCACACAACAGCTTACTGGTGGAGAGGAGACAGAGTGAAGAATATATGAATATAAATAAGGATGATTAGGAGGCCATGATGATGGACAGTGGCCAATGTAATTTTTTATGACCACAGAGAGTCAGGACCCAAGTTTAACATCTCATCCTAAGGATGGTGCTTTTTGACAGTATAGTGTCCCAATCACTATTAGGACCCACACAGACCACAGGGTGAGCAGCACCCCCTGCTGGCCTCACTAACACCTCTTCCAACAGCTACCTAGTTTTCCCAGGAAGTTTCCCATCCAGGTACTGACCAGGCTCAACACTGCTTAGCTTCGGTGGGTAACCAGTGTTGGGCAACAGGGTGAAAGCTCCAGTGATGTTTGTCCTTCTGTAAGTTTCCATCTCCATTTATGATCATGAAGCTCGACTAGAAGTTTCCATCTCCATTTATGATCATGAAGCTCGTCTAGAGTGACCATCAGCATTTTGGTCACCACTCTACCCAAGGCGCTTCTCCATTGATTGCTCAGTTTGGCCAGGAAGCCAGCTCTAGGAAGAGTCTTGGTTCTTCCAATCTATTGAGGCTATATGCTTCTGTGAACCTTCAATGCAGCATGCCCATTTTTTTTTGGTCTTCCCCAGATCTGTCTCTTCACACAACCCTGTCTCTGAGCTCTACAGGCAGTTCTTTTGACCCCATGGCTTGGTTTTTGCTTGACCTTTTATTGAGAGGTGTGTGCCTGATTTTGCAACAAGTTAACTCCACTCGGAGTGTAGTAACATCTACAAGTGAAATTGGAATGATCCTGAGTTAAATTTCAAGTGTAACTATACAATGTCATTACATTATAGTAGTTTTTTTATTTTAATAAATTTGCAAAAATGTCACAAACCTGTTCTGTTTTGTTTTTTTGCTTTGTCATTGTGGTGTATGGAGTGTAGATTGATGTGGGGAAAAAGTAATTTAAATTAGTTTAACATAAGGCAGCAACATTACAAAATGATAATAAAATAAAGGGGTACTAATACTTCGCAAGGCACTGTATAATGATCAATTGCATTCTTTATTTGCATCTCTTGACAATCCTCAGACCAATTTTGGGTCAAGACCCAACCGTTGTGAACCACTGACCTGAAGGACAGCGGCTCATCCTAAATAAAGGATGATCTGATCTGAATTCAGTTCACACACACACACACACACACACACACACCTTGGCTTTGAGCTTGTCTATTTGGTGCTCCACATCCTCCATGTCTTCTGTGTTGTCCAGCCGCTCGTACAGGACGCTGCGCGTGCCTTTAATCAGGTTCAGCGGCAAGACGGACATCCCGTAGGCCTGACGGAGAAAGAAAGAGCTTTAAAGACCAATAATACACCACTCACAATCATTGGGTAAAGTGTCATCACAATTTCACCAAGAGTCCCACCGATAGCTCCTGTGAAAGGAAACTAAATCCATACATTATGACACTTGATAAAAGAGCGCTTTCTAAATGGTGTCATTCAGAAGCCCACTGAATCCATGCATGTGTTTTCTGTGCAATGAGGGTGAAGAGGAGGAGATGAGAGAGAGAAAAGAGTGTGAGTGTGTGTTTGGATGCAGCAACCATTTTGAGATGCACGGCTTGATTTCCACCAATGCACAGCTTAACAGTGCCCCCATGTGACGACACTCAGCCGGAGCTCACGTACATGTGCACAATGCATCAGAGAAGAAATATCGGAGCTCATGTAGGGAAATATGATCAAACCTTGGACTTTCTGAGAGCTGTAAATCAGAGGTCACTTCAACACCCTGAACTCATCGATGAGTTTTTTTCCCCCCTTCTCGGCATTAGGAAGCGCAGGTCTTATGCAGTGAGCAGAGAAAGGCTGGGGTCAGAAGCCCGTTAGTCTTCGCAATATGGGCTTTTGTGAACTTTAATTAAAAATGAAGACCTTCTTCAATACTCTCCTAGTGGCAAATCAATACAGGCAGAGAATAAGAGAGACCAGGTTGTGCATGCACACACACCTCGAGGACAAAAAAAAAAAAACACCTCATGCACTCTCACTCGTGAGGTTCTGCCATTTTCAAAAGCTTTCATATCAAAATGCTGACAAAAGTCAGCAGCACAATTAGATCTTCAGAAAGCGGCTAAAACACTGGTGACCTTTTTATCTCCTCTGCCGAAGATGCTTTTAAAGCAGAGAAATTGGTGCTCTCGTTGTCGCGGGCGCCTAACACCGTCGCCATGGGCCGTGACACCCCCTGCTATGAATCACGAGGGCTCTAAAGGCCGGACCATGTCCCGAATACCAAGCGCTCCTCATAAAAGAGGAATCTGTCCTGCATCCCCTGGTGAGACGTCTCCTCCTCCTTTGCCTCCTCTTTCCCATTCTTTCCTGCCCTCCTCGCCCCTGCAGTCCGTCAAGCGTGAGAAAAATAAAAGAGACACTCCAAACAAAAACAGGTGTGTTCTGTGCTGATTGGAAAAGAAGACCTAAGGCACGAGAGAGAGAGAGAGAGAGAGAGAGAGAGAGAGAGAGAGATAGTATGATAGTTTGAGAAGGAGAGAGTAAGATAAAATGTGTAGAGATGTAAGATGAAGGGATCGCGGTTGTCAGCTGGGAGATCGGAGGAGAGAGGGATGAAAATGGGGATTGGAGAGAGAAAGAGAAGAGAAAAAGTGGAGGCGTACACCCTCTTATACAAGGATACTTTTGTTCGACAGCCTGCATGGGAAAATTGTGCGCTCTGCCACAAAACTATGAGTTTCCTCTGACTTTCCTTATACTTTTCAATGTTGCAGATATTGGGGGGGAAAAAGATTGTGTGAATCTTTTCCAAGCAGACTATTATTCTCCTCTGAACTCTTTATCAGGGGTTCCACACTTTTGGACTAATGAATTGAGGACTTTTCTAAGACCTTTCTAATTGTTTTAAAAAATTCCAATGAATCATTCAAAATTATTTGTTATTTGTTATTAATAAATGTAGCATTATGATAATAAAATCCAGGATTTCCATGACACTTTTTTTTATATAATTTTGAGGAATCTAACAGTAACTTTGTGTCTAAAGTCATTCAAATTGACATCCAATTCATGTTTTCTTATTGTCAAGGGACAATAATGCCTGTCTCCAAGAAAAAATCTGCTCACAAAAATAATGAAATAAATGTTATAATCAGAGCATCCACTAAAGTTGCATGCACCATTAAACTACCAAAAGATCAATCTTGGATTATTGTATTAAAACACTATCTTCCTCAGTGTCCAATGCTATAATGAGGACACATAGACTAACTAAAACTGTCACACAGATGTACAGAGAGTTCAGTAAGCAACAACCAATGGTCTTCTGCCAGATGGTGTCTTTGTGTTTCTTCTGTCCCCTTTGTAGTCTCTAAATTAAATTTAAACGTGTTACACTGCTGGAAATGAGAGGCTAATTTTATTTGCTGTTGCTTTGGAAAATATAAAACTGTCAATTTACACCACTCAGGCAGGTGTGGAACACATTGTGTGCGGAAGAAACACATCTGTGTCACTTGTCATGGTGAAAACGAAATTAATATAATATCGAAAATGTTTTATAAAACACATACTATAGCTCTGGTTCTGTGTACTGATTGATCAATACAATGTTTCAGCTAAAATACTTAAAAAATAGTACATTTAGTGTGCAACTCCCATAGCACTGTTAGCTGTCCACCGTCAACTTTCTTAAAGATTTGTAATGAAATTGTAAACAATAACAGAATGGATTAGGTATACTGTCATTATTTATGACTTTATTATAGATTTACTGGATGGATGGATGGATGGAAGTTCCTTCATTGAATTCAATACATGAAACTAAGATAAGCAGTCAACGTATAATCATATCCCGAAAGCCAATCAACAAACAAACTGAGATAGGACTGAGATATGGAAAAATAAACTCTGTATGGAAGATAGGAGAGAAATGAGAGCTGAGAAAATTAAAATTGTGGGATGTTGTTGTTGAAGTGGCCCCTCGGATGCACCCGGGATGGTGGGAAGGAGGGAGAGGCTCTCTCGCCAGTCGCAAGTCATTTTTGCAGCACTGTGATTAAATCAGTGGAAATTAATGCGGTCACCCTCTCGTTGGGAATCAGCATCTTTGGACCGCAGATTTAAGAGGGAGAGGAACCCTCCAGGGCTGAACGTCAGCACGCCAGCCAGACTTTTAAATCACCACTGTGTCACGCAGCACAGGGACCGAGACGGCCCACGGTCAAGCAGACAGATCAAAGAGCCGTGATATACGCTCATATGCATATGCAAGTATTACATGCACATTAAAAAGTCAGCGGGTCAATAATTTTTATTGTAACGTCACACCAGTGCAAAATGAGCTTGATATAAGACCTAAGCATCTGTATTAGCCAATGAAGGATGTTAAATGGGTTCAAGTGAGAATGCAAGTGGCGTTTTTGATGTCTAAAACCACTCAAGCACAGGAACCGGTTTAGACTTTGGCAGGTCAGGAATCGTTTTAAGCATAATGGGGCTTGATCAAGCATAAAACACACTTTTGCACCTCATAACATTGAGGGTGATAAAGGCTTCTTGAAACGGCATCTTCGAGGAGGAGAAAGAAGCGTCTACGAGTTCATAAAGGTGTCACACAGAAGAACTCTTTCAAACGATAAACACAGATCAGGTGATGATGAGTTCAAGGTGAAGTAACTGGCGATCATGAATGGGAAAAGTTTAAAATGAAGTGTCAAGAACTGACTGTACACACAATAGTAGTGATGTGAAAGATGTGAAAAATCGCAGGCAGAAGGTTTAAAAGAAGTGTCCAAATGCTTGAATTCACTGTTCTGAGGATTAAAACAAAAATATGAGCCACCGCTTTCTACAGTTCAAAGAACAAACAACATTTACTTAGAAGGAGTTTTTCTGTATTTTTCGGAATAAACGATTCACCCCCAAACAGCCTGAAACTTTTTGAACGTCATGCTGTCGCACTTAAAGAGCACGATTAAAACTCCCAGCATGATTGTTTTTAAGAGCTGGCCATCCAAGCATTGGATAGGTAAAGTTAGCTTTCGCCCGCCCTGACCATATGGCACTTCAGAGGCTTATTAACAAGCTGAGGCTCCTGTTTGTATGTGCTTAGGTTGAATATTAATTTCCCAGCAGCTCAGCAAAGTGTGATGTTGGCCAAAAACAGCAAGTGCTGAAGGTTTGAACTGCTTGCTTTAGCGTTTAGTTGAAGCGCAGCCGGCCGTGGTGTTGTCATTACGAGTTTACATCTCGGCCAGCCATATGAATTAAGAGCAAGTGGCCACCTTGGCTCAAAGTGCAGTGATAAATTAACCTGCCCACTCTGGACAACACTGCTGCTGCATACGGCGCCCATCACTTAGATTCCATTAGGTTAATCATGCATAATAATAACACATAGGCCAGTATGATAAATCACCCATCGCCTTGGAAACTTGAGGAGGATGGGATTGGGGAGGATGGGTGATTCGGCATCTTTCTAGAGGGGTGGTGTAGAAGGGGAGGAGAGCCGAGAAAAGAAACAATAGGAAAGAGAAAGCGCAATAAGAACAGCCCGAGCGAGTGAACCCTGCTGTTTGACAAGGAATCTTTGATTGATTCTGAGTTTCTGTACCACAACAAAGAAGATCAAAAACAAGAGCGCACTAGGAGACTTTCCTTTTCCATAAGCCTCTCCTCAAGATTCTGACAACACGAGGTCAGACAGGGGAACGTTATCATCCTCAGAGCGTTCTGAAAATTGTCAAACCTTTTAATACAAGCACTTTGAAAGCCCTAATTATGAGAAAAAAACTTTGTAACTCAATAGTGAATTACATACAGATATTTCTGGTAACACTTTAGTTTAGGGTGCAATTCTGAATATTAACTAGTTGCTTATTAACATACATATTCCTAGGATATTGGCTGTTTATTGGCTGGTACTTATTACACGGCTCTGTGGAATGCTTGATTCTGATTGGTCAATCGAGGAATCCAGCGGTAGGTTTTTCCTCGATAACAACCGCTGAAAACAGATAACATCATCCGGGATACTTAAAGGTATAGCGGAGGATCTTTCCAAATTTTAGATAAGACCCGCCCTCTCCACTTTTTGAAAAGTTTGATTGATTCACCAGAATGATTGACAATTAGGAGGACCAATAGTTTAGACTACCCACCAGGAAGTAAAACATCCTCCGCTATACCTTTAAGTCGCTATATGCTTGCTTGGAATTTTTTTCCCTCGTGGAAGTTTTGCGTATGGTAAGCTAATAAAATATCAAAAATCTATATTTTGTGTAGTTATTTAATTATGCCATCCAGTATTGTGGCCTCGCTCTCTCGTTTCATACAAACGCAGCTGCTGCCATTTTGCGACTATTGCTTTGTACACTGTTGGATTATAAAATAAAGCACATATTAATGTCTTATTCTGCATGACCATATTCTAGATCCCTTAATCCCACCCAATACCTATACTTAACAACTACCTTACAAACTATTAATAAGCAGTAATTAAGAGGTTATTGAGGCAAAAGTCATAGTTAATAGTAAGTATTGGACTCTAATCTGAAGTGTGACCAAATATTTATATAAATATATGTATTTTTTTTAATTGTGTGCCACATTCAAAGATATTCCACCTCATTTTTTTCAATCCCTGATAAAGCATAGATTCTCATAGCCCGGTTACTCATGATGCTGGTGATGAAAAATGGATGACATTAACAAGTGTTACAGTACAATCAATTTATCTTATCCGAATAGAACAGCTACAGTATGCTGAAGGAATCAGAATACGGGCGTTTATTAATGGCCTTCAGGCTCAGATATATAAATAGGAGAGAGATAACAGAGCATATACATCACACTGACGTCTCAGGCACACGTCCACACACATTGGTGAAAAATGACAGCGTGTCATTTTGAGCGATTGCAGGCCAAAACGCAAGAATCACAAAACATTTCTAATGTTGAGGGGCCGCTTCATCATCCAGGATGACTACAATCAAAGACAGGCGGATTTTCTATCATACGAGGAACCTACATGTGAAGACATATCCGGGGTCCACCATCAACAACCTCTTCAGCAGAAGTATTCTTTTCACATCTATAAATGCAATAATCAGTTTCTACTAGTAGCTGTCATTACATTGTTAAAAGATTGCTGTATGTTTGAGCTTCCCAATCAACCTGACACTGCAACATTGGTACAACCAATGGTGTGAGTCAGAGGTGGGATTATCTGTTTATTCAACCTATGATGAATGGAGCAGGTTTTGGGAAAGTGTTTTTTTGTGTGTGTGTGTGTGTGTGCAATTTTCCAGTGTGGTGACACAAGTGCTACAGAAAATAAACACTTCAACCTGTAAAACTGTAGATAAAAACAGAATGAAATTGTGACGACACTTATATTGTGGACAGAAACATCCATTTTATGTCTAAAAGTGCTTTCCTACGAAAGTCTCTTCGTAAGCGCATGCAAATCGATGGGGCACAAGTAACCACCCACCTCAACCAATTCTCTGTTGGCCACTTACCGTGTATGTGATCACTGCCAGCATGCCAATCAAGGTGAGCGAGCTGATGGAGAACGACAGGGCGGCCAGGCCATCTGCAAGACAGAGGGGAAATTTATTTATGACATGGGCCAAATGTAGAGCTCTGTTAAGTTTTGGTCATACGCCAGATATTCAGAGCAGTTCTTGCCCCCAGGGAAATTTCTCAATGCACCTCATCTTCTCTCCACTCTCACTATCATTTCTCTCAACCTGCTCTTACCCTGACATAGTTACTGAAAGGTCAGCTAAGTTTTTGCCCTCTAAATTTTATTAGTCACAATGACATGTTGAAAATATATAAAGGACATTCAGTGAAGTTATTCAATTTTTTTTAGTAGTCGATATCAATACCAGTAAAATTTCAAAATTCTTGATATTCTGCAAACCAAATATGCAACTGAACATGCTTAATTTAAAATTAAAATATTGATATAACATTTTAATTATTTTATTAAACTTAAATTGTATACATTTATAGCTTAAGCTTTAAATAAATGTAATTAAATTAAGTAAAAAATGCTATAAAAAAGTAAATAATCTGTAATAGGACAGAATAAATACACAAATGACAAGAAATGCAACAAATAAAAAAGTAAGGCTGCAAGTTTACAAAATTGTCAAATTGTCAAGTCTTAAGTCAACATTGAAAATGAAACTGGGAGGGGAGGATACAAAAGCAATAAAATGTCAAATAAAACGACTTGAATTAATTTGAAAATCATCACAAATCAATTTGTCCGTGACTGTCGTTGTTCAAACTTATTTTGTTACATGTTGAATATATATATATATATATATATATATATATATATATATATAATGTGTGCTGTAAACGACAAAAAAAGCTTTATCGTGTAAAGGCTAGCCTACAAGCCTCACCGGAAACTCAATGAAATAACAACAAAACAGAGATCTTTCAGATATTTCAATTATCAGGCGCACACCTGTATGGCTTGACTGCTTTTAGTATGGACCTGTAACAAAGTACATTTGACATTTTGTGAATCACCAGTCCTCAAAATACAGGACGAAACATGGAGCCGAGAGAGTAAAAATGAATGAAAAGAGGAAAGGGCATGATGCCAGCTGTCAGATCTGAAGCCAGCTGAGGCAGATTTATGGGAAGTGACCGCCACAGCACTTCCTGTTAGGATCCCACCTGTCATAGGGAGCGAGAGAGTTGAACACTCACAAACTCACGCGATTTTGCCCATTTCCTCTAGTTCGGAGCTATGGCCCAGCGGAGCAAAACACAGCATCCTGGCAGCCCTGAGCCCAGAAAGCCCCCGTCTGCCTGCAGCCTACCTCAATTGAATGCAACCTACTGTTCTCTGTTTATTTTCCTCAGGAGCTGCTTTACATCACTCATGAAATGACTTCTTTCCATTTTGTCGAACCACATGAAGTCTAAGAACTGTTTGCTGCGCCACCCACCACGTTCCGTACACAAAAAGCCCCAAGACACAAAAGCCGTCGAGAAGAAATGAAGATGATTACACTCCTGCTTCCTAATGTAGCAAACGGAAGAATATAAAAAGGAGAGACGCTTTGATGTCTGATGGCTGAAATGAGCATTTACATCTGAATAGGTGTTTCCCTTTGTGATGTCCCCGCTTTTGTTAAGTGGCGAAGGCGCGATGCCGGAGACAATGGCGTTCGTGTTTGGTACGGAAAGCGGCTCTGTTTATGAACTCCTCACAATGCAGGGGGACCTGCGTTTTCTGTCGCTTCCCCGGAAGACTTTCTAAGGGATTGGACAGAGAATATATTGTTTGTTATCTGCGGCGGCTCTACAGCTGCTCTAGCGCCTGATTCCTCGGCACTCGGAGAGAGTGGAGGCCCTTATCTCGACATGCACGGAGCTCCTCGGGCTTATGCACGCGGAGGAGACCGCTGCCACTGAGAAGTGTATATTAAAGAGCTCTTAGCTGAGGTATTCACAACATGAGCTTACTATGATAACCTCGTGGAGATGGAAAGCAGCTTGCTGAAGCTAACCCACTCACTAGATTCTGGATTACTGCAAAAGAGAAAGTGCGCCGCTCCCAAACAATTATTCATAGAAATATGGTCAAACAAAAGTGGAGCAAACCACTTTGATTGAGAGAGATTTTATTTATTTTTATCTTATTTGAAGTGTATAAAAAAAAAGAAAAAAAGTTTTGAGCTCAATATGCTAGGTCTATATATATAATATGTAGCTACTCTTGCTTGGCCATAGAGGAAAAAGCAAGGTAGTTTTCATCAAGTTTCTTCATCACCTGACAATAAATATTTCACAGACTTTTTTACGTTAGTGCAATGACAAATTAAAGCAGTTATTTTATTTTAGAAGCAAACATGTATTCGCAAAATCTAGTTTTTTTTACGAGTAATATGTAAATATGTGTCAATTTGGTGGCTATAAAAAAATCTTACACAAGAGGGCAACAGAGTTCATCGCATGTAAGGTAATTTGTCACATTTTATTAAAACACATTTAAAGGGGAACTATGCAGTTTTTTCAGCTTAATGTACCTTAACTGAATAGCTTCGCAGTCATTTGAATGGTTATATGACTTTTTTCGGGTTGAATGGTGGCCGTCTCGCTTCCCCCAGCGCCTTTGAGCGGAAAAACCACCCTTGCAACTTTGGGCCGACGGACAGCGTCAGGAAGTATCGCATGATATCAGGTCTTGCGATGTAACGAATTGCTTTACGGCACTGCACACATTCATTTATATATTAGCCTTCTGTGTATCGTACATGCCTCAGTGGACACGGCTCCGTGCGTTCGCCGGCTTCTTTGAAAACAAATGCACGTGACCAGAGGGAGAAGATGGGAGGGGAGAGTCGCCAATGAGTTTTTACGACAGTGTTGTCAAATATCTATTCTGAAGCTGTAGGGGGAGCTCTATAGAGAAACCTGCGAGCAAAAAGTGAGAAAACAGCAAAGAAATTGCCAAAACTGCATAGCGCCGCTTTAAGTGTTTTAAATGTTTTACAAGTTTTAATTACAAGATTTGTTGGTCATAATATATATATATTTTATATGTTACTTTTTACATCCTTGTTTTATTCAATTGTTTTCTAAGTGTTTTACAGCTTAATGTTCAGTTAAAGGAGAACTCTGTAACTCTAGCGAACTCTAGTCACTTCTTCGCTGATTTTCCCTTTTGTTGTCGCATGTTTTCCCCACGAGCTCCCCCTACAGCTGTGGGGGGGCGTATATTTCACAACACAGTCGTAAAAAACTCACTTGCGGCGGCCTCCTCCTCCTCGCTACCGCTGCTCATGTGCGTTTGTTTTGATCGGAGCAAGCCAACTGTATCGCGTGGAGCTATGTCTACCGAGGTGAGTAATCTGGTAATACATCATACATGCGTGTGTGTTTATGTCGAATTGCCGTAAAGCAATTTGTGTTTCGCGCTCGTTCTCGTTCTAGTTCTCGCTTCTCACGAGACTTCTAATTTCACTTTGCCGGGACGGCAGTGCGCAAGTTGCAAGGTTGGTTTTCCGCCTGGGAACGCTGGGGGGAGCGGGGAAAGTCACCAATATCACCAGAACAGGTTGTTTAACCATCCAAATGATTTCTAGACAGTTTTATTAAGTAAAAAAAGTTACCAAGTTCTCCTTTAAGGTAGCCTATGTCTAAAGAAATTGACTTAAAAAATAAACCTACACTAAAAAAAAAGTTACTGGAGTAATGATTGTCACAACTATTTTACATTATCGCTCTCTATGTTTTATTGAATTTATTTTTACAGGTCTACCATTATTATTATTATGTTTTAAATGACTACATTGAGAAAACGACTAAAAAAAATCAATTAAAAAAAGGTTGTATGTTCCAGTATGTTATTTTTCTCAAAACACGAGGTAATAAAACATTGTTAAGTTGGTAAATGGATCTGATTCTGTGTAAAAATAATGAACGTGAGAGCGCAAACATGTGAACGGCCCCTAAAGCAGCTCAGATTAAGTCTGTTATCGTGGCGATATGCAATATCATTGCAGCACCAAAGGACCATATACAAGTATTAATATTTATACAATACAACTATTATGGCATTATATGTGTTAAACAGGAATACATAGTAATAATGTTATCTCATGGGCACAGTATGCAGTAACGTTCCCTGCCCTTCCTCTCTCATCTCCATCACATTCTCTTTCTTCTCGCAGTCTCCCAAAGCTGAGCTTTGATTGATACAGTCTTTGCAAACTGATTGTTTCTGTTACTCGTTTAATAGTTTTGTCCTCAACAGTGGTTTGGTTAAGCTACTTACATCTCGAAGGCCAGACTCGCACTTTAAGACCGTTAACTGAAAGCGTGTCGTAAAGCGTCGCGCTCGGCTCGCACCTTTCTGTGAATATAAGCCCAAAATCCTACCGTGATTTGATTTTTTATAAAAATGTTTCACCTTGCCTGGGAAAACAAGCGAGCGTTACGACGGCGTCGCTCTCTATTTGGGCGCACTTTTCGCGCATCTACATTTAAAATAACGAACGTGAGAGCGCAAACATGTGAACGGCCCCTAAAGCAGCTTATCGTGGCGATATGCAATATCATAGCAGCACCAAAGTAGAGTTAACATTAGGCAATTATTTCACAACCTTCATTATACACTTCGAAAAAATACCGAGGACCTCAATGGTGTGTGCGGCCCTGCCTACATCCGCTCTATAAAAGTCCTGCGATATAGACAGCATTTCTATAAAGCTACTGATACATACGACAAACCAGAAAGAATCAAACAATTTATCACTGATATGGAATAAGAAAATAGCATGATTACAATAACATCAGACTTTTTTTAACTGTCATTATGAAATGTATTATAATTATAATTGTACAATAGCTCGAATTAATATAAAATAATGTTCATTTCTAAATACTGTATGCGCTAAACAATGATGCACATAAAAAAAAAAACACTTGATTTATTTTTAATCTAATTCCCTGACATTCCCCGCTTCTGATTTGCAGACACACTGAGGGGGCGGGGCATTACGTAAACAACGACAAACGAAAAGGCCAATCATTTCGGCAAGAACGCGAGTATTTTGCATATGTCTCAGAATGCTTGTCACAACAGTAGTAAACCTTCTTAAAATGTACGTTTTTATTATTTTTTTATGTGCTCAAGATTTCTCATAAACAGCTCTGCTATATAACCAACTTGTTGTTTAACTTACAGCTCTTATCCTTAACTTTGCTTAACGTCATGCACATTGATAGCCAGTATCCGAACTATAAATATAGGTTGTCCTCACAGTAATATTGTGTTGTCTAGGGAAAAAAAAACACCAGACTGAACGACAATATTGGAACGACAAATTTATAAGCGTTTCAATTTTTGTTTTATGCACTTACATTTCAATTTTTTTTCCAATTATTTAAAATATCTTTATCAACTGTCATAAAACGGATTTACTGCTAAAAGCATGAAATTAGGAGGGATCAACTGATCTGATCGTTTGATTGATTTAAGCCAAATATTGTATAATATATGTTTGGTACCAATATTAAAATTCTGACTGTTATCAATAATTATACTCATGTTATCAGCCAATAAAGAATAAACAAATGATATTAAAATGTTATACAATATAGTCTAAATAAATAAACAAATAAAAGTAAAAAACTAAAATCAATAATTGTTTTTATGCTACAAGTTAATTTATGCATTACATCGTTTTAATGTTCAGTATGAAAAATAGATATTAATTTTGAGATGTGTTTTTAATGAATATTTTCAAAGATTAAAATAAATTAAATTAAATTAAACAATTGTTTTCCACACCCTTACAACAGATCTAACACCTTGCAATATGTAAACACCCTTACAATATAGATACTGGATTTATTTTTTTTGCTATTCTGGCTATCATTACAGACTAGCTCTATGTATGTCAAATTATGTCATCAAATCCAAATTAGATTCAGGGTAGCTGACGCCGGATGCCTTCTCGTCACACTACGTCGCGCTAGCTCCAATTTGAAATGTGACTCTCCGTGAAACACATTCGGCTCAGCGGGAAGGTAAATCAGAGAACAAGAGCTGTCTGAGTGGATACTGGGTTTGGGTCTTTGCTGCATAATTAAGAGGAGACTTTTCCCAAGCCCATGTCTGTGATAAGATCAGATCTCCAGCTGTCTACCCTTCTGCACGCTCCCTCGCTCTCTCGCCTGATTCTTACCTGCTAATGGGGAATTGGCTATTGCATTCAGGTTACATTTTACATATGTTTCATTCAGGGGAACCGACAACTGAACCGCCACATATCTGCGGAATCGGAATCGCAGACTCGTGATGACGCTTGGTTGAATTTGTCAGCTTGTCCTGCCTTGGAGCAAGATTCTCATTCGGCAGCCTAGGCTTCTCAGGGACATCATAACCCTGCTTATCTAACACATTGGGTCAGCTAGTTAATAATTTCACATGTGGAGTGGGGATGAGGAGCAGGGTACCAAGACCGTCAACCTCAAGCTCTGCTGCAGATTGTGACAAACAAGCCTGTTTCAACAGGGGCCTTTTTCTGATGTTCCTTCCACCAAGACTTTTTTTTGCTTGATTCCTATTCATTAGGCCAGGGCTGCTAGGAAAGGGCAATGACAGCTCTAAGACCCCCTCAGAGGAATCAGGCACTGTCTCAAAAAGCCACAGACTTCCTCCAGGCTATTGGATTAGGTTTTTTTTTTTTTTTTTTGTGGTGCCATTCCTGCCAGCTTGAGGGTCTTCAAGGAGTAAAAGTCACGACCCAACCAAACAAGGGAACATCTCTGAAGGAACACCATGATGTTGGAAACTCACACTTGCTTTCTTGGAGCAAAACAAACCTTGGCACAGAAAAAAAAAAGAAGACTTGTACTGGAAGGAAAAAGAGACATGTGACTTGTTATGTGACCTTCAAATGAGCCTTTAGAATATGATAAGATTGAAGGAAAGGCTCTGGAGAACATTGACACAAAAGTACTCAAAAATGGACACTAATATAGCTTGAAGGGAAATGAGAAAAACGTTAAAAAACTTTTTTGGAAAAGGGATGATTCCTCGTCCTCACCAGAGTGACAGCGCCAATGTTATTTTGTTAAGTTGTTTTAGTATCATTGATATTCTATTGTAGTTTTTGTTACAGTTTTGATTTGGTCTTTATTTTATTTTTTCTGTTGTCATTAAAGCGTTAGTAATTTTGTGTGTTTTTGTCATTTTCATTTTTTTTTTTTTTTTTTTTTTTGTCAATATAATTTTTTCATAATTTTTAGTTTTCATTTAGTTTGAGTTATTTTAGTTAAATTAAATGAAAATGAGAAATGTTGCCTTGGCAACTAGCTAAGTTTGAATTGTAGTTAATAATAACCCATAACAAAAACCCACGAATTTTCAATAATAACCCTGCATGAAAGCAGACACAAAAAAAAAGGAAAAAAAAGAAGAGGTGAATGTAAATGGCCACACAGAATCACATATAAAGTGCAGGTGCAAAGATGTGCCTGCCACTCCTGCTTCAAATGGAAGCCTTGATTGACACGTCAAAAGCAGCCGGCCTTTCCTTTTTTCCAAGACAGCAAATTTAGGTAGCACAATGAGGTCTGTTGACATTGACGAGGCTAAATGTCAATGCTGCCAAACCCACACATCACCTCTACTCGTGGCTCGGCAGCATCCGTCGCTCTCTAAAAAGCACCTGTCGTTTCGGTGTTGTGGCCCCGGAAGGCTTCAATAAAGCTTTTTTTTTTGTGCTGTTTTCTTTGCAAGTGTCAGTAAAACTGAGCTGCAATTTTATTCTACGGTACTTACGGCTACTGCCCAGCTCCTCGAACAGAAACTGCACCTTCTCCCACTGAGTGGAGTTCTGGTTGGGTGGAGATTCCAAGGGAACAAACGTCCTGAAACAGAGGTGTATACTTCTCAATCATAATGTCATTATTTATACACTACCGTTCAAAAGTTGTGGGTTGGTAATTTTTTTTTTTTTTTTAAATAAGTCTCTTGGTGAGCATAAGGCTGTAAAATAATATATAACAATAATATATAATTTATAAAAACAACAGTATCCACATACACACTGCGACTTAAAGGGATAGTTCTGTCATGACAACTCTCAGAGTGATTGGTATGGTAATGGGTATGACAATGTTGTATGTTTGGTCTTGGCGGAATAAATCTGCTATGCTGCTGCTGCTGCTGCTGCTGCGGAGTAAGTACGGGACTTGCTACTGCCAATACATACACGACACACTGCTGTGAGCAAGTAAGACATGCTGCTGCTGTACAATATAGAGTACACGAATTACCTGTATCAGATCTATACAGGTGGAGCTGGGGAAGGTCGAGGGTTTCTTAAAGCACACTGCACTGCTATGGCAAATGATAACCAAGTATTTGAAGGTTGAGCACGCAGGCTCAATAGCTACTGAAACAGCAGGAACCAATCAGCTGTGCCTTATAGAGAATGATGTGATTGCAAGCACGTTGAGTTAAAGGACCTATTAGCCTGTGCCATCTAGAGTTTCATGACAGAACTTTACCCTCAAGTTGTTCCAAACCTGTTTTCTTCAAAATATTTTCTTTTGTGTTAAGCAGAAGAAAGAAATTCACATAGGTTTGGAACAACTTGACGGTGAGCAAATGATGACAGAATTGTCATTTTTGGGTGAACTATCCCTTTAATATGGTCATAAAGCAAACACAGACTCTTCAATCAAATGTACAAACAAAGGATCAAATCAAATAGAATAGAATAATATGGAATTTTATAAAGCAAAAATGAATGATTTTCAAATATATTTTGGTTTCCAAAAAAGTCTGTTTTTATGGGTAAGTTGTGGGGGAACATCCAATGAAAGTTAAATTTCTAATTATCAATAAAATACATAATTTATCATGGGAAAAAGGCATGATTAGGCAAGATTTCCTCAAATGTATTGACAACTAATGGTTGAACTGAGAATTACAGTCCAAATTAAAAATATTGGAGAAGGTTTTTTTCCCTGCCAACTTTAGATTAGGGCTCACGCAGGTTGCCAGACTGATGACACGTAACAGGAATGAGTATAATTGACAATGGAAAGGCTCGAGTCTTACACTGTAAATTGATCAGCTAATGTATATGTTTGCAATGGTTTGATGGCTGAGGCTTTTTAGGTCAGGTAGAATATGTGATTTCTGACCCAGTTTGTTTGCTGGCTTACATTGCTGTGTTTTCCGCCAACTTGCAACCAGGGGTGTCAAAATACTATTGGGTAAATTGACAGTGGGCGGGATCTCAAAGAACAAAACAAAAATAGACATTCCGACACGGAACGCACATTTTCAAAGTAGAATAACTGGCTGTAGCATTGTTTTACAGAGACACAAGTATATGTACTTTGCATGTTTCTAAATCTCTGCAAACATGGTATTTTTTATGCTTTAGTACGGTAAAAAAAATTAGATAGAGCACCTGTAAGTGGAGTTACTTAGTGCACCTTGGCATAACCCAAAAGGCTAATTGTTTTCTTGTATATGTATGTATATTATGAGTGTGATTACTGTGAACTATCGTGTAGAGATCCATGTACTCAGCTCATGAGATGTATCGCCGCGAGCTTTAAAAGCAACCGAGGACACAGTATGCTCACATTCTGAGCAAATACCTGCAACACTAAGAAAGTGAGTCCTCTCCAATGAGGAGAACACTCACAAGATGAGATTGCATAAGCAAATACCTCAGGCTACAGCTGCTCAGAAAAAGAAAAAAAGAAGAAGAAAAAAAAAACATTTTAACCATAAGTTTCAGTTTTCAGACTCTTTCGCCTCATCAGTAATTTTATATATACTGTATATAAACATTTTAATAAAGAATGCACATGATGTTAATTATTATTATTAGTATTATTAAAGAGGTATTTTTAATACATCCATGTATAATAATAATAATAATAAAACACCATGTACACACTATAATTATATTTATATTTTTAAAAAAATCCTCATAAGAATAAGAATAATTTACATTATCATTCCCATTTCAAAGTTTGTCTGGATATCCAAGCGGCAATATTAAATGTAAAATGTTTATCATATTGCAGTTCAAATTCCAATCAAAATATATGACACAACAATCAAGCAGCCCTAAAGAACACACATAATACCTACTGTTAACATCCAGTCAGCAACTTGAGAAAATGCAGCTAAAAGAGCCGCTTTTAAATCACAATAGGGTAAATTTAAATGCGGCCGCATCATTCAGCATCACTGGCATTATCTGAGTGAGTTCAATTGATGTGTCACTTCAGAAAAGCTGCGTCGTGCATGAAAATGTCATCTTTTAGGGGTGTCAGTAAATTACATTGTAAACTGTACGTACAAGCAAGATGCAGTTTCATAAATCGACCAAGGACTCTGTGAGGGTTTATGCAGTGGTTCACAAGCTCAAAGACTTAACACATATCTGACCTCTGTATCCAGTCTCTGTTGTTTGTCATCATCAATTATGGTCCAAAATACTATGTCAGCAGCAAAATTCTATCATTTACTCACTCTCATGTCGCTTCAAAATGTAAAGTCTTGCCTTCATCTTTCCAACACAAATTACAATAATTGTATAAACCTGAAAGGTTTCTGTCCTTCTTTTAAAGGACAATGCAATCAAACCTTTGAAGATCCAAAAAGGTCATAAAGGCATCTTAAAAATAATTAATATCAATCAAGCAGTTTAATCTAAGTCTTGAAGAGATATGAACACTTTTTATGAATAGATTTAATTTAGAGGTTTATTTGATTTTTTTATGATAAAAGCACATACACAGAGTGCATCAAATATGGTAAACACAGAAGCGTAAACATGCGTGTCACATACTAGAACAAACCTCACTGGTTGTTGTGCATAAGTTTGCAAAATATTTACTATAATTGTACTTTATTTAATGTGCTCCATGTTTTTGTGTAGATCTTTATTTATTTGTGAATAAAAGCCTAAATTAAAACTGTTCATCATATAAAGCGATTGTATCTCGATTCATATGGATTACTTTTAGGAAGCCTTTTGACGTTTTTTGAATCTTCAAGGTTTTGGTTGCATGAACTTTCAATGGAGGAACAGAAACCTCGGAGGATTCATTAAAAATATCTTAGGGGTTTGGAATGACATGAGGGTGAGTAAATGATGACAGAATTTTAATTTTTGGGTGAACTATCCGTTTAATTTTCACACTGCCAGTTAGAATGATATTGCATTAGATGTTCACTTAAAAGGTCACAACTTAATTATTGAGCAACTTTTGGTGGCTAATTGCAGGCTAACAGGCTAAATACTATCTGTTGACTTAGGATGTGTCTCAAATGTCCTCATGAGCACGTTTTTGTAACCTAAAATGACAAATGGGACACTATACGGTCTCGTGGACTTCACAGACATGCACCAAAGAAGGCCACATGACTGCAGGTTCACATGAAGACATCCATTTGGGACAGGGCCCATGTGTCTAGAGTTTAGAGTAGACCAAGCACGGCGTTGATAGAGTGCACAGAGCTCTCGATACATCCCCACGGGTGTGAGCGAGTGAATTGGACTACAGAGGTTGGGAAGGGTCAGCTCTCCATTTATAAGTCCCATCCTTAGCGCAGACCAATCAGAACAGGCAAACAAAAAGAAGTCACACTCCAAATGAACAATCACAAACACAGGAACTTTGCGTTTCACCCTGAGAAAAAAGACGATGGAAAAAGCCATCATGTCCTCTCCATCATGAACCCTGAGACACAATACTCCTGGTAAAACACTACACTGGTTCAAAAGGTAAAATGAACACCAAATTGCTTCTGTCCGAAGTGCCATCCCCACTTTTAAATTTGGTCCACGGCATGTCCCTCTTCCCATTCTGCGATCAAAGTAACCCATCCCACTGGGTCTATACGACATGAAGGTGTGATGAAGGTATCCTGCCCCACAGGAACACTATTTAATGGTTGAGAGCACATTAAATTATATGACCTGGTGAGCAGACGTGTTATTCTTGCAGCGGCAAAGAAAATCCATTATGTTTATGCTGCACGAGCACTGCTGAGAACAAAAAGTATAAACTCGAGGTTAAATGGGACAAAGCCACAACCATGTATGTTTACACATTTAGACTGAATGGTGGTTTTTAGTTCAGTTAACCATTGGACGAGAAATTGTTACATAGTTTGAACAAAAAAAAAAACGTCCAAGGTGGTGACAATCTTCAGGTTTAAAGATGCCAGATAATTAGATTTTGCCTTTTGAGTTTATTCTTTTATTTTGTGGAAACTGTGATGATTTTTTTTCAGGATTTTTTGGTAAATAGAAACAATAACAGAATTGATTGAAATAGAAATATTTTGTAATATTACGAATCCCATTACTGTCACAATGTATCAATTTAATGCATACTTTCTGAAAAAAGGTAATAATTTTAAATAAAAGAGAGAGAGAGAGAGAGAGAGAGAGAGAGAGAGAGAGAGAGAGAGAGAGAGAGAGAGAGAGAGAGAGAGAGAGAGAGAGAGAGAGAGAGAGAGAGAGAGAGAGAGAGAGAGAGACTTCCCTTTTAAACGGAAGTGTACCAATGGAAGAGTTGAAGGGGGACTGAAAAAACGTCAGAAGTATCAGAAGTGGAGAAAGAAGAGACTACAAAGATTACAAAGTCCAACTATTTGTAATAACCCACACTGAGGAATCATACACAATAACACCAGGAAAATCCATTAGAAAGTTTATGTTGACTTTAACGTACATTTGATGTCCTGCAGTAGATTTTGAGCTCCTTAGAGCTAAACTGCACAAATATGACTTATTTTTTAAAGTGGAATATATTGATTTTAGTCTGTTGGCAGAATTGATCTGAAATCCTTCAAATTGTTAGTGTCAATCTAAGTTGATTGATAATCATTCATGATCTGGCTGGAGCCCTTTGTATTCTAAATTACCCAGAAATCAGAGAAATGTCATATTATCAGCATTGATGTGCCCACTGCTTGCTTTATGAAACCAATAATAGCTACATGGACTGTTATAGGTGTTTTGTCCAACAAAATGCTTCACATTTTCACAACATTCTGTACAACCGATAGAGGTTGAAGATGACGACTGAATAATATAATAAAGCTCACATTGACCTCTCCACACACACAAATACACACACAAACACACAGAATGATACATTTCCACAAAGCACACTTACCCAATCAAAAGCAGCGCTGAACACACAATCACAAATCCTATTGTATACTTCAGTGCATTTTTCACTTGCTGTAATGAGAGAATAAAAACAAGTTTATCAAACCGCATTCATCAAGTCATCAATTCATGATAAATCACGATTCATGTAGAGAGGGCCTTTGGGCTAGATATAATTACATATTTGCAGCACTTTGTCAGGAATTTGTCAGGAACACAGTGTCCTTAGTTCATTCTCTATATTACTATACTCATGGAGACATTGTGCTCTATTCCAAAACCTGAGCTAATGCAGTGTCCTAACTGAAATGGAACCTTAAAAGTGACTGATTTAGAACCTTCTACATAGGCAGGAACTTTGTGCCGCTCATAAACAGCTGTCATCACAGAGAGACTCAACTAATAATCGAGTAATTAACATTGTAAAATAAGTACAAAGTTTTCATTGCACACACAAATATTTGGTAAAAATGTGCATGTTTAATTTCTGAACTAATCTATTGCTACTTTTGAAATATAAATATAAAATCTATAATATAATATAATAATATTTTCAGGACAGCACCTATGATGCTTTGAAAATGCTGCCTACACAGGATGCTCAATAGTTTTTGGAATGCAGCCACTTCTGACTGTTTCAAAGGAAAAGGAGGAGAGTAAAGGAGTGTAAAGATTGAAGAAGCTCCTTAGCATGTAATGTTGCACATCACTGTGGCGTCCTTAGAGAAAATATGTTGATATTTGAAGTGAGCAGCATTACAGTGAGATGGATATGTTTTTTGTCACTTCATCACCTCACTGGAGTGCGGGGAAACTCACTGGGTTCTTTATAAATGAACTGCCATAACTGTAATCAGGCAAATTTCACTTAGCAATACCTCAAGGGCATTTCTGTTGATATGATTAATGCTAACTTTTCTAACCACAGACAGCAAGCCTTGCTTTACATACTAGTATAGTACACAATATTTATTGACTACAAATAGCTTAACGTAGCTCTTTTCCCACCTAGTTTTTCATTTTGAGTGTGAATTATCCCTGTAAGTCTGAAAAGGCGTTCTGTTTTAGAGTGCATGAGTAGTGCATGAGTAGTGCATGAGTGTACTAGATGGACAGGAATGAGTGTCAGGTTTACCAAGCACTTGTTGATGTTGTCTTCATCTTTCTCCTCGTAGTAGAAATACACAAAGGGGATCCAGAAGAAGACGCAGAACAGAATGATGGAATACAGAGCTGTGAAAGAGAAAAGATGGGCAGTTACACACCTTAAGCACAATCAACAATCAGGATCCACATTAAATACAGAACATTACTCATGATGTGTTTTGATGTCACAGGGTCAATGTCAGGGCACTCATTTTATTGTGTCCAGATGTATTCATGTATTTTAAAAAAACACACACATAAAAAATGCAATTTGCACACATGATGACCTATGCCTCTTCTATTATGGATTTTTTTGTGTCAAAAAGTCAAAAATGTCAAGGTTGCATGAAATTGTAAAAACACAGTGTATTTAAAAGGGTGTAATTAATAGGCTACAATTATTTTAAAGGAATACAAACAGTCAGGCAATCTGAAAAATAACTAATCTATATAAAATACTAAATATTTATACTTTTTACTATGAAAAAAAAAGTTTTCAAAACTTGCTTATAAGACCACATTTTCAGCTTTGCTAAATTCACCTTTGTTGAAAAGTGTTTTCATTGTAAACTACTTGTACAATTTTTTTTAAGAAACCAATATGAATTTAAATAAACAGCAAAGACCCCATTTCTAATTAGGTACTTTTAAAGGTTTAATTTTCCATTAAAAACTTTTTTTTTATTATTCTTTGAGCATACTATATGTCAAGGGCGACAAAAAAGGAATCACAAAAATGAAAGCATGATTCAATTATAGCAAACATCAATTCAAGCAAATAGTAGTGGGATTGTTTCATAGCAGTTCTATACATGGGCTTCATAAATGATCTAAAGCCAATTCTGTATAGTACACATTGGTACATAATGTATACAATGGTTTAGGTTAGGGTTAGGTTAGGGACTTAACATCTATACAAAATTTACAAAAATATATGGACTAAGGGGTATGAATACAAATCAAAAGTGAAATAAGTGTCATTACACGTAAAGATTCCTAGAAACCAATACAACTTCCACATGATGAGTCCTAAGCCCCAAAGCACAGACAAGCTGAAATAATCAAGTTAAAGGAGCAAAGATCACTGATATTGCAAGAGTTTATGTAACAGACTGTGACAGGCAGAGAAAGTGATTTTGTTGATTCCTCTCTTTCCCTGTCATGCAATGAATTAAAATCGTCAGCTTGGCCTATTTCAGTCCAGAGGCGGATCACACACTTTTGTGATCCTGTAAATTGTCATCTTTCCCTTCTCATGTAGGTTACTCAGTTGATGCAGGCGATATGAATAACACAATTCTTCTTTAGTTCAGAAACTGTATCATCACAGAGCCCTGGAGATATGTTTGTATACATGATTGGAATGGATTAAGAAACTAGCTAGATCCACAAGGAAAAAAAAATCCTGGAGTACACAAGACATAACCATATGACACAGCACCCCGAACATCTTTCTCCATATAGAAATAGGTCTGTTTCTCACACAGACTGTATCCCATACTGGCATCACACCAGAACGGCTTGCAATGACCTTCTGTGAGTGAAAAAAAATGATCCATCATTCTGTCATCGGTCATGTAGGACAAAAAGCTCATTTCCACGAACATGTAAACATGCTCTGCACACATCAGTCAAACGTGTACATGTATGTTCATTTAGATAGATGAATTTAGGTGATTTAGGTGAAAAAGGAGAGCGGAGTGCATTTTTGTCGGGGGGGAAAACACAAATGTTTTTTAACAGCAGGCGAGGAGAAAAACAGAGCAGCCGCAATATATCAAAATAAAAACATAATGGGATGAAAACGGTTTTTGTTATTGTTTCATGAGCCCTGCGGCTGATTTTGCCAGCTGTTCGTGTGCTTTTCAAAACTTAATTTTTTTGATTGCTGCACTTTTTCTGGATTACTGTGAGGGATTTGCTCATATGGCTCATTCCTGTAAGTTCAGTGGATCAAAGCCGCTCACACAGATAAACTCTGCACTCTCACACACTCTCGCTATACAATTTACCTTGTTCCATCCTGCCATTGCTCAATTTCGTGTGATTAAAGCATTTCTCATGGTTTTGAATATTTGTGTAAAGCTTTCAAGGGGTTCAAACTATCCTGTATCCTGACAGAAATACCACACAGTTTGTGTTTTCAAGGTAAAGCCAATGCATCAAACTCTAGACCGATCCAACACACCCGGAATCCATTTGCTGCAATTAGAAATACAATAACAATTTAAACTGTGTCTGTCAAGAGTGTCTGGTTTTGTTAATTAGCGTGTTTGCTAAGGAAAGCATCCCTGTTTCTATAGCTCATACTTAGGATCTAGGTTTTGAACAATCATTCATGTCAGTTTAGGCTATGGAAATAAGTGACACATCAAACCATGCAGCTTGTCAATGTGTGGTACTTCAACAGATAATCAGTTTGATACGAATTTTTACTGATATTCATACTTTTCTACTTATTTCTTATTACTATACTACTGGTCAAAGCCATTGATATTTTTCAGCTGTGCTTTAATTAGCATGCTGACGATACAGTGCTTTAGCTGTTAGACAGTTTGCATGGTGAACGCTTGTCAGAGAAGACGCCTGCAGGTTGGAGGAAAGCATTTACACTTCGACATGAAATATGAAGTGTAATGCAGCCTTTCTAAAACAATGGAACGAACCAAAGCAGCCATTATCTCACCGGGAGCTGTAATTGCTGTCATTGAAGCGATGACATTTCACTTTCACATTTACTGGCCCTCGTTTTCCACAGCATGTTGTGTATTTAACCAGTATGCTCTCGGTACTTCAGTGCTCTACAGGAAGTGTTATTAACGAAGATGCGCAATGTGTTTTGTGAGGAGGGACAAATAGGAGTTTTTTTTTTTCTTTTTGCTTGCTTAATTTGTCTTAATTAAAACTCTTTGGGATTATTGGGAGGGATTTAATGTGTTAAAAGACAGATATACGCTGAGAGTAACCTATACCGGAGCGCCCACCATGGTCGGGATTGTCTGATTATGTTCTTTTTTTTGGTTTGGTTTCACGTTCTGACTCATGCTAATGAATCACATTATCACCTCAAGAAAGCATTCAGCCAAGAGTGTCTCGGTCGGGAGTTATTTCGGGTTTACTGGGCCTGTCTTCAGAGACATCCATTAGCTGTAGATAACCCCCCCCTCCAGCCTAAAATAGCTTTGTAGCCCCTGTATAAGTGTCCGCTCCTCTCCTTCCCATGAATTTATAATGCCTAGTGGTGTTATCGTACAGCATATTAGAGCTGTTTCGCTCGCTCAGAATCTGCCAAACAAACACAATATGGAGGCATTTACCATCAGTGCAGGGAGAAAAGTTGAGGAATGAAGAGAACTGCATATTCACTGTTTTTTTATTATTTATTTTTTTATTATGATCTTAAGGGCAGGTAGATATACATTCAAAACTTCCTCTCCAGTCAAAAAAGTCAATTTATTGATACTATCAAAGTATCTCAAAAGAACAAGCAAGTTAAAATATAATGCATTTCAAATAGCCTCTGTCAATGCAAGTCCATCCGTCCATCCATCCAACATCATTATTACTTATGTTTGACTTTTACATTTATTTTTTAAAGGTTAATTACATTTTTTGAGTTAGACAAAAATGTGGTTAATAACCTTTATGCAGAAAGGGTATGTATGTATTTGTTTATGCTTGCTATTAACGAAACAATTGATACGTAGTAATCATATTGTCTGATGACCCATTTAACATTATATTCTAACAAATAATCCACCAAAATTTACAAATCCAAATGTTTATGAGGATACTCACCAAGATGGCATTTTGACATACTTTTGTTGAATGCATTATTATGTGCAAGCACAAGTACTCAATTCAGTACTCGTGCATGCGCACAGAAAACAGCGTGCAGGCACTGAATTGAGTTCTCTTTCGCGTCTTCTTGAGCTTGTATGGTTTAAAATCACTTGCAAGTTTAAATTGAAAAGACTTAAAAACACGTTCAAATGATAAACTTTTGTGAAGACGCAGCACTGGCCCAATCTGGCAAAGTGACAATTCCGTCAACTGTCCCGAGTCTTTAACGTTGGCCCTGGGCCATCGGGCAGTCCTTATTGCCCAGCCTTGGTAAAAACTATAATAATGTGAAATATTATTACAATTTAAAAGAACTGTTTTAATTTCATAAAGCTTTGTCTGTAAATTTGATTTAGATAATTCAAAACACTTACTCACATACGAGAGCAAGGGGGCACTGAAATTTATTTTCATGCAATAACGTAAGCCAATCATAACAGTGGCCATTTACTGATCCAGTTAAAAACGAAATGAGGGTTGAAAACAATAATTTTTGCAAAAAAAAAAAAAAAAAAAAATTAAAATTATAAGTGAACCTCAAGGAATATATTAAAATAATGAAAAACAAAATCCATGTCATGACCCCATTTTGGACATTGACATAAGCAATGCATTCATTTCAACAGGTTATCGTTTTGGCTAATAACAATGGACTGTTTGCCTACAGACAATGAAGCAGGACCATTCAATGCTAGTGGCACACATATTTGCTCTCTGTCCCCAGACTGTGAGATCATGGCACCCAACCAGTGGGTAATATTAATCATAACAACATGAATATTAACACGGCGAGGGAATAGGCCGCACTGCATTGCTGCAGATCATCCATTTCAATCTAACCAGATCTAATGGGAAAGCACCTGACTGGGGAGAAAAGTTTACCATATTAATCCCCCTGACAAAAAGAAGAGGGAGTTAAATTATTAAACGACCAACCTCGGTCCTCCACTAAGTTCAGGTTCCTTTTATAGCACTCTGGCAATTCCCCCTTAGGTGTGGAGACGAGAGGGCAGATGAATCCACTGTGAGACACCCAGTTCGGACTCGTAAAAACACACTTGAGAATTCAGACTCATCTCCTGGGTATGGTTAGTTTGATGGCTATTAGTTTAAGAGAGTTCTGAGTTGTTACGTATTCCTTCAAGCTAAAATAACACTGGTGTTATTTGAAAACTAAATGTGCAAGTGTGTCTTCTGGGAAGAGTCGGTTTATTTAATTTGCTCTTTCCTTTACAACTCTAATGCACTGTGAAGAACTCAATAGCTGCCGACAACATACTTTTGCTAAATTAAAGCTTATTTTGTTTGTAATTGTGTTGCTGATAGCAACACTTTGAAAAGCACATGATCTTAAAGGGACAGTTCTCCCAAATTGTCATTGTTTCCTCTCATGTCTTTCCAAACCCATCTGATTTCCTTTCTTCTGTTGAACAAAAAACAAAAAGTTAGGCAGGACATTGTCTCAGCCTCAGACGCCACACCCACGGACCGTTGGCTGAACGTCTGATGCATAAGGTACATAAAATGGAAATAATTCAGGAGTTTCAAAGTCATCATCTGATGAATACTACAGCATTTCCAAGAGACGTGTGTGCTACGTGTCTTTAATTGTCCACCTGGAAACAAAGCCGTTGTGACGCCAAATCCCCGCATGGAAGAAAAAAGCCATCGTGTTTACAGCTGAGAAAAATGAGTGCTGCTTATTATCACGATCAACTAAACGCTGGGTTTTCAAAAGTATGTGAAGTATGTGTAGGAACTGAGAGCTAATCAGACAGTGAAATCACAGTGAATCAGACATCCTTCAAACTGTGAAAAGAGACAAATTCCAAAGAGAGACCGACACTCAACACTCATGACCATAAAATAGGAAGATCCTGTTGTTTTGGTGCACGCTTGTAAGTGATGGTCCCAACTAGAGAACGAACACTTAAGATCTCAACTTTAACAAGACAGTTTGGTTCGAAGATGCCACATCTTGACTCTTCCAAGGAAAATCATGAGTTAACGCCAAAGGTTGCTTGATTGCCAAGACAGAGATCCAAAAGAGACCGTCTTTTTAAAGACATTTTTTATTATTTTTGTTTTTTACTTTGTTAGCTGAAAAGATGTCTAAATAGTCCTTTTGAGATGGGAATTTAAGGGTAAATGAAATCCTGGTTACGTGCTACCAATGTACCAATGATGTAAATCCCACACAATTCTTATGAATGCAGATTACTTTCGATAAACGGTGCTTTACAGATAGTTATCCATTGCATTGTTCACATGAAGTCCACACACTGCACAACAATTATGTCAGTAACATGTTAAACAGAAATGTCTCCACCCAGAAATGTCCTATTTCTAAAGGACTATTTAGACCACTGTAGAGCTCGCATAGCAAAAAAAAAAAAAAAAAAAAAAAAAAAAAAAAAAAAAAAAAATTATAATATCATCATCATGTTCTAAAAATATAAACATTAAAAAAATTACATAACAAAATTACAAATTATTTCACATTACTGCCTTTAAAATCCACCAGTACATGTGTACACATTAGTCCCATTGTAAGCGCATTACTCTACACACATTTTCCCTTCGTTTTTTACAATATGAAGGACAAGTCAGAATAAGTTGTACTGTAGTTAACCTAGAACATTCCTTAAACAGTTTTTATGACAGTTTAAACCAATAGACCGCCATTACAGGAAGTTCGTTTTTATCTGGGCAGGTGGCCAAACACTGAACACTAAAAAAGGTTAAGCAGGTTTGTCCAAAAATGTCCTCTATTCATTTGGAGATACACAGTTAAACTCCAAACGTGCGCGCATGTCACAGGTGGTTTATGTGAAGGAGGCGTCTACTCTACTCAACGGTGAACCTGGAACTGATTGTCACCAGATTGAAAATTAGCAGTCTGCGAAGCCTCTTGGCCTTCGTGAGGCCTGTGGATTACAAATCAGCACAGGCAATAATTTTCAATCGTATTGTGCTGTTAGAAGCACTGACCTCTCGGGGCCAAACATTCTCTGACAGGAGCATTGCAAGAATACTGATGGTAATACAGCGCTACGTCTGAAGAGACTGGCTTTCAGTGATCTTCACAGGAAGATACTTTGACAGAGCACATATTACTATCAAACCAATGCAAAAAGAATGCAAGAACAATGTTCTGCTTTTTCAATCGAGCAGAGATGTGACCTTCAGCAAGTAGGGTAATAATAGCTAACAAACAACATGGACTCACAGATAGACATGATACCAGCTCTTGCAAGAAGTATAAAACATGGTTGTGCATCATTCAGAACTAATTTGTGACTGTCTTTCAATCTCCAATTGATTTCCTGAATTTGATTTGATTTAATGTTATGGTACCAGACGGGAAGAAAACATAGCACTTCTACTACCGGCAATGATAAATTGGAATTTCGGACCAAAATAATCCAACTAAATCAATTTGTCAGCCCATTTCATTGCATGGCATCACTTAGGAAATAAAATAATAAAACTTTTTTGCATTGAATCATTGTCCAAAGTAATATATATTTTTTTTAACTTTTTTTGGGGGGGTGCTTGAAAGCCAGGAAAGATAAAATTAAGAGAAAGAAATGTCAGAATTTGTACTGTATCGCTTATACTTTGCAGCTGAGAATAGTTGACATCTGATTGAAAAGAAAGCACTGTACCCTTCGTGGGGTGCATAGACTCGATGGGATTCCTCTGCCATCTTTACAGAAGGGAAAACGGCATCAATTTCTTGAAGTCACAAATTGTGAATTAATGTGAAAACAGCACAAAAGGGAGGTAAGATCATCTTCATGCAACACGTTACAGAATAAGGCACAGACCCTGAAGACTGGCACTCCAAACAGTTTCCTGAATTGATTTCACAGTTTATTCCCTCCTCAACCCATGCCTTTAAATATGCTTTCAAATGCAGCATTATGGAGCATTTGCTGAATATTGCCTTTAAATGGTCAATGCCGACAAAGAAACTCACGTGTTGCAAATTCTAGATGTTTTATACATAAGTATTGCATTAACACAGACAATATTCAGGATGTAGTCACAAAGCAGCAGAATATGGTTGTCAGCCCTTTTTTAGAGAGCTAAATATGGTTACATTCACCCGGATTTTGCGCCATTCAGGACTGAACTGAATAATCCTTTTCAATAACAATTCAATTCCAGGAATTTGAATTGGGGTAGCAGACAGGATGATGAATGAAAGGAAGGAAGGAAGGAAGGAAGGAAGGAAGGAAGGAAGGAAGGAAGGAAGGAAGGAAGGAAGGAAGGAAGGAAGGAAGGAAGGAAGGAAGGAAGGAAGGAAGGAAGGGTGGATGGGTGGATGGGTGGATGGGTGGATGGGTGGATGGGTGGATGGGTGGATGGGTGGATGGGTGGGTGGATGGATGGATGGATGGATGGATGGATGGATGGATGGATGGATGGATGGATGGATGGATGGATGGATGGATGGATGGATGGCAAAGAAGCGAAGGCCTAGTCTAATTGTCCAGAGATGTAGATTAAAATGTGCACTGAGCTGGACACCTCAGTGACTCCTCGACAGGTCGATCTGATTATCTTACAGACTCAAACGCATTTCTGGTATCCTTATATGAAAGTTCAAAAACCTTCAAGTTAAAATTCAGGAAAGCTTTCAGCTTTTAAACAGTCTTGACATTTCAAACAAACACATGGATTGGTAACAGACTCCAGGCTGGATGATAGGAAGCCTTTAAGCTCCAGATACCGGATGTATCCAGGGACTTTTAGGGATGCTTTTCTATTTAACCTTGTACTTTGCAGCCAAACCTCAAGGTAGAGGCTGTCCACTCTAAAGAACACTACATTAAATAGAAATGCTGCCCAAGGACTTGGCCCCAGGCCATCTGAACAAATATATATTTTCCCTTTAATTACTTAACCCACGAGGTTAATCTCCAGGGATGTCTTGGATGGTGGCTTCAGCTGCAATCTATCTTGGTTTACCATCCCAGTCCCGATCATCAAAATCCCCGCCACGAGGCACAGGCACCATGATGCGCCTCTCAGAAATTGGGCTGAGCATTAATGGCAGGCAGAGCAGGGCGACATTTGAATCCTTCCTGTATACGGTTTGGCCTGAGCTCTCATCTCAGCAGGTTCAAGGACCTTGCACCATGCACAGCTGCCCACTTCAATAAATGCACAATCTGTCAGTGTTTGCTGCTGTTGGGCGCCACCAGTGACTTGCACTTTCCATTAGCGATCATGCTGAAACATGCACGAAGAACAGAGAGCAAGCCAAAAAACACATTTATGCTCACACTGGGTCTCTTTGACTAATAACTGTGCAGAGTTATTTCTTAAGTGTGCACAATTTACACCAGTTTTATATGTATATGTATATGTATATATATATATATATATATATAGCAAGTCTCCTTAAGTATTATTATTATACAAAAATTATATATAGTTAGATGAAAGATAGAAAGAATGACAGACAGAACGAAAGACATAGAACAATAGACGGAACGATAGACATAGAACAATAGACAGAACGATAGACAGATAGACAGAACGATAGACAGAATGATAGACAGATAGACAGAACGATAGACAGAACGATAGACAGAACGATAGACAGAACGATAGACAGAACGATAGACAGATAGACAGAACGATAGACAGATAGACAGAACGATAGACAGATCGATAGACAGATAGACAGAATGATAGACAGATAGACAGATAGACAGAATGATAGACAGATAGACAGATAGACAGAATGATAGACAGATAGACAGATAGACAGAACGATAGACAGAATGATAGACAGATAGACAGAACGATAGACAGAACGATAGAATGATATTAAGAATGATAGAACGATAGACAGAACGATAGATTGATATTAAGAATGATAGAATGATAGAATGAATGATAGAATGATAGAATGATATTAAGAATGATAGAACGATAGAACGATAGATAGAACGATAGAACGATAGATAGAACGATAGATAGAACGATAGATAGAACGATAGAACGATAGATAGAACGATAGATAGAACGATAGATAGAACGATAGATAGAACGATAGATAGATAGATAGATAGAACGATAGATAGAACGATAGATAGAACGATAGAACGATAGATAGATAGATAGATAGATAGATAGATAGATAGATAGATAGATAGATAGATAGATAGATAGATAGATAGATAGATAGATAGATAGATAGATAGATAGATAGATAGATAGATAGATAGATAGATAGATAGATAGATAGATAGATAGATAGATAGATAGATAGATAGATAGATAGATAGAAAGAATGAATCATGATTTCTAAATGAAAGCATATGCGCACTGGATATACTCCCAAATGCATGCATTCTCATGGTTAGTGAATGTGTGATTATTAGGACTGCATCTGCAAACCTCAGCCCTCCTTCAGCCTTCAAATGTACAGATGAATACATGCAAAAAAGTGTTAGAACATAATCAAATCCACTCATTTACTTATTTAGAGGGCTCTGGGGGTTTCAGCCTGTTGCTCTGTGGAGCAACATGGGAAAATGTGTATAAATGTATGATGCCACCCTTTAAAAGAGACTTTAAAAAGATTACACTTCATAAAAGATCAGGAAAAGAGCTGTCAGTACACATATACGAGGAAATGTAGACTTCCTCTAGGATTTATGAAGTTCACTGTCAGATTTGCTGAACCAAGATGTTTCAGGGTTTGAAAGCAGTCACATGATTACAGCTAAAGTGTTGTCTTACACAAAGCACAACCCCATTTTCAGCTTAACACATGACACAGCACTGCAGAGTTTGATTAAACGGAATGGCTGTAACAAGCAAAAAAAAAGCTCTTGAAGGGGCTGTTTAACATGTCAGTTGATTTTGAGAGGGCTTCACTTTGGGATACGAATTACGCCTCTCACAAAATGCTGAATATTTGTGCACCTGACAATGCACCACAATAAAATAATTACAACCGAGTCTATAGAGTCCAACTACTTCAGAAGAAAGCCATCTCTTCCTCCTTCAGGACAAGTCTGTGGTGACTTCCACACACTGCGCCCGAGATAAAGTTAGCGCTGTAATTATTCCGTTTGCAGAGACATGGGCGGACAGGGATCTCAGATTCGGCTTTTGTAAAGAAGCCTTTGAGGCTTTGACCTGCCAGTCTCCTCAAATGCATTGGATTCGGCTCTTGCTGTGATAGATGGAGCTTGATCTCCACCTACAGGCTGCTGGGAAATCTCTTCTGCACATGATGCGGAGATGGGAGGGAGGGAGGGAGGGGGGCCGCAATCAATGCGACTAATTCAAGAACTGCAGCAGAGCAAAAATGCCACCAAGAGGAAGGGAAAAAAAGCAGCAGGATCATTCCGTTTGAGGCACTGCAGTTATGTCCATGGAGAAAACAATACATACATTCCTTAATCGCAGGATAACGACCTGTGTGTGAGAGACCGCGGGAGCAGCTTGCGGGACGCAGCTATTGATTGAGGACAATCTATTAATTACTGTTAGACTTCACTGCAGCAGGTGATTTTAATGCAAATATCTAATAGCTCAGATGGCTGAGTGTTAATGGCGGCTGGTGGGAAAAACAGCGTGTGGCATATTTTTTCAGAGAACAAAGGCACTTTTCTGGATGAGCTCTAAAGAGGCGTTGACACCACACTTTTTTGCGAAAGATTCAAATTTGTTTTTATTCCTCCTCCTGCTTGGCTTGCGTTTCTCTGGATGAGACAGTTGTTCTTCTCAGAGTCCATCCCCGAGAGGACAGCGGGATGAGCTCGAGAGCAAACGAAAAGAAAGACAAACATTTGTCATCAGGAATACAAAAGCAAACAGAGTAAATATCCGCTGAATAAAGCCCTGCACTCTCAATGACTGTGGCATGTTGAATATGAATATACAGGAAACTGCACAAGAATCATTCCATGCATAATTCCATGCGTGTCCACATTTGTGCACAAACTCAAAACACAAAAAACACAAACTCAAACATCTGCTACTGAGCATTTTGAACCTTTAAATGTATTAAATCAAAATGTATTACAAACGTATTCTTTTAAAAATATAAATAATTTACCTGCTAGTGGAATAGGTTATATTTCTATTTTAAAAGGACAATAGATTGAATGGTTTTCCCATTAAATTTAGACCACTTATATTGTATAAATATCAAATAAATATGTTTAAAACATGTATAAAATACAAATAAATGAAATAAATATTACTAAAACTATTACTTTTAATATCACATAATCTATCCATTCATATCATAAATACACTAAATAGATTATACACATAATTATATACATAATTATGTGTATAATTTATTTTAAATATTTGTGTATTTTAAATATTACATATATTGTTTAATATATGCATGGTCTCTCTCTCTCTCTCTGTGTGTGTGTGTGTGTGTGTGTGTGTGTGTGTGTGTGTGTGTGTGTGTGTGTGTGTGTGTGTGTGTGTGTGTGTGTGTGTGTGTGTGTGTGTGTGTGTGTGTGTGTGTGTGTGTGTGTATACACACTCTTTTTACTGAAAAAAATTATAGTGTTGAATTTGCTTTGTCATCTGCTACATGAACATATGCAACTATCTGCTAAATGAATAAATGCCTGATGATAGAAGGCCATAAGCTTAAGAGCAGCGTTGCAACTTGCCAAGTTCCCCAGTCACGTGTTTAGAATATCCCAAGATATTGATTTCTATTAATGCATCTTAAGATGGCACAAAGTAATTTAGGTATGTCTGAAAAGATGCATTAAGTCTTTCTTACAGAAATGTACTTTAAAAGTTAGCTTCCCAACACCTGTCTTTTAAATGACTCAGACGTAACACAGCACACACAAGTATAACTCTACAGCGTTCACATCTACTCAAACCCCTTTCACACACAGGTCTTCAAAGCCAATGCATTTGCCCCCTATAACCATCTTTCTAGTGAACAGATCGTTCTGCAGCTGAGTTAGTCATAATTACACACACACCATCAGACATCTATCTCTCCACAAACTCAAAGTCACCAGTATCTCGATTTTTCATCTATTCCACCTCCACACATGATGCCTGCACAGACGACCACACAGCACACCAGAATCACTTGAACGGTGGGGTTTCCTTTTCTTTTCAAATTTCTTTTTTTTTCAGAAGTACAAATAAAGCATTCTCTTGTCTCTTTGAGGATAGTCAGCATGGTACAACCCCTGATCTTCCAGGAAACCCAGAAATGAGGCAATCAAACCCTTTGTAGATGCCACAGCAAAGAGTGAAGAGGTGCATCATGGGAAACAAAGCATGGGGAGGACATCATAAGAATAGTGTTAAACAACACTTGGTTTAAAAGGACAGTATGAACGAGTGTTCTGTGGAATTTGTCTTAATAAAACGCAGTTTATGGACTTGCATTTTGTAATTCATATTCTCAATGCCTACCGGTGGAATCATATCTATCTATTTATCAGTTCAACTTTTTTTTAATCTGGAATAACTTTTCTGTTCTGCTGACAATACCAAGGCTGTGCTTGGTAAATTAAATAAAGAGACAAAACAACATATTTTGAAGAATGTTTCAACTTTTTTTGAGCATAAAATGAAAGTCAGTGGGAATAAAAACAATTTTACTGACTTTTATTTTATATAAAAAAAATAAAAAACTGAATTTGTTTTCAAAATATCTCCTTTTGTGTTCCGCACAATAAATAAAGTCACTGGTTTGGAACGACATGAGTAAAAATGACAGAACTATCCCTTTAAACAACAAGATTTTTATGGAAATTTTATGTGAGCTGAACTTGCCAGTGGTTTGCTATGCAGTTTGTTCTTAACACTTTGATAGGGTGTTCTGGGTGGTTGTGATTTCTCATTGGTCAAAAGTCAAAAGTCAAAAGCATCAAACCCCTAACCATAATCATGAGCAAATATGTGCCTTAATAAGTGCCATTAATAATATAATACTGTACTTTATAATTACATATTCATGATCCAATCAAATCTCAATTGATGTTTCACACTGAATATATTCACTCATATAAATAAAATTGTATATTATAATAATGGCGTACTTATCAATAAAATGTCCGATGAGGGTTTATAAGATGGGCTGCAGTGTTAATTTTGCGTGAAAAGATTGTATTGGTGTTTTTTCGAAAAACTGAAATTTCATATATATTGTATTTAAATAAGTCAAGCACTTTTCAAGCACCTCTTTGTAAATACGGCTGTTTTCAAGGGTTTTCCAGGACCTAGATTTCAAAAAGTCAAATTTAATTACTTCAAGTACTTTAAGCACCTTGTACGAACCTTGCACTCGGAAATCTTCCTGTAAATGCATTGCGAATGTACAAAAACAACATAAAGCTAATTTCCCTCCATTATGTTCAGACACAAATCACTCCAAAGTTCTCCTGAAAACAGAAGTTTTGTTGTCAAAGTATATCTAATCGATTTTGAGATTTCTTGTTTCGTTCTTGGAGAACACAGGCCGACAGCTGGACAGGGGATTTGTGGCGTGTCTACCTGCACTGTCATCGTTAATCTTCTGATGCTTTTCTGACGATGGAAGTGAGGGTTTTTGATTGGCTGACAGCTTGTCTCTAGCGCATTTGGCACTGCTCAACAGACGCCGTGCCGCTCTACTACTGACGGCCTGTTCTGCGCAGCATCTGTTTGCAAAATGCAAATTCAAATGATAATCAAGCTACTGTGCTATAACTCAATTTTATGTTACCTTGTCCCAGCTTCCAGCATTCCTAAAAGATATTATTTAAAGTGGAAGCAATGGAGGACTCAATTAAAGTGTGCATGCATGTCACTGAGATATATTTAATGCTATGAAGTCATAAAGAGAGGATGCGGTTCCAAAAAAGATGCGTTTAACCACGTTCATGAGTCCTTCCCGACCTTGTTCACGATAAAGGTCACTGACTAATGCGGTTTTTTACCCTCGCAGACAAGAGATTTATTCAGCTGAAAACTGCACTCACTTTAGCTTGATTTGACCAAGACGGTTTCGCACAAATAAAACCGTCCAGCGACTTAACTGCCAGCTTTTGTAAGCTGATGTCAGATCATGAGCATCCCGTAATTTATAACCCAAGTCAATGGACATTAACAACGAGCTGCAGACTGGACTGTGCCGGCTTCCACAATGAAACCCGAACAATAAGGGCAGCAATGATGAAGGAATACGAACAGTACACTTTCTAAACCGCAAGGTAAGGAAAAAATGTAATTTACTTCACCAGACCAGTGTCATTTAGTACTTACTGTAGTAGCCGTACAAAACTGTGTCTTCAATCTGCTGCCTTGTCTCATTGTTTGCCGCCCATTCCTGGATTTACAAAAAAACAAAGTCAGAAAAATATGAAATACACTGGCATACATTCAATCACATCAATATAGATCTAATTCTTCAGATGACACAAAATACTATAGGGCTGTCAATTGATTAAATACATTACTGCTGATTCATTAATCACAATAGAATTTGAATATAAAAAATGCATATTTTCTCAGCATATGCTCAAAATTAAGAATAAACATAAAAACTGGCTTCAAATGTTGATAAATTGTTTTATTTCCATATCATCAAACATTGATTATTAGGTGGCAGGTCAGGTGGTATGATCAATTGCATTAATTTTTTATATTTGTATTAAAGTAATAATACTAAATTCATGTGTTAAATTGACAGCCCTACAAGATACACAAACAATGCAGCACAATATATGATGCAGGATGTGAATCTCAAAGGATAAAAACATGACCAACAAATATCTTGTTCTATACAGTGAGGTGAAACATGATTTTTATGACAGGACTTAAAATGGTGCCATGGGATATTGGTGATACAAAGAAGAGGCTCTCTAAGCGCACTGTTTTTTATTCCCAATGTGTCAGAGATTCCATCAAAAACGTGACCTGACACTTTGATGACTCACAGGTTCTCGGAGTAGATCCAAATGCCAGAGAGAATTGCTGTCTGCCCTGCCGCAGTAAATCACTCTCTCTCTCTCTCTCCCTCCCTCTCTCTCTCTATCGCTCTCAGTCTCAATGAACTCCATCCTGCATTCATAACCCAACGTTTCATCATGCCAAAAGAGCAAACCCATAATTGCTACACGAGCACTAGAAAAACATAATTCCGGTGTTGGATCAAAATGGACTTGCTGTCGGCCCTTACAAATCTAAACAGGTCAAGACACAGCTTATTGATATTTTATCACAAATGATGCAAATAATGATCGACGTTCCTATGCATGTTGACCTATGAATTTCAATAGCGTTCCAAATGACTTGTGATTATTAGACAATCCTTTTATAAAGATCACACTCACAAAAAGAAATTTATAGCTGTAATATCTGACAACAATTAGAACATTTTTTATTGAAATTTCAAAGGCTTTAATATTTATTTAAAGTCCCCCTGTAGTCAATCATTTGATCACCAAAATTACATAATGAAACTTTTTTTCTTGTGAAAAATCTTTATTCATGCCTTAAAATAGCTTGAATGTAACTCAACACCCTTGCTTCATTTAATATGCAAATCCGTGAATATGCAAATTAGCCCGCCTCCACTCACTCACACTTCCACTTGGTCAACTCATTGCATTGAAGGAAAATGCGTTTTATGTATCACACTCTACAACACGGTAATTGATATGATTAGCGTTTGGCTTGACTACATTATCAAACAGCTAATAATGTGTTGTTAATGTTACACAAACCATGTTCACATTCATCTTCTCAGAGTCAGTCAGCTGCCTTCTAAAAATCAGTATCCTTGTTTTAAACAACATAGAACGTCAGTGGAGAAAGACATGTAGTTATTAGTTAATCATAACATCCTTATATACACAATTCACCCCCTATATCGCTAAACGCTGCCAGCAGCCATATCACCCTGTAGCCCAAGACTGGTTGCCCACTGAAGCTAAGCAGGGCTGAGCCTGGTCAGTACCTGGATGGGAAACCTCCTGGGAAAACTAGCTGCTAATAGAGGTGTTAGTGAGGTCAGCAGGGGGTGCTGCTCACCCTGTGGCCTGTGTGGGTCCTAACGCCCCAGTATAGTGATGGGGACACTATACTGTCAAAAAGCACCGTCCTTCGGATGAGACGTTAAACCGAGGTCCTGACTCTCTGTGGTCATAAAAAAATCCCAGGATGTCCTTTAAAAGAGTAGGGGTTTAACCCTGGCATCCTGGCCAAATATGCCCAGTGGCCTCTGTCCATCATCATGGCCTCCTATTCATCCCCATATATACTGGTTGGCTCCTCTCCACCAGTAAGCTGGTGTGTGGTGGGCGTTCTGGCGCAGTATGGCTGTCATAGCATCATCCAGGTGGATGCTGGACACTAGTGGTGGTTGAGGAGATTCCCCCCTTCTATGTAAAGCGCTTTAAGTGCCTAGAAAAGCGCTACATAAATACAATGAATTATTTATTATATTATTTTTAAATGTACTAGATTTTTCATATCAACAGAAAAATATACTGGGGTAACCTGGCTTCTCTTGAGACTCTCCTGCTTCACAGCATGGCAATGATGATATGCTAAAGCCAGCCCCCCTCATGACGTGATTGGTTAGAAGGTAGTTTGTGACGTCAGAAAAAACAGCGATTTCAAAGTGCTTTTTTGAGACTCTTTTTTTCACTGCAGTTTTAAGGAGAAAATGACTTATGACTTTGCACATGGTTTGTGTTATAGAATACAAAATATTTAAAAAACACACATAGACATATAAACAACATTTTAAACTTGATTCTCACCACAGGGGGTCTTTAATTTCCATATTTTTTTCTGTAAAAAAAAAGTTATTCTGTAAATATCAACTTTAAAATTCCCTGTAATGATTATATTTGCTTATCATTGTATATCTGTTAATATTGGAAAACAATTATTTAATGTTTTTGAAAGAAATCTCTTACACATACTAAGCTGCATTTATTTGATCAAAATACATTAAAAACAGTAATATTATGAAATATTATTACAATTCAAATGAACTGTTTTCTATTTAAATATTATTTAAAATGTCATCTATTCACTGTTAAAAATGTCTAACCTTCCCAACTCAAAATTTTCTAGCGACTGGTCACATCAAAATTTTTCAATTGGCCCAAATGAAATTCTGTAAATTATAAAATTAAATTTACAGAATTTCACTTGGGCCAATTTAAAAATTTAGATGTGACCAGTCACTAGAATATTTTGAGTTGGGGAGGTTAGAATTTTTTTACAGTGTCCCGGTGATCCAAAGCTGAATTTTCAGCATCATTACTCCAGTCTTCAGTGTCACGTGATCCTTCAAAAATCATTCTAATATGCTGATTTGGTGCTTAAGAAATATTTCATATTATTATGAATGTTGAAAACTGTTGAGCTGCTTAATATTTTTGTGAAACAGCAAAAAGCAAACCTTCTGTAACATGACACTTTTGAACAATTAATTGTATCCTTGCTGAATAAAAGTATTAATTTCTTTTTAAAAAATCTATCTGACCCCAAACTTTTGAATGGTAGTATACAGAGGCCAGTCAAATCACACTTAAAATGTCACTGCTTTAGATAAAATTATATAATTTTTTGTATTTATATTATAAAAGCTTTTGTGAAATGTTATGCGTGAAAAGTGGGTGTCATTCTTTAAAATAAATGCCACTCTTATCAGTCATATCTGTGACTTTATAAAAGCCTATTTTGCCAATTAAAAAAAGGGGGGGAGGGAAAAGGGAAATGGATTTCACAACAAAATGAGTCAACAAATGAAAAAAAAAAAAAGTGTCTTTTAAGTGTCCAAATACTTCTTGAGGCCTCTGTAGGTGTCATAAATCTGTCTCCAGGTTTAAGCAGATCAGCTTTGTGGGTTTCTAAAAAAACACCCACAGGATAACAAAGATCTGTAGAATAAAACAAGCCTTATTTAACAACAATTTATCTAGTAACTCTAGCACCGCTACAAGTTTAACGTTCGAGAGCACATCCTCATTAGCCAAACCCAGGCCTGTCAATCATTGCTGTAATCTCTTTAGGGCAGAGAAACAGAAATAAACCTACAGAGTCCTACGTGCACAGGCTGCATTAAGAAGATGTTTAGACGAGAAGGTTCCTCTGCCCATTAAGCCAGCTTACTCGACTGGAGGAAGAGAGATACATTTGATCGTCACATCAGAAAAACGGATTACCGGAGGGCCGGAGCCAAGGAGATCGCTGCCATAATCTTGCGTGTTTATCCAAGACTTGATGGCTCCTTCCATCTCAACCTCCTACAACAAAAAGCACCTGTCTGCCTGATTTATTATGCAACGTGAATCACAGCGAGCTTCAGAACGATTATCAAACGACATTTTCCCACCCATTCGGGTGAGCGTATTTCATCAGAATCTGTTGCAATCTTCCTAGAACAGTTAGAATGAATACTGTTCTGTGCTCTTTAACAAGGGCAAAGGTGACTTACACAAGCCGATATGCAGAACTTCGCATTTCTGGGATATTCTAGGGCTTCTATGGTTTGGGCCCTATTTCAATTCAAATCTATCGATCACTTAAGATAAGTAACACAAACTCTACTCAACAAGTCGCACAATTGAGATGTCATTCATGTTCGTTCCACAAATTAAGTTTAATAGCCTTCACATGAACAGAGGAAACAGGTCTCATCACACCAGTTTGCACTGCCAGCAATATCTATGGACTTTTAAAGTCCAGCTTTTAATGTTGTTGTAACGTAGTATGTTGTTGTGGGAAGGAGGAGGAGAGATCAGGCGAACGTTCAAAAACTTTAATAAATGAATAAACACAAAATTAAAGTAAAGACGGCAGTCCCTCACGGACGACTGCCGCCACACATAATAGAACAAAACATCAAATAAAACAGTCCAGGCCTGGTTCTCTCTCGTCCTTCACTATCGTCGCTCCTGCTTTTATGTCCCCGCTCCTCCGTGAAATACGAGACCGGTGTGTCACGCAGGCGTCGCTCATCAGCAATCACGCCACCGGCCTCGCGCCGTTCTATGTGTTGTTTTTAATATGCTTTAAGACCAACCATGTGTAAATTCATAAGTCAACACCATTTCTGAGTATTTTCTCCTTGAAACTTCAGTGAACCAAAGACAATCTCAAAAACCCGGATTGAAATCACTGGTGTTTCTGACGTCACAAACTACCTTGTAACCAATCACACCAACGTGTGATCGTCAACCAGTTGATCTCTGAGCTGGTGTGAGTGAGTGGAGGTGGGGCTAATTTGCATATTCATATAACCACATATACTAAATGAGGCAAGAGTGTAGAGTTACATTCAATCTATTTTAAGGCATTAAGAATTTTTTTCTTTCAACAATTTTTGTAATTTTTTTATGTCATTTTGGTGATCAAAGATGAGTTTTAAGGGATACAATTATTGACTTCATGGGGACTTTAAGGCAATTAGCTAACCTAGCTAGTTATTTTGATGGCATTTGATTCCATTTTAATACCCAAATGTTAGTGAGAAGAAGAAAAAACTTTTAGATATCAATCTGCAATTACAGTATTTCCAAATTTTTTACATTTTAAAGTTAAATTCATCAATCTGGTGCACTTTGAGAGATCAAAATTGAGAGCTCCAACCCATATTCAGTGTTCAAAAAGAAAAAGTCTAAAAACCCGTGGGCTTTTATTTAAAGTTTACAAACTCGTCTCATTACTAATCTAGTGAAATGCTGTAATCGTCGACAATGCAAACGTGAAAAAATGCGTAACTGCGTTCCCACATGCCCTCTAAACTCAGCACATGCACAGATGGAGTTCACTGCATTCATTCACTGTGAACCGGTATTGAAAATCGAACCCGGGAAGCTGATCATGTGCTGATCACGTGACCACTTCTCTTTACCAGGTAGCTCCTTTTGTTGGCATCTTGAGTAAAACAGCTCTATATTTAATACAAAAGACCTGAACCAGAATCGACGCAACCTGTTTTACCAAATTCAAAAGTTTGTTGTGAACTTTGCGCAACTGACGCTAGTAGGTCACGTGAAAGTAACAACATGGTAGATAGTACATTTTATTCATACTACCCATATTCATACTATATAGAACAGGGCTGTCCAATCCTCCTACTGGAGGGTCACTGTCCAGCAGAGTCCGACCCCAATTAAACACACCTGAACCAGCTAATCAAGGTCTTACTTGACAAATTCCAATCGGAAGTGAACATCCCTATGGCCTACTCATTCTGAAAGGCAGAACGTGACCATAAATGATTAAATTACTTCCTTGAAGAGACCATTACATAGGCTATTCCCTTCATTAACGGAATTGTGGAAGGGCCCTTCGTGAAGGGATTCAGTTGTTCACTTTCGTTTGGAACATGCCTACAAATGACGTCCCCTTCCCGAAGTGCCCTTCAAGGGTGCAAAAACGCAGTTCACCCATACTAGAAACTTCCAGGCATGAGTGTTGAGACAAGTTGGAGCTAAACTCTGTAGCACAGTGGCCCTCCAGGACATAGTTTAGACACTCTGATATAATACAAACGGTAGCAAATTAAATTCAAATTTGAATGTAGCACCTACTAAGACAGTATGCGATTTCAGACGCACCAAAGGTCTTCAGGACTACATGACATTTACAGGCAGGTGAGTTTGATCAAGGTTCAAGTGGACCTAAGTTTTATTTAAATCTCTAACTTCATATGAGCAAACACTAAAAGGCCTAATAATTACATATTTTTGCTATTTCAGTATACAATATAACGATTATACAACTTCAGTGTACAGTGCTGATCTATTCACTGTATTACGCTACAGTGCTCTACAACTCAAGATCATCTACGCATTTTAAAGCGTTTCAAAGAAGTGTGGTACAGAAAGATCAGAGATCTAATTAACCCGATAGAGTCACTGAGAATCTCTTCATGTTAACCTCCTCCGCCTCGACAGATGATCTCTGATATGATCGAGCAAGTCTGTCTTCTTCAGAACACTTCAAAACCCTTAACTTCCAATTAACGAAATTAAACCAGTAATGAATCTTGTGTAACTCCGATAAAGTCAAATCTTGTCTTGACCTCTACAAGGCCTTTTTAACAATCCTAAGGCTGATCATTATCTCAAATGAAAACCAGGCCAGCACTGTCTGCAGATCTCAATTTATTCTGGCCAACACACACTTGAGTAGTGTTTTACACAGCCAGGGGAAAATACTACCGGTGTGTTCTGTAATATTTCTAATGTGTTTATTCAAAGATCAACCGTTTTGGGGGACAACAGGCTCGCTGCTTATAGTCAAAACATGTTTGACTAATGGACAATGGAAATAGTCTCATGCTCAGGCTCTATTCCACATTCTATGTGTTTTGTAAGGACATCAATAAGCTGTAATCAATCAAATAGAAATACTGGAATTAAAAGTCTAAGGCCCTTGCTCTCCAATTAAAGGGACAGTTCACCTAAAAATGAAAAACGATTCAACCTCAAGGTTTAAACCTCTATGATTTTCATTTTTCCGTGGAACACAAAAGGAGATATTATGCAGAGGTGCTTTTCCCATACGAGAAAGTGAATGAACATCCAGATTAAAAAAGGTATTATAAAATATTTATTTATTATAAAAACTGTATATTTGGCCACATTTTCAAATTTCCATTGGGTCCAATGTCAAAACCATCTGTAAAGCAGAAAGCTTGAATATATGTAGAAGTGCAAATTAAATTTGAAGGCTACAGAAAAGAATAGGTTTATTAGCGAATAACAGCTTAAATTTCAGTTGTATGACTTCAGAAGACTTGCAAAAGTTGTCTAAATTACTTTTATGTTACTTTTTCCCATTTTAGAACTTGACAGGCTTGGGTTATGATATGCTTTCATAGTATGCAAAGTAGGAACAAAGTTTCACGGAAGTTCTAAGTGAAGCGCTCATTAAAGATCTCATGTCAGAGAAGGTAATTCTATGCTTAATTATTCATTATCCGCAAGGAAGAATGGTGGGCCCGTGGTTACATTAATTACGCCATTCAGTTGCCATAGTAACCACTGTCTCATTAGACCATTTAAGTCTCAATGTAAAAAAAAAAAGATGTGTTCAATTCAGTCTTTGAACTCAAACTTGAAGTATTGATCTCTGCGTCTTATTGCAATTGAACGCATCATGGGATGTTTTAGGAAAGAGTGCAACAAGAAATGCCATTGTATTCACAAGTGGTGAAAGTAAACTACCATTCATGCAATTCATCTAAATCACTTATTGTGAAGAGCTCTCAGTCTCTTTGGTTTTGAATAATGGAAAAATAAACCATGAACGAGAACATGATATGGCATCAGCAAAGCATTTAAAGCAAACACAACATCAAGGTCAACACCTAAATGTAATCTGTTCAGTGTGATCGTGTCTCTTCAGAAAATTTGGACTAAACCACATATTTTTGGTAAGTGGTAGTTCCGTAGTCTGTGAATGGAGGGACAGAAATCACTCAGATTTTATTAAAGAGATCTTCATTTGTGTTCCGAAGTTGAATGAAAGTCTTTCAGGTTTGGAACGACATGAGGGTGAGTAATTAATGACAGCATTTTCATTTCTTGGTGAACTAACTAACCCTTTAAAGCTGAAGATCGTGATTATGGTGAGGGCTGTTACATTTCCGGCACATGCATGAGGTGTTTGGCCAATAACAATGTACTGGGTCTGCTGGCCAATCAGAGCACTCGGAAGGAGGGGTTTTGTAGAAATCACCACATTTCAGACAGACAGGGAATAGAGGAGCTGCAATAATGTACAGTATGTGAAAAATTCTAATTGTTTTTTTGTTTTTTTTTGCTTTTTTTGTTTATTATATTAAAGCAGGTTGATCGATTTCATTACACCCAAAAAAACAAAACAATGAGCTTTTAAAATAGCATCATATGACCCCTTTAATACTATTCTTTCCAGGCAGCGCAGCTGTTTCATCAGAATAAGAAAAAAAAGTAATGAAATCGATCAACCTAAGAAGCAAAAAAACATTTTCTAACTTTATAATAACACAGTGAATAATAATATAATGCAAAGTGACTTTAATAAGAAAGTAAATTGGATTTCATGTTGCATTTAAACAATGCAAGACAGGTTTATCCGTCACACCAGGAATAATGGAGCTACAGGATTGAATCAAGCACAGATATGTGCGAGTTATCATGTACAGGAATATGGTTACCTTGTAAGTGCCATTGGGATACTTCATAAAGGACACTAGAAAGATATCCACAGGAAGAAGAGCCGATGTGATGAGGGCAATGGCCAGAGCACATATCGCTGTGATGGTGGAGATAACCTCGCTCTCCTGCCGGCTCTGATACTTCCGAATGTAAACCCAGCAGAAGGCCACGATGACCTGAAGATACAGGGGGACAAGATGAGATGTGCAGCAAAATAATGTTAAACATAGTACCACCAGTTTCATGATTGCTTATGATTAAATGCTTGAAATTAGATTTTTAGACAAATATAACTTAAATATAAAAAATGCCTTTACAAAATGTATTTTTTTATTTTATTTTTAACGTATGACTTCTAACGTACGATATCGACTAGTCATAAAACCTTATCAATAAAGTATACTAAAAATAAAACTTTCTTTCAGTTTTTAAAATCATAGAAACTTCCTCAAACATTTTTTTTTAAATAAAAGTACATGAAATAAAATAATAATGTAAGAACTGATAACTAACTTATGTCAATCTGTACTCAAGCCATGCTCATGATGATAAAAAAAAATTGTTGTTTATTTATCCTAAGGCCTGAAATTTGTGACAATTAATTATAACTGTGTGTTAAATTTGTGTTAAAATCTCTCTGGTGTCAAACCGATGTGTGTTATATCAGACAGTTGGCTTTCACATAACACAAACCCACTTTAAACTCACCATTAAATTAAAATTGACAATTCTTATTTGTTTATGAAATATTGTAATAGGCTATTTATTATTAATGATTTATCCATGCTCGTCATTGTTTTTGTTTATGTTTTTAAATATGGGCCTTTTTTCATGTGCCTTCATAATCTTTAATCAAAATAACTTCCCCTCCCTTTTGCAGTGACATCTCTTCTCTGATAACCTGTTTACTGACGCGAGGACGGGACAGCCTGACACTCACATGAGATCACAGCAATAACAAACCACAACCATCCAATCCCGATGGACAAAATCAAGTCCCGTCCTACATCTTTTCTTGTTCGAGAAGCCGTTACACTCGGATATACATAACAATAGGGAATAGGGAATAGGAAAGTCAATCGCAACTTCCGTTTCAAGCCGATAACTCGTGTGCTTCTGTACTGCACTTCTGATCTAGCAACCAATAGCACCTCACCTAGAAAGAAAAGAAAAATCCTGCCTACAGATTTAGAAGCCTCTGAGACAGTTGTCTCTGAAAAGCATTACATTGCATCTCATTAAAAAAAAAAAAAAAAACATAAATAGAGTCTTTAGTTTAGGAGGAACTTGTATGAGAGTGAAAGGTTGTCGGCTATTCCAAACACATCCTCTATAAGCTCTCAGGACACCACTAAAAAGAGCTTGTGATTACGGGATGCTATTTTCAAACAGGATCAATTAAGAGCCACTATGCGTATTAGATTCTGCCTGAATTGTTGGTCAGATAATGACCCAATGCTTTGCATTTAAATCAGGATGCTCCAAACAAACGGGAAATACTGCTCTCTTTACACGTGTTAAACTTGAGCAGGCTGCATTTTAATTAGAAAATTAAGGCATAGAAGCCACTTTAATTAAACACATCGGCCATACAGGATAAAAATGCCACTAAAAGAAATTGCAAAAGATAATGACTATTTGCAAAGTTTCCTGAACACTCCCCCTTTCAGCCATTGGTCACCAAACAGAAAGTCCTGCCTCAAACAAACACAACAAAAATCACTGACAGTGTTTAGGATTTTAGGGGGGAACAAATACTTATAGTTGATTCTGACTCTGAGATGTAACAAATTCTCATTTGAAATACTAAGAACTGTAAAATCAATCAATTAAGGCATAGAAATTAGTTTCACATGTAATTGTGGACATAAGATAGGATAATACGATTAAAGTTAAATGTTAGACGTCAAAATGTTTTTATGTCAATAACACACATACTTGTAGTTGGAAAATGAAGTGTTACCTCTAGTAAAACAGTATAGTGTAAAATTGTAGTAAAACCTGCCAAAAAGCCTCTAACTGTAAACATTAACAGGATTATGAAATGACGTATATAACTGAGGTGTTGCGGCGTGCCAGTTTATGATACATATCAAGCTACAAACCAGTATAGCACGTGATAGAAACACGGAAATACCGCGTTTAACAATATAATACAAGTAAATAAAAGTTATAGCGTATAATTTATGTATCTCACCAGTAAAACGATAGTGAAAATAGACCATCCGAGCACAGATTCAGAGAGTAAAGCTACAGGAGTCGCCATGACTGCTTCACTTCCTGCAACACAGCTGACGCGCGCCATGTGACCGGTGACGTCACACAACACACTGGCGCGAGGACTGGGTCAAATACAAAACAAACTGAAACTAGCCTAAAGATTTTTGGTCCAAAACTTCGAAATTATGCAATTAACAGTGTAAATGTTAACTATATTCGTACACTAAAAGATTTTCTTCTTCCTGTTCCTTTTTTATTTTATTTTTTTATTCATTCATGCATGTAATGAATGAATGAATGAATGAATTTATGTATGACTTTATGTATGACTTGTGCAAATAAATAAATAAAATAAATAAATAAATACATTAGGCCTATTTTATGATATTTTAATTAAAAGATAGCTAAAATGCTTTTGCCTCTCAAGTAAAGACAATATTGGCTTAAACTGCAGGTTTTATGTGTTTTTCCACACCAATATGTACACAGCCGACTCCGACTCTGATGTTGATGTGTAGAATTATTTCGTTTTAATAGATGTCCAACTAAACTCTGAGCTGGCGGAATTCTCAAAGAATATGCAAGAACAAACGAGAATGTGAATTTCCAAAAACAAAATGACCACCTGTCTTGATTCTTGCCTCATGAGAAATAAATAGCTTTCCAGATTTAAAGTTTAATTTCTTTAAATCCCTTAGCCCTTCTGCTGGGACTGTGTGCAAATGTTTTAACTGGAACTATTCATCCAAAGTCTTCTTATATTTAATCTAGCCCACGTGTCTCTGAAATAATTCATGATACGTGCTAAATTTTAATTTCCCCTTTCTGAATTTGAGACCCACCATGTATGAATTCATAATCCAGTTGTCCTTGGTGATAACCAGCGAACTAAACCATAAGGGTTCAATCTTTTTCAAGTGTATGCTTGCTTGCCAACTTTTGACTGAGTGACACATTGGGAGCCATTAAGCCCTTAATGTAATCAAGGCTATTTCCATCTCTTACACCTCAGAACCAATTACCTAATAATATCGACCTGTCCTTAATGCAGCTTTTTGAACCTTTGAGTTCAATTAGCACATATATGATTAGCAGAGAGTCAGTGCTGTTCCAGAGATGGAGAACTCAGTGTAGAGGTCATCCACAGGTCAACTGTGATTTGAAGCAGGACTCCATTTTGATTTCTGTATGTTTTTAAAGTACAACAAAGGAGTCAAGAAATTCATAATCATTGTCATACATCTGGATTTTAAACACACCACTCCAAAGCAATGTATGTCTAAACATCCACACGGTGATCTATGATAGCACGTTTTTCCTATAATCAGTTTAAAGACAAAACCACTTCACGTTCTGTGAGCAATGAATGTGTCTTTACTATAGATTAAGTGCAGAACGATAAATCATGTGAGAGTTTATTCTAAACAGAGCACAGACATTATCAATTACACATACACACACACACACACACACACACACACACACACGCAAACACACTATCCATGCATTCTAACACTGAACGATAAGCTCATAACAAGCAATCGAAGATTTTCCTTTTGACTGTGGAATCAGAAAATGTCTAGCTCAGCTTCTTTTCATTGAGATTCATCAAACATAATCTGCTTTCTGTCACTATTTCTAATTATTTTTTTTATCTCCTCAAATGGCTTGGCTGTACATCAGGAGAACGAATCCGGTTCGCTTTAATGAGGATAATTACCAGTGTAAAAGGTGTAAATGAATAACCTTCTCAGTGATAATCCACACCAGAAGCTGGTGTCCACAAAAGGCTGACAGGACCTTAAAGGAAAGGGTATTTTACTGAAATCAACAGGAGATTTGCTTAAGACTGTTTCAAATTGAATGTCAACCATGCAAAATGTATAATGAAAGTCTCTATTTTGTTGTATACACAAGACATCAGGCACTTTTAAAGGGACAGTTCACCCAAAAATGAAAATGATGTCATTAATTACTCACCCTCATGTCGTTCCAAGACTTTCGTTCATCTTTGAAACACAAATGAAGATCTTTTTGATGAAATCTGGGAGCTTTCTGTCCCTCCCTTGACGGCTATGCAACTACTTTGACTTCAAAAAGTTCAAAAAGAAAAAATAATCCATATGAATTGAGTGCTTCCTAATTTTCTGAAGAGACTTGATCACTGTATAAGGTGAACAGATTGAATTTAGGCTTTTGTACACATACCCTTTAACCATTTTTAACAATTTCATCCTGTTTTTTGTCAAGTGTGTCAATTCTGCAGCTCGTGATTCTCAAGAACCCGGAGCAATCCCTTGATTGCTCATGGAATCACAGTGTATGCACTTTGTTTTTTAATAATCAATGGCTTAATTATAGCTGTTTCTGTCATTTCAATTGAGATTAGAGAAATTATTTTAACTATGGGAGAAGCAAGGTTTTTCTAAACTTCGAGTCAATCGAACCATTTGTTTTGCAAATGAGTCGCTGTTTAGAAATAGACTACTCAAATACGCATGCTGATATCCGCTGTCAATAATCCCATCAGTTGCATTGCTTGTTCCGGTGAATGTTGTTTTTGCTGCTCAGGTATCTGGTTTTTATATAAACATGGTATCACTTTACACACTTTGGCACATTCAAACAGTTGCTATAGTGATTAATGAGCAGTGCAAAGTGATCATGCAGGAGAGCAAGTGGCCACAGGATAATCACCGATATATGATACTGACCATGAGACCAGGGTCCTCGTGCAAACTGTACTGCATGGAAATGACACGCAGCACTGAATGTTTATTGTAAACTCAAGATTCTCATTTATGCATTTGGCACACTTACTGTAAATCCAAACGGCAAAGTGCATCAAGGTTAAACTTTTGGCCAAGCCATGTGGTTCAATCAAACCCCTGACTTTGGCATTGCTAATGTTGTAGTACCAGTTGAGATACAGGAATGAAACTGATTGATTATGGTAAATGGTAAATGGACTGCATTTATATAGCGCTTTCACAGACCTATGGCCACCAAAGCGCTTTACATAGCCTCACATTCACCCATTCACTCACTGACGGCGGTGTCAGCCATGCAAGGCGCCATCCGGCTCGTCGGGAGCAGCTGGGGTTAGGTGTCTCGCTCATGGACACCTCGACACTTGGTCAGGTGGAACCGGGGATTGAACCACCAACCTTTCGGTTTGTAGACAATCTACATGAACCACTGAGCCACTGCCATTATTATCTAATAATAATGAACATCTAAAGGGGACAAAAACAGTGAGTAATAAGCAGTATAGGCCTACTATCACAAGACTTACGTTCATGATCAATAGCCACTAGTCGAAATAGCCACACGGGCATGAGTTAATAACAAAATTTATTCTCTCAATTTAGTCTTGAAAAATAATATCTGAAAGGTAAATTTCTCTCAGGATCCTAATGCACACTCAGCACTGATATGCACTCCCATTCTCTTTATAAGTGCAGTACAGACTGTATTGTCTAGTCTCAAGGAGACTGATAGGCACCGGGCGACTTCCATTAGCCGTGAGATACTGTGAGATACCGAATCTAATACCCTGCTTTCATTTAGTCTCTGGGACTCATTTGCAATCGTTTTATCAATCTCATTTGTCCTTTCTACAATAACCTGACCTAAAAAGCCAGAAGTACAGAACAGAGAACATGACGGAAAATCGAACGGTTTTAACAGCATGAACTTCGTGAGTCCTTAAATAAACTAGAACATTTTTTAATTGTATTAAATCATATTTTCAAAGTGGCCCATTTATTGTTTGATATACCTACTTATATTTACTTCACAGAAAGTCTCAAACACAAATTCCTAACAACAACAACAACAAAAAACTAAGTTTAATAGAGTGCAACACTCGGGTTCCAGAAGTAAAAACTCCATTCTACATTCACTTTAAAGATTGTTAATTCATGGTATTTGCTCCTGCGGAAGCCATCAGACCGCATTATTTCAGATTATTTTTAAATTAATCATGATTAACAGTGGAATTCCTAGTGAAAAAAACTACATTACCCATGATGCTGTACAGAAAATGACACCAATCAGAGAGTCGAAAAAAGTGAAGCGCTGGGAATGATGTAATTGAGTTGACCTCTCTACACTCTCAAAATACTTGAAATGTTTGTATAAATATGCATATATTTATATATATTCCCCTCACTAAAGGGATAGTTTATGAAAATTAAAATTCTGTCATGATTTGCTCACCCTCAAATTGTTCCAAACCTAAATGAATTTCTTTCGTCTGCTGAACACAAATATATTTTCAAGAATATGGGTAACCAAACATTTAATGGGCCCCACTGACTTCCATATTATTTATTTTTATACTATGGAAGTCAATGGGGCCCGTCAACTCTTTGGTTGCCAGCATTATTCAAAATATCTTCTATCTTCTCATTTTTGGGTGAACTATCCCTTACACAGTCTTGTACCTATGTCTTTTTGTCCGATTTGTGACTTATAACTCTTTAACAAAGACTTTATTAAAATCCCTATGGGAAAAATGAATGGAAAAAATACTTCCGGAACCAGAGCAGCTGAAAAAGGGGGCAGACGCTAATGCACTCTATTCAACTAAAACATACTACCTTGACCTGCAAATCAAAATTCGAAATATGCTAAAATTAATAAAACATAATAAATCTAGTCTGCTCACATAAGTCTAATCATCAAAATTTTGCCAGAAAATCATCAACCCTTCAATTCCATGTGAGCTTTTACAATAATATATCTATCAAATTCAATTTCAGTGAACGACTTTGGCTTTCCAAACATTGGCAAGCCTGCATTTAGTGGTTCTTCTTTTGTATTAGACCTGCATAAATGGATATGAGCTCACCACTGCTGCAAAGTGAATGAGGTTTTTAGAATCTCTTGTTCTCAGTTGTTTGCAATATCCATTTATTTTGTTTTCACTAGCAAACTGAGCAACATGAGATGCAGGAATAGAGCTGTTGTTTGAGAAGCTCTTTGGGGGAACAAAGTATGTCTGCAAAACATACAAACCAAATGGCAATAAGAAAGAGTAATATAACCTATGCTCTGGGTGATGCATTGAGCTAACAGACATTTAGATAGTGAGAAATATGCAACAACTGAGGAGAATGTAAATAGTATTACCTGTATTTCAACAACAGGTGTGTTGGAAAAACAGGTGTTCTGTCTGATATCAGACGAGACTGGGTGGATTGGGATGTTTGCTTGTCAGGAAAACAGCCTTCGAGAAAGTTGCACAATTTGAATAAGTGAAAGAATAGAGAAAGTGTGCTATTTGAGAGCCAAACAGCAGCACCGGTGGAGCAAAAGAGAGGTTTGTGCGTTCCTCTTCTAAGAGAGGATCTTAAAATCCATGTAAGAGTTTGTTTGAAAGTGAATTAATTACTGTAAGACACATCATCAGTCTAGCAATGAACATGATGTCTGCTGATAAAACTTGTGTATAAAGATTTGAAGGGGTTACTGAGGGATTATGATAAATCATACATGGCTACGCTTTTTAATTTTTTAACAGATTCCTTGTGCGTCTTTGCATGCGTAAACAAGTGAATGTTTTTCAGACTTCTCAGCCGTCTAGGCTCTGAAATGTGAACTTGCTTTGAGAAAACCCATTCCCATTTCTGTTTATGGTTTGTTGTACACTGTTACTCATTTAAATCTGGAACAAACAAAAGAGACAGACATATATATTATTTTCCTTTCTATTAAATCTTTTTTACCCCAGACTTTTGAATCTTAGTAGTATATTATGGTTTTCTCAACAATGTTAAGCAGAAAAAAATGGATTTTAATAAGAAGAAATGTTTCTTAAGCAGCAAATCAGGATCGCATGACACTGAAGACTGGAGTATAGGAATAAATTACATTTTAAAATGTTAAAATAGAAAAAGTTATTTTTAATTGTAATAATATCTGACAATATTACTGAGGTTACTGTATTTGATTAAATAAATAATAATAAAAATAGGCCTAATCATAATTACTCCAAAATTTGACCAATAGAGTAAGTGTGTATTTATATATGTATTATGTTTCTGGCAAAATGTATATATGTATATAAAAATAGGTGGATGGAAACACAGCTAATGACAACAAACTATAACAGAACAGGAAAACCAAATCAAGTAGAGTACAAACGTGAATAAAACAAACTTAGAATATGACAGCAGGGAAGTTTGATTCTGGATCAGCAGAAGAAAATTATTTGAGGTCAAAATCTATATATATAAGCATTTACACTAGTGTTTACTCAAACTGTATTTGTCATCATTCAGGGTAATAAGAGATATTGATCTTTCATACTGATCTAGGCATGGAAGTTTGATTCTGGGTCAGCATGGCCAGCATGTTTTCTTAAATGTTGTTCTACTGCCGAGATTCCCATCTGCAGGCTTAAGGTGGTTGTTTCTCGATGGTGGGACATTCTTTAACAGAACACAGGGGACATTATGATGCTATCACAGCCGAAATGCAAGTCTGCAAGTGAATCACAGCTGAGAAGTCTCATTGATTCCTTGTCTGAGAAACAGCTGTTCCGAAAGCAGCTGGGCTGGGGGTGCATGCAGTGTGGAGACACACTAAAAAGGCCAATACAAACACAATCCTAAAAATGTGTCTCATTATTCATCAGTGTTGAGGGCCTTGGGTAAACACAAAAGTGGTGATCAGAAGAGTCAGATGGTCAGGTGAAATATTGCAATGCACTGCAAATCCCTGCTTCAAATAAATAATGCTTTAAAAAGTAGTAGATTGAAATGAAAGCATACAGAGGAATAAACAGGTTGCAGACAGATAACTCCATAGACTGTGCTGGAATTCATATCTTGAGTAACACAACCACAAACACTGTAACAAATCTCCCACATATTAAAGATTTGTGTTCAATATATTGGGGATTTGTAGTGTTACTGTTTGTGGTGTTGCATTTCAGTTTCAGTTTTGACTCAAATCTTAAGCTTTTTTGTTTCAAGCATTGTGTGTGCAGTGTAAATAATTTATTCATTAACATTTCATTAACATTTCATGTTTTATTTTAATTATTTTAATAATAAATTGTTATTTTGTGGTATTTATAGAATGAAATACACAAGATAACAAGCCCAAATGAACCAATGATTATAAAAAAAAAAAAACAACTAATGAACAATGACCAACAATAAGACAGGATTAATACAAAGTGAAACATGGACAAGACAGAGCAAGATACAAAATAAAAGCTAAATTAACTTAAAAATAAAAGAAAATACTTAACTTTTTTACTTCAAAACTTAACAAAGTTTTTACATCTAATTAAAATGTTTGTTAGCCAAACCGCTGGCTGATATTTCCATATGTTAGCTTTCAAATTGCTCTGTTATGTGTATCAAACATTGTTTTTACCGTTTAGCTGAAATACCTTTTTATGGTTGCCTTAAGATTTTTAAAGTATGTGCTTCTCATGCTGAGAAATGGAGTAAAGTAATCTGGTTTCATTCATTTATATTATAAAAAGGCTATAATATAATCGGCTATAATAGGATATAATATAGGCTATATAGTATAATAGGCTATAATATAATATAGTATAAAACAATATAACATAATATAATATATAATATAATAGGCTATAAATATAATATAGTATAATACAATATAATATAATATAATATAATATAATATAATAGGCTATATAGTATAATAGGCTATACTATAATATAGTATAATACAATATAATATAATATAATATAATATAATATAAAAGGATATAATATAATAGGCTATAATAGGCAATAATATAATTTAGTATAATATAATACAATATAACATAACATAACATAACATAACATAACATAACAACATAACATAACATAACATAACATAACATAACATAACATAACATAACATAACATAACATAACATAACATAACATAACATAACATAACATAACATAACATAACATAACATAACATAACATATTAATAGGCTATACTATAATAGGCTACAACTTCCCATTAAAAAAAATCCCATCCAGAATCCCATTAAAATACTGTAGATATTAATATACCTAGGCTATATATATTAATGGACAAACAAAATCAATGTAATTTTTACATTACAAAATGCTTTTTTAAAAGGTACATCAACTATTTCCCACAACATTTCCATCAAATTCTATTTTGTTAAATTCTATTATAAATATTATACAATTGCAGTTGACATTATATTAACAATCAAAAATGTATACAATTGAAAACAAATGTGGAAAAGCTTAAGCACATAAAATATAAATGTTCTCAATTTTTATTTAAAGTCTTTCTTAAAATGTCGACCTCTAATTAAAAAGAAAAGTTAGTATCCCTGCTATTGGTGAAGTACCCTGTGTGTGCTGTAGCGTGTTCCACAGGGAGCCCCTGAGAGTGTCCTGTCCGTCCTGATGTGTGCTTCTCTAATGAGTGGGTGGGAGGGTCAGGCAGTGCGACAAATAAGGACACGGTTCCTGCACGAGCTTTCATTCTCACTTTTATTTGCAAGTGTGCTTTGGACCCATAGCTGCCTAAAATGCGCTAATTAGCCCAACAGGATTTTTGCTTGTGCTGTGTGTTTACGCTGGAATAATAAACTTTCTCAGCAAATGTAAGTAGCCGGTGTTCATTTGTCTCGGTTGCTGTGACTTTGTAGGTGTTTTTGCACAGTATGCGTGCGGTGTCATTTTTTTAAATGATCATGTTTGATGTCATCTGAGTTTAACACGCCACTGTGAGTCCTGTGCTGTTGGCGTTCGTGTACTTCAAGAAGAGAGAGAGAGAGATAGAGAGAGAGAGAGGTCGTCATATCATCATTCGGTTACACAGAGAAATTGCAGTAAACAGTAGCTTTTGACCATGCACGTGACACATTTAGGCATCAGCTGTATGTTTTATTGTTGTTTATTGTTAGACAGTTTTGTTTTTAAGTTTTAAGAAGCTGTTTTGATTATATTCATTCTGTATATTAATTATTAAACGTGCACGTGGCGTTTGAGCACTATTATTGATCGATTAATATACTGATCAGCAGCTTTAGCTTCACATTGAATAAATGCATTGATAAAATTATAGCGTTTCTCTAATTTAGATTACAGTTTTTAGTGTGTAGCCTAGCCTACCAGTTAGTTGACATAACATGCAGATGATCTTTTTTAATAATCAAGAGTTTAGGTTTAAATGTGTATGAATAAAGCATATACAGTGTTTAATTCTTGCTTAAAAGTACACATATTCCACATAGCGCTATAAGAACTGCTTGTATGATCAGAGTACAGCATAATTGGTTTCCATCTATCTTTTACAAAAAGTTGTAATCTTTGATTGATACGTTTTTGCACATTTTTAGCTTGCTTTTATTAATTAGTAAAGCCTTTCAAAGTGGTTAAATAAGTGCAATGAACTCCAAATAATTTTGTCTTTTTTATTTTAGTGGGTTGAATTTTTTCATTCACTACATTACATTGTGTAAACTACACTACCCATGTAGTACTGCATTCTATATTCACACAATATTCCTAGCTTTAATTAGATATCACAGATTTCCATCATATTGCTTTCTTGAAAGTTCAAACTTTGAACTTGAGTTTGAAGCTCACAACAAACCCATTTATTCCACGTTTATGTACAAAGATGCACTAATGATTGTATCCTGCAAAACTGCATGTGTTTTAAAACTCCATAGCTCAAGTGTTTAATTATTTAGTGCAATTTGTTTGTCCTGTTACTTAAGAGCTCAATAACAACAGTCAGCGGTGGGTAACGGATCATATTAGTTTACAGGAATCTGGCACTGGGTCCCCAGAAGCACCTCATGCTGGAAACTTACTCTGGCCTGGAGTTTATTCTGAGGAGTGAAATGTCACACTTGACATTTTGTTTTAAGACGTTTCACCGCATAATTGAAGTGCTAGTTGAATTTTACACAGAATGATCTGTTCCTGTTTATTGATTCTATCAGATAGAGTAGCCAATATCCATTTGATAGTGATTATCCTTGATAATAGGACACTAAAGTTAGTTTCAAATGTTGTTTATCAGTAAAACCTAATGAAAAGTAACTGAATTGTGAAGCCATATCAAAAGGAAAAGCAATCAGTCATCATACAGACAGTAACAAGTGGTGTTGCGTTACCCAGAAGAGCATCAAAGAGTTGTAAAAGTGACGTTGTTTTCTATTTCTAGGTTTTCAAGGGGCCCTTTCTCATGTGCCAAAGACGACATGAATCACTATCTCAGATGGACTGTTTTCCTGTGGATCGTAAATTCCATTCCTTTTACTTCAGGAATGGCAGTGAATGAGAGAATAGGTATGTATGCTGTCACTGAGATGTTTGCTTATTCTTGTCCGTTTACAAAAGGTTTGATTAGAAGAGATTACGCCTGTTTGTTTTTTCAAGCCTTGTTCGTCTCCGCACGAGAGGTCAATGTTGACTTCACCGCTCGGGGTGCAGAGCGCCCCTGTCATCGACTTTAATTAGTGCTCTGTTTCTGCTTTCTTGTTCGGAATCCTTGTATGCAAATGAATTGTTTGTGATGAAAGGCGTCTCGCCCTTCTTTAAGAAGCAGGGACTCTTGCACAGCTATTTGAAATTCCTTCTCGCGAGGACATGGCGTCAAGCCCTTGACCTGGGTGGCATTAGTCAGAAGGCACCAGGACACATCCGCTGTGGTGTTATGTGTCCGATAGAATTGCTTTATCGGCCCCATTCAGATTAACCTGGGGGCGATTTAAGGAATATTATTGCACAGTGTAAATGCCCACGAATGAGAGTCCCCTGAACAAGAGGACAGGCAAGCAATATTTTTGCCAGCTGAGTGGATTGCTATCTCCCGTGATCCACTGTGCGAGCGTGACATCCAGGAAGAGATTTAGAGAGGATTTACAGCATGTGCTCCTTCTCCTTAAGACTCGGCAGTTTGCCAGCAGATGTGCTGATTTTTGGAATTTCCTGTTAATGCTGTGTTTTGTGGGTGTGCGGCTGTGGATGTAGATATGTTTGTGTTTTTTCATTTGTGTCGGTGTGAGCATCCTCTTTATTTGGTATAATTGTTCTTGATGAAGAAGAATTCGTCCTTCAGCAATGTCAGGCTGCCAATGTCATTGGTGGGTTGACAGGGCTAGGGGTCATTTGGGTCTCAGTAACTAGGCTACTTCTTAAAGGTGGTATCAGTGATTTCAGGCCCAAAAATATTTTTAGCACATTCATCTAATCTTTCCTAACGATCCGCTAGCTGCCCGCCCCATAAGCATGCCGTCAAAAAACCGCGTCTCTCTAGGCAGCCTAGGCTCTGAGATCTGCACACAAAAACAAATGGTTTAGCCAAACACTCAAAACCAAAACAAATAGTGTTCCAACCAATCACCGACAGGGGGAGGGTGTTGTGAGGTTTTGTGCTCGTGCACGGCTGCACGCGAAGTCAGAGCTGAAGAAAAAGCTGGCTCAAAACCTTGTGTGCAGATCTCAGAGCCTAGGCTGCCTACAGAGACGCGGTTTTTTGACGGCATGCTTATGGGGCGGGCAGCTAGCGGATCGTTAGGAAAGATTAGATGAATGTGACAAAAATATTTTTGGGACTGAAATCACTGATACCACCTTTAAGTAACTACTAAATTATTAAATCAGCTATATAACAAAGGTGGATTTTAGCCCTATTCGGCCGGGAGCACGGGACTAGTTTAACATGGAGAGGTGGGGTAAAGTAATAATTACCATAGATTCTCTGTGATTTTAGTCCTGTCCAAATGTGCCATCTTACGGACAATGTCAGTAAAGATTACGGCGACTTTTACCTTCAGTAAAAAGGTCCGGAAAAATTACCTCAGGTAATTAGCCTGGTTAAAACCAGACCATTCTCAGTAGTAACTGAGTTATGGTCTGGCAAAGCTTCATTAATAACTAATTTCCAAAGGGGCGTCACCAACGGACGTCGCTCAAATGCCTCTGGGCGCATCGTCATCGTGTAAAGCCATATGCTGCGTCCCAATTCGCCTAAGTTACACTACGCCATAAAAGTATGTACTCTTTTTGTGAAGAAAAGGTATTTACTTTTGAATGTGTAGCAAAAAAGTAGGCAAGCTTTGGGACATACTACTTCGTCATCTTTATCGGACGGATCTGTCGCGTGCATCCTGTCACTTAAACTGCCCTGTCAATCATCTTGTCACAGTTAAAATCCTCTATTAAATCTAATTTAATTTCCTACCGTTTCGGAGAGAAATGTAGTAGCACGTTCATCTGCCAGTGGGTCTTTCATGGAGACTGTCCTCATGTGTTTGCAATTTGAATATAATAATGCAATAATGCATAAAAAGTTGGTGCGCTTCACGAACGGACGTCGCTCAAATTCCTCTGGGGGCAATTGGATAGACCTAAAACCAATCAGAGCGATCGCCATCGTGTAAAGCCCGCCTCAACGTTTCTGATTGGTGCCTCGATTTTGACGGATTAGAAATCGGCTTTTAGCGTTAGGTAAGTGGCTATTACCAACACAATCCAATCTGAAGTTAATTAATACATCGTTCGACCGGACAAAACTGTATTAATATATATATATATATAATTATAGGTTATATGTGTTTGCGCACGTGATATCAGGAAGCAACGTAATACGCACAGTCATGACGACAGGAGGGTAACGGCAATGTGCAAATCGAGGTACCCCGTTCTGTTAGTTTTACTGAGATATCTTATCCCGTGCGAATTGGCCATTAATATTACAGACGTCCTGTGGTAAAATTACATTACTACATCTACCCTTGTAAAGTTAATCCTATCCGAATAGGGCTTTTGACTGAAATATTGAATTGTGTTCTCAGGATCGGGGTGGTTTAAATATCAGGTTGGGGCAAGTTGTCACACATTTTACATTTTGATTACAGTTTATTAAATTACAATATCTGTCAACCAAAGCAATGTTTTGATGGTTTTGGATGTTACATTTTTATATGTTTGCTTTTTCATAGTTATTTCACTTCAGCTTCAATGAAAAGACTGTAATAGAGTAAACAAGTGGGGTTTCAGAAATAAAAATCATATTTATTTTCTCCATTGGAGAATAGTTTTTTAACTTTAACTTTATAAACTGTTGAATACAGACCGACTATGAGCTACAAGGTTGTTGATTGATGTATGTTTTTGTTTGAAGCCATCAGCTCATGTTATTTCAAATAATCATGTATAACAGCAGAATTATTGATGAAAACCTACATTTAACCATGATTCTAAACAAATTCCACCTGGAAATCACACCAAAATAACTGCCTGCACACTTCCATGAAGCTCTGCATATTATTGTAATTGCCAGTCTCCCTATGCTCTCAAACTACTTAAGTATTTGTATATAAATATGCATATTTTCCAATAAATGTGAAATATATTGTTTCAACATCTTCAATCAACATCTTCAAAACAATAGTTTTATATGTATCCATCATTTTTATCTGATTGTCATTTGCAATGCTCCATGGAATTGTAGTTCTTTCATTCTTTAAAGCAACCTTTTGTCTGATTTTCAAATACTTTTTTTTTTTTTTTGGCTTCAAATCAAAGTTTTTAGTTCATAATTTTTCTGTGTGTTTTTGTAGCCAAGACTTTAAAGGGGAAATGAAACGTCCATGTTTTGGCACCGGTAGTTTTTATTTTAAAAAGTTGTTAAAACCATAGATATGACAAAATTATTTTCGTAATTTCTAGCTAGCGAGTCGCCATTTTGGAGTGACGTCACAGCCTACGTAACGGGGTTGGTTGGTTCCGCTGGTGAGTGAAAAGAGTGAAGCGTTACTGGACCGGACTGAATACGCAATTGATTTGAAATGGAGGAAGACGAACTTGAAAGACCTGTTGAGCCCATAGACAGTATATAAACGGTTGAGCCCGTGTGTCCCATTGCTTATGCATTTGAGTCGATACGGCGTGGGAACCGAGCAGTGGTACGTCGCTATGTCGAACAGCCGGTGATACATGGCCGTAGCCAGCTATGAGGTCACCGAGGTCCGGACCTCGGTCATTTTTTTACATTCAAAAATAAAATTTCAAGCTCTCTGAATGATTAATTAGCCGTTTAAACCACCTCATATAAGTGTTTGCAATTCATTTTGCTGCGAGAATCTAGCGCAGTGAACGGGGCTTGAGAGCGCGTTGTGAGGGCGCGGGTGCGATCCAGTGTTGCCAGATCCACCTAATAGAAAGGTGGCAGTAGTCTTCTGGACTTGTTTTTCTGATTTAATGTCACACTTTAGGAAGTTATTAAAGTGGAAAGTTGCATGTTAGGGTTCGTGATATATTCATCTTATTTCCAAAACACAAACTTTGAACTTATTTCGGATTATTATATATAAAAAAATTGTTGCTTGTTTTTCGTAGCAATATCTGGCAACATTTTACTGTCGGCAATCGGCATTAATAAATAAAAAAAGCTTATAGAAAAACTGTAATTGCTGACAGGAAGATACCACATTCGGTAAGACAAACGCAATGATCACCGTGATTATCTGTAAGAAATGTATAACACTATCAAAAACAATAGCATAATACAGATCTGTATGTTACAGAATCAAAAACAATAGCATAATACAGATCTGTATGTTACAGAATCAAAAACAATAGCATAATACAGAAATCTGTATGTTACAGAATGAAGCAGGAAGACGGCTTTTTTATTTTGTCATTTCAGTGAGCCAAGGATGGAAGAGTAGTCCACACACACACACACACACACACACACACACACACACACACACACACACACACACAAGCTATAACGTTAGCAAATAGCCTGTAAATAGTTTGTAACATGTCTGTAAAATGTAAAACATTATATTGAATAAAAATTTATTTCACAAACATCTACGTTACAGTGTGCATGTGCAGTTTAACATAACGTTAGACGTCGTCTTTTTGTCTGGTACTAATAAACTTCACTAGCTAAACAGTAAGTTAGCGTTATTTAGCTAGTTCATGCTTACAGCTGTTAGCTAACAATGACTGTACCTAACGTTAGTTGTTCGCTGGTTCGACCAGCACATGCATCTTGCTAACGAGCCAGTGTGATGCAAACATGTATGAGAGCTTGACATGATAATATGATAGCAGATGAACGCTTTTTATGCGTAGTTTAATGTTAAGTTTTATGTCTTTCACTGCGTTTTACTGAACTCAGCCCAGAGCCTTTAAACAACCAACCCCGTGACGTCACATGTTAGAATACTGCACAATGGTGGCGCCCTGGCCGCGAAGGATATAACGGTTTTTCTTTTTTCTTTTATATGTTTACATTTGTCATGTTTCTTATATAATTGTTGATTATAGTGGAAATCCATTTTGTAAATCATGTAAACTTGATTGACTGCTTCATTTACCCTTTAAGGTATGTGTCATACAAAAAAAACAAAAACATAAACAAGCTGAAACCCTTAACAGTTCAATTGCTTCATTAATGTATAACATTCCTCTCTTCTGCAGATCATACATGTCCATCCTTAAAGCTGGAGGAGATATGGCATACCAGTGTGAACATTCACAGAGAATTCACAGGTACAAACAAAGATACACTGTATATACAAACAGAAATCAAGCACAGTTCATCCGTATGCAATGCTGTTAAACATCAAACTGCAGGCTGTTTAAAACATCCCTAATGTTGTACATGGCTGAAGCTGACAGAGCAGTTTGTTTCTATGGGACACACACTATACATCAGCCGCCCGCCATATTGAAACGGTCAAAGCCGGTACGTGAACATTCGAGAGCAAGTTGACTGTCTGTATGCAACCGTAGTTAGAACCATGTATGATTTTGCTAAACTAACACAATACAACAAGATGAAGGCATCAGCTAAACCAACATTAAAAACTGACCATAGTAAAAGTAAAAACAATAAAAAGTGCCATATTAAAAAGTTCTAATACTGAGTTAATACATAAAAAACCACATTCCCACCTGTGAAAGGTTATCCCATTTCTTCAGGAATTTAAATCTAGGCGGTTTCACAACCAGAAGCTACGCAATGTTGTGGCATCATTGATTTTTACTGTGAGTAACGACACGTTGACAGTTCCAAGATGGTGGGTGTGCAAAAGTGTCTGGAGCGGTCGGATGTGGCGTCTACCTGATACATATCTATGTATTTTACAATGTAATGTTTGTGTGTAATGAGCCATTTTACACAATTAACGGTATTGTTAATGGTTCAATAGATAGCATGAAACAAAAAAACAATCACTATTTAATATACAAATGAATGCAAGAACATTGTTCAATAACGATTTTGCTATTCTGTCAGACTTTAAGAGATTATCAAAAAAGTATAAAGTGTATCAAAACAATGTGTCTAAAGGCTGAAATCATCTACAAAATAAAGATGGAATCGAGTCTGTACAAGTTGCAGAAGTTTAATACTTGGAGGTTTATGACAGGCCATAAAACCAGAATTTTTGATGAATAACAATACAGTGATGCCTTGCTAACTACAAACTGCAGACTACAAATGTGTGTTCAGCAGTTTGTATGGGACGACATTTAGTAAAAATCTCTTTAGCCTGAAGCTAACATTGTTCCTTTAACAGAACAATGTGCTAACAGCGCTAAGGTCATGTTTTCAATTCCCAAAATGTTTACACTCAAATGCTTTGGACTGGCAAATGCATAAATGTAATGTATGTTTTTCTTTTTCTCCTCTTGTTTACAGGATTCGATTTAGCTGAGAAGTTCCTTCTGAGAAAGGGCATGGTGACGGACGACAGGCTATTGTTTAGACTGGGGAGCAAACCCCTGTTTAAACCAACTGAGTAAGTTCGGCAAATATTGATGAGGTTTTGATATTGTGCCTTTTACTTTTCCACTCGCACATCAGTCAGATGGTCGTTTTGTCTGAAAACAACATAGAGCTAACTGTGATGGCTAAGCTGGAAGTTATTGCAGCAAATGTGCATATCCATATGTTTACATAGTTTGGATGTGATCGATGATGTGCAGAATCTTCTCGCATCTGGAGAGCAGAAAGTAGGACAGTTCCTTGCAGAATCAGTGCTGTGATGAGCATGTTATGATGGGAGTTTGAATGAATGCCCACATCCACATGTTGCGTGTTCTGGTTCGCCTTTCTGACAGCTTCTCATATAAATCTCCATGAGAGGCCGGTACGGGACAGAGCGCTGGTTGCCTAGCTGAACAAACTGCATTCTCAAAGCGGTTCGCACGAGCTTCCGCCTCTCAAGTTTTGATAATATGCCAGGCCGTTATTGGGTTCCTGCAGAGCAAACCGATATTTTCTCATGGTGTAAGCTTGCTTTCACTTCAGATGATATCCGGTAGAAAGACTATGTAGATGTCGCGGATGCTTTTAATGGTGTGTTGACATGGAATGACCCAGATATCACAAGCTCGCTGAGATAATTCCCCTCACATTGGCTAATAAGGATAAACTGTGAGGTGAGCCGTGAGACATGTTGAATAATTTGGACAGAATTAATTTGCAGACCGTGGGCAGTGGGCTCGACCAAGGAGAAAGAGAGGTGACTGTAATGGACTGCCGCCTAGAAGAGAAATCCAGCTGTAATGGGGAATCATGTCCTGTATATTAATTGCCTTACAATGACTCTAATAACTTACAGCTCAAGGGTGACACCAAGTTCAAGGAAGGCTTCTAAGTTAGTTAGACATTGCAGGTATGTTTAATCTACATAACAGCCTTGGACATCTATGCATGTTATGTACGCTGTGTTCCGGCAAAATCAAGTTGTCCAGACCACATGAACCCACACCATATTCATGAATCCAAAGAGCTCATATGAGTTCAAATTGATGCTCAAAAGAACTCCTTTGTATTCCGCTGAAAAACCGGTGGGATTGGCGCGCTCCAGACAAAGTCAGATATGGGGGAAGACTGAGGTTAAAATTCGCCACTTCCGACTTCAAAGCGTTCCAGTCGGTCATACGTCATGGTCAAACACGACTAATTATGACACAAACATAAAAGTGTTGTGTTTGCACTAAAAACATCTGACAAAAAGTGAAAAAAAATTTCTCTAGCAATGCCTAGGTCTCGGGTTTGATTCCTAGGTAATGCATGAACTGATCAACTAATGCAACTTGAATGTAATGTAAATCGCTTTGGATAAAAGCATCTGCCAAATGCATACATGTAAGAAATAGGCTGTATTTGTAATTTTGGTTTCCTTGTGATACTGAGATTTTCATATATTTTTTTTACTAACAATTTGTAATATTTTTTCTTAAATATATATATATATACAGGGCTCGAATTTCGGCGCGGGATTGCAGGTATTGCGCATAATTTTAATAATTCCCGCAGGTCTCCAACTTATAATGCGAGAAATTCCCGCAAACATTGATTCACTTTAGCATGTACAGTAGGTTGTATTCAGGGACGTGCGGGCAGGGTAGGCAGTGCCTCACCAAAGGAAATGTTGACATTACATTTATTAATTCCAAGAGCTTTATTAATTCACCACATTATTAATTGCATTTATTTTATTCCAAATATAAATTTTTGTAACAAAAATTTCCAGGAATACACATATAATATACTCATTTTGCCATTGTTTGCTCCTAAAACCATTGTTTCATGCAGGAAATTCAAGGCCATGGCCATTGAGGCAGAGGTTAGCAGTGCCTCTTTGGTCCATAGAACGTAGTTTACGTAGATTTGCGCTTGCGCAGTCAGTTCTCATGCTGTCTTGAATTATCAACATTGAGGCAGAGACCAGAGAATGTCTAATATGGCGAGAAGTTTCACTCTCACTACACTTCCGGCTTCTGAACTGGTTGCAGTTCCACTCTGATTCCATATGAGGGCGCTCACAGGACGAGTGCAGAATGAATGGAGGTCAATGGCGGTATACCCCTCAAAATCCACTTTTCTCAGGATATAATTTTTTGTCTAGTAATTTGAATGTTGTATTCGAAAGGAGATGCAAAGAAATTACACATTGCTGGGTGTTAGATTTTTTAGAGTCCAGATTTGATTTAAAAAAGTCTTTCAAAATGTCAATGACGTCAGAATGCTGACGTCATTAGCAGAATGCTAGCGTGTTATGGGCAACAACAACTCAACCTGTAAGAAATCAAAACGACATAAGTACTCGTTCATTCAACTTTCGACCTAAAACCCATGTTGAACTTGCAAAATCTACAATCACATCTGAGATTTCTCAACGGCAATCGGGTGAAAGAGACAAATTTAGCCGTCTAGCCCCATTGACTCCCATTCATTTTGCACTCATGGCGAGCGCCCCCAGTGGAACTCTGGTGGTACTACAACCAAAATTCGGTACAATAGGGCTTAATAGGGAGTGGACAGGCTCTCCGTAGACGGGCTCTGCAGAGACCGAGCTTGCTTCATGTCACGTGATCCACTCGGTCTCACTCAATCCGCGCTTCCCGATACTTAGCATCTAGCGGCGCCTAGCGTTGGCTGTCAACAGGCCCGGGGTGGGTAATCGGGAGAATCGGGAGAATTCCCGGTGGGCCGCTTCACTTTTGGGCCGGTCGAGGATTTATTTATTTTTTCACATTTGTCATGTTAGTTACATTAGGCTATACACGTTCTGCATTCTGACACCGCAGCGCGCAGCCTTTGCATGGGTTGTACCATGTGAGGGAGTTCTCCCCTCCCCTCCCCCAAGAGTTGGTTGGGTCCATAGCCCGTCTTTTCCAAAACGTTTTCTCAGGTAGGATACCACGGCACCGCCGGCGCCTACCGATAGCTGGGCCGGCCCTACCGTAACGGTACGAGTCAGGGAGGAAGAGGCCAGGAGGTATGGAAGCTTGTTTCTGCCACAGAATAAAACATTTTAAAAGATAATTGCGACTTTTTATCTCACAATTGCGAGTTTACAACTCGCAATTGTATTGGTAAATTTATCCACACAGATTATAAAATCGCAGACATCCCAAGTCTCCTGGAAGTTCCGGGAGTCTCCCGCATATTGATAGCGGCTCCCTGATGCCCGCAAATCAGTTAAAATCTCCCGGAAGCAAGAGCGCGCAAGCGTAGCGCGCGCACGGCAGAGAGAGGGAGAGACCTTGCGTGTGTGTGCTAGTGTGCGTGTGTGCCTCGGGATTTTATCTCTACTCTCGGACCGAATTCATCACTATAGTGCTTCAGACTCCCAAATCAGCCGTAGGTGGGATGAGTGAAATTACAATATAAATATAAACTAGAAAATATTTATTATTAAAGTCCCCCTGTAGTCAATAATTTTATCCCTTAAAACTCATATTTGATCACCAAAATATTTAAAAGGTTTTTCCTTGAATGCCTTAAAATAGCTTGAATGTAACTCGACACCCTTGCCTCATTTAGTATACGCGGTGCTATGAATATGCAAATTAGCCCCGCCTCCACTCAGAGATCGACTTGTTGACGATCACACGTTGACTTGATTGGTCACAAGGTAGTTTGTGACATCAGAAACACCAGCAGTTTCAAACCACGTTTTTCACAGCAGTTTTAAGGAGAAAATTCTCAGCAATGGTGTTGACTTATGAATTTGCACATGGTTTGTCTTAACACATATTAAAAACATCATAACATATAAACAACATTAAAAGTTTGATTTTCACCACAGGGGGACTTTAAATATTTCCGTGATTCAGACTTGAGTAGTATGTGGGATTAGTTTTTCTAGTTTATAACTTTTTTTCTTAACAATAATATATAAAATAAAATAATTAATTAAATAAAAGTAATAGTTTTTTTTTTTTGCTCAATGATTGTTGCCACAATCTTGGACATTCAAATTATGTGCTTCTATGTCGGGGTTGATCTTTCTACTTTCTTTACTTTTCTTTAACTCACTTTGGGCCCTATCTTGCACCCAGCGCAATTGACTTTGTACACCGACGCATGTATCATTCCTATTTTGCACCCGCGCAAAGCGGACTTTTCCCTCCACAGAAGCACGTCGGTTAACTAAGAAATACACTTGCGCTCCCGGGGGCGGTTCAGCGCAAAGAGGAGGCGTGTTCCGGCACAAACGTTCCTTCATGCTATTTTGCAGGTTTAGAAAACAATTGCGCCACTAACCAGGAAAAAATAGTTTAAAGTCAATGGCGCGTTGCGCATGTTATTCATATGCTATTTTAAGGGCGCATGCTTGGCCATAATCAATGTAGCGTGTGCACAACGCACACTTTGATTCTCTCATCTACACAGAAGCAGCAGTTTTCATTTTTGCAAATCATACATTATTACGATAGATAGATAGATAGACAGACAGACAATTTATTATAAAAGCATACATCTAGCTTACACATTTACCCAAATTATCATACGCCTGTTTAACCGAAGTTAATTTGGGTGGGTTTCTCACTTTCTCCATCCCCAATGTCCCTGACGAGAACGTCAGTCTCCTCGGCTGTGAACCGCTCCTGGCGCGCGCCTGACAAATCATATAATAGGAATCCGCTTTAGAACAAGCGCCTCTGCTCTTAAAGGGAATGTGAGATGTCGCTCTGATTGGTTTATTTCACGTTACGCCCAAACCACACCTATGAATAATGAAGCTACTTCAGACCAACCCCTTTTAGATTTGCGCCGGGCGCAAGAGTCATTTATCCCGCCGGGAAAATAGCAACAGCGCCGAGACCCGCCCACAAAGTTACTTGCGCTTTGCGCTTGACACTTGCGTTTCAGATCGTTAAAATAGGGCCCTTTAAGTCTAATGTCTGTGCCGTTCCAGTGGTAATTTTTAACTAGGAAGTAGGAGAATTCTCAGTTCAGATTTTCCTGGAGCACAGTCTTTTAATGCACAGTGGACAAACCTATTGACATTTATTTAAGAAAGATAGCATAGGTATGCTTCAGAAGCAAAAAATTTTTTTTTGCTGCAAATAATTTCAACCATGAATAGTGAACAGTATTACAGTTTATTGAACATCAGTACACTACCATTCAGAAGTTGTTGTTTTGTGTGTGTGTTTTTGAAAGAAACCTATTTTGCTCCCCAAGGCTACATTTATTTGATAAAAAATACAGTAAAAACTGTAATAGTGTGAAATATTGCTGAATTTTCAGTCTTCAGTGTCACATGATCTTTCACAAATCATTCTAATATGCTGATTTGGTGCTCAAGAAATATTTCTTTATTATTATCAATATTGAAAACCGTTGGGCTGCTTAATTTTTTTTTTGTAGAAACAGTTTATTTGAATCTTTTGTTACATTATAATATAAATGTCTTTACTGTCACTTTTGACATTTAGGGTTAGGTTTATATCAATGTGCCCTTGCTGAATAAAAATATTAATTGCCTCCCCTTTGAACTGTAGTGTACATATATTTTTAGGTTGTCACATTTTTTCTTGTGATAAAATCACTGTACCACACAGCCTCTCCTTACTTATTGCTTTAGGATACTGTTCAAGATTAAGACAAAGCGTTTGGACACTTTCAGTATGTTCATAGTTAACGTGATGGGCTACATCTGTGTGAACTTAAGGAGAACTGACTACATAAATCCATTAAAAATGTCCCTGGGACCAGTAAGTTAAATGTAATTGCTAGAAGAGGTTCTGAGAAAAGGTCTAGCATAATTTGTTTTGCAAATACCACTTGGTTTGATAATTTATCTAAAGCAATAAGATTAATACATTAACTGTCCGAAAGTCTAAGATTTTGGGGCCACTTTATCCTAGTATGGAAACACATGGTGCATTGCGCACTAAAGTAGTACATTGTTTAGCATTTGTAGGTCATTTGTTAATTTGTGTTTCATCATAGTCTTATTCTCTGTGGTTTCAAGCACACCTGCTGGGTTGGCCATAGAGATTCAGCAACCCAGTGGATGTCTCTTGTACCTCCACACGTTTCACCAGTGGAAAATAACACTCAGTCATCTGCACAGGGAAAGGGAGGATATTTTTAGCGTTTTTTTTAAACAACTGTTAAACGCACTGTTTGCTCCCCGGGACCCTGAAGGGGCCGTGGGTCAGATGATTTGCGATCTGTTGCTCTATCTAACGCTTGGTGGTCAGCGGCCTGCTGTGGGGCTTTCTCTCTGCTGCTCAGACCGGCCCTCGGGGACCAACTGTGAGTCTCCCTGGCTGGAGGTGGAGTGCGGTTTTGGGGGACGAGAATGCCAAGTTGTCTACCCGGACCCCCATACAGACACATGCACACACCCTGCCAGACCTCAATTAAGCTGATCTCTGACAGGTGATGGTGTTAGTCAGCTGGATGTGTCGAAGGGGTGCAGAACAGGGGTCAAAGAGTCCCCAGCACAAACACCAAACATCTCTCACTTTACTTGCAGGAAATGATACTGTCACATGGAAAGAGAAGGCTCCACTCCCCCAGACTATTTTCCATTAGTTGTTTAACAGATGATTCGGCTAAGATGTGTTAATTGCATGTTTGGTATTCATTTTTATGAGAGGAAAGGAGCGTGGGAACGATCTGAAAAGTGTTGGGGGGAGCACAATATAAAGCTTATGAGCTTAGCTCATGAATATTAATTGCATGACGTGATGTCCGCCCAGTAGTCCTAACTGAGTGGTTGATAAAAGCCACTACTTAGAGTAGGCATACCACACATTTATTCAGCTTCTGACCAACCTTTCTTAAAGTTGCTGCTTCTATGTGGGCTGACTAATTTCTTTCTTTCCTTTTTTTGTGACCAAAATAAAACTCTTAAAGGTGAAGTCTGTAATTTATGTGCCACTATCGGCACAAAACCACCAAACACAATTGCAATATGTTTATTTGAATGGCCAAAATGAAACAGAATGCTGGCTCAAATAATTGTATAAGTTTGGGGTAGCATTGACAATGGAAGACTTGTGGAATGTTTTATTATTATTATTTTTCAGTGCTGTGTAGTAGTCTTCACTGATGTATATTATGTTACATTATGTTACATTACATTACCATATCAATATCCCAATGTTAAGCATGGTTGAACAAACTTATAGCAACCGTGAGAGGCTTTTTGTAGCAATGGCAGCATTTATTTTGTTTATTCCTCTGAATGTTCAGAGATTAGTTTAATATGGGCTGTGTTAGAGTGTTGCATCCCATCATATTTGACATATGGCCTCTGATGTCCCTATTTAACAGCTCAGTGATGAAGTGAATTGATGTCACAGTGCCCAGGTTGGTGCGCTTCGAAACACTGCCCTCACTTATGAGGTCTCACTCGGCAGAAGTCCATTCCACCGGCTGGTCGTATTAAGTCTAATTTAGGGTTGTAGTCATGAAATCAATTACTCAGCAAATCCATAAAAGTCTTTTTTTTTAGCTATCATTGTAAGTGTATTTATTTCCATGTCTAGATAAATGGACTTTTCAAACCTTCATGACTTTATTTATTCTGCGGCATGGAAAGGACAGGCTAAAATAATATTCTTTCATTGTATGAACATAGTAATCACCAGTGACTGTCAAATTTGATAGAAATGCATCATTTAAGTTTGGCCACCTACACACTGTAAAGTTTCAGGAGTGATGCTTTTGAGTTATAGGATTTTTTTTGTAATACAGCTGTGTCATAATTATTCAACACTGCTGTTTTTATGTCACTTATTTGTATGGTATGGTACAAACTTGTGTTGAAACACAATTAAGGCTTTGGAAACTCTATAACAAAACTGAATTGGCTTGTGCTGTTACACATACATACATTTAGCCTATGCATGTGCTAAAGTTAGCAAATATGACCAAGCCAAAAGAGCTCTCACAAAAGTTGTAGAGAACAAATTGTTTTATTACATTACAAAGTCTGGATACAAGATTTCCAAAACACTGAAAGTGTCTAGAGACACAGCTGGCAGTCTTATTCATTAGTTTAAAATTTGTTGTACCAGAAAACCTTTGAGGGTGTTGAAGATAAAGCATAATATCATTAAAGGGAATAACATGTTTGATTGGAGCAACTGAGAAAACCCCTCAATTTACTGCCAAAGACTTGCAATATGACTTGATGAAAGGAAAAAATATTTCAATGCAGATTATAAACAGAACACTAGACAAGCATGGACTTCATGTTGGGACGTCTTGCCGAATGCCTCTCTTGACCAAGAAGAACATAAAAGGCTGACTTGAATATGCTCAAATTAATTTGGATAGACCTGTGGAGTTCTGTGACCAAACTGGAACTTTTTGGACCCATCAGCAAAAAAGGCAAAGCTCATGAGCAGAAGAATACAATCTTCATGGTCAAATATGGAGGTGGTCTAGTCATGAGGTGTTTTGCTGTTGCAAGAAGTGGAAAGCTTGACTGTAGGAAGGACATCATGAATTCTTTGAAGGATCAAGCCATTTTGGCAAAGATGGTGATGCCTTTGGAGCAGAGACTAAAGCTTGATGATCAATGGACTTTCCTGCAGGACAGCCGTCCCAAAGTATACATCCAAACCTAAGCTTGGTTCAGCGATCAGTCGTAGAATGTTGTTGAGTGGCCTGCACGGTCTTCAGATCTAAATCTTATTGAAAATATTTGGTGGTATTTGAAGAAAGCAGTGGTAACGTGAAAACCAAAGATTATCAGTGATCTGGAAGCTTTTTCAAGTGAGTAATGGTCCGAGATTGCAGTAGAGAGGTGACAGAAGCTTCTAAGCACTTACAGGCAGCGGCTATTGGAAGTTATAAAGAATAAAAGATTCTGCACAAAATTTGGGGGTTCAATCATTTTTATAATAATTCAGATCTGGCAACACGAATGAGTCGAGGCTTGTACCGCTTTCCCTGTGATTTCTTGCACAGCACATAAAGAAGAGAAAAACATTTCTGATGCATGCTAAATTACGTCATTCATTTTTGTAAATGTGTTTTTCACTACCTGCATTTTGGAAGTTAATTCTGTTGTAGAATGCGGTTGTCACTCCGGTAAATGACTGAACTGTGTGTGTACAGAACATGATTAAGCACTGAAAGATGAATTGACAACCGAATTTAGCTGCAGTGTGTACATTTCCAACGTGATTCTTTTTGCATTGCTGCATATCTTCCAAAGCCATATGATTTTTTTTTTTAGAAATATATTAAAGTTAAAGCAATTATTTAAAGCATTATTCATCTACTCAATTATAAAATCTTGAGTGAAGCATGCCTTCAAGTAAGCCAACCAAGTGATTTTGAAAATTTTGTGGTCAGTTTTAGTAATAATCCGGTCATTGTCCTATAATAGGCTACATCTAGACTAGCCTCTCTCCTGTGTCTTCCTCTTATCCAAAAGCATTTGGATCTTGCCAGCATGTAAAGTAAGAGTATATATCATTTTAATAATGTGCATTTTCCTCCACTCTGCCTGTGAAAGCAAGAGACAGACGTGCCTAGAGAGAATCGAGAATGATCTATTTGAGCAGAAACTAATTTTCAGCCTCTTGCAAGTCTGATCTCTCTCTCTCTCTCTCTCTCTTTCTCTCATCCTTTTGAAGTATTCATACATGAGATTTCCCATTGTCAGTTTTCCTGATGGTGTTTGATGAAGTGCCAGTAAATTACCAAATAGTGTGTGAAAGAAATGAAAAAGGAAAATGAGGAGTAATTCTTTCTGTAACACGTACAGTGTTATGTGATTCCCTCAAAAATGTAGTATTATTCTTTCAACAGTTTTAATAACCGGATAGAAGCTTCACATTTTTTTTGTACAACTTTTTTTTCAAGCGTCATGTTTCTTGAGTTTGACTTTTGTCACAGCTACTGTACTACATTTAGACCAATGGAAACATCTCAGTGGTTTCAAACAATAGCCTGACAGACAGGATGATCTCCGGCTGTGAATGGACACATTTTTGGATAAACTCGTCTGATAAATTGTTAAGGCAAGACTAAAGAAAAAATACAAGGGGAACATGGATGCCAATGCACTAACACCAGTTAGTGAAGCTAAAAACACACATTCAGATTCAATTGAACTGTCAGTTCATGTACAATATGGTGCTTTGAATATAAAGTAAGTGTGTTAAATGACAAATTACTGCAAATAGCACTTTACTGCTGAACTGAAACAATAATCATGCTTTTCTAGAGTGTGTTAGGAAGTCTGATTCATTTAGTCATTTTGTTTGGGCAGTCGATGCACTATTTAGTTTCATTTGTCACTGTTGATGTCTTTCTCGTTGTTTGAGATATTTAATTAGATTCACATGTTTGTCACTTATTTTCTTACATAAAGAGTATTTCCTGTGGTATTTAATTTTTTTGAATTAATTTAAATAGCATTAAACCCCCCTGAGAAGTATTTACTGGGGTAAAGTGTGTAACTGGGGTAAAGTAAAAAAAAAGAAAAAGAAATCAATACTTTTATTTAGCAAGGATATTTTGAATTGTTCAAAAGTAACAGCAAAGACATTTTGAACATTCTATTAATCAAAGATTATCATGGTTTCCACAAAAATATTAAACAGCACGACTGTTTATTAATATTATTTTGCAATAACAATAATATTTCAGTTTTACTGTTTTTACTCAAATCTTTTTTCAAGCCTTAATTGGTAAGCAACTAAGCATAAGCGGCTTACTCCCAAACTTCGGAACGGTAGTATATATTTTTTTGTAATCTACTTTTTATTTTGATAAACCTTAATTATAGATGTTGGTGTTGTGTCTCTTGTCTAAAGATCTGTGTTCCCAAATGGACTTTCTCATGAATACTCCATTATTGCCACGTTCCGGCTCAGAAAAACCACAAAGAGAGATCGCTGGTTTGTTCTGCAGATCTTTGATAAAAGTGGAGATACACAGGTGTGTAAAATATTTTAGATTTCATAAATTTTTTATCTGTAAAATAGACATTGATCAATCAGGGTATGCTCAAAACTAGGGATGCACCGATATGAACATTTTGGCAGATACCGATAAATGATAACTCTTATTTGAAAGCCGATAACCAATATATTGGCCGATAAATAAATCCAAATTTTTATATAATTTTTGAGAGCCTGATTTAAAAAAAAGTCTCATCATTAAAAGTCATGTCCCAATCACACAATTATAATGTTCACATTTTAATTGTATGTAGCCTATATGACAGACTTGCGCTGCACATGTTGTACTTAACTGTATTTTCCTTTTTTGAAGTGATTCTAATCATATTTCAAGCAATTAAAAACCTTCATGGCGAACAGTGCGCATCTGAAGTGTCTCAGCTGAAAGAAATTATTTATTATTTATCGACTTTAATAAATCAGCCAATAACATTAAAAATGAACATTTCAGCCGATACTGATATGGTGGCTGATATATCGTGCATCCCTAGAACTCCTGCAAGACTGACAAAAGTATCATTATTTAAATAGTACTCTTTTGCAATCTCTTCAGACTTCATTCAGCTTATCTCATTAACTGTCTTAAGGAACCACTAATGTTCATCTTTTCTACTTCATTTAGGTGTCATTAATAGTGGATGGGGCTAAAAAAACAGTTGAGTTTTTAGCTCAGAGTTTTCTGAAGAACAGCCTCCTTTACATCTTCAAGAACCGAGACCTGCACGCCCTCTTCGATCGACAGTTTCACAAGCTGGGCGTTTCTGTCGAGAGCAACGCCGTTTCCATCTATCTGGACTGCAAATTAATTGAACGTCAGGTGACCGCTGAAAGATCTGGCATGGATGCGAGCGGACGCACCTTCATCACCACTCGAGTGGAGGACGGACGTCCAGTGGATGTGAGTTTTGGACAGAGGTTCTCATCAATGGTCATAAATAAGGCAACACTCAGTTGCTAAAGCTGAATATGAATGCAAACACTTGGAACATTTAGTACAGTTAGTGAATGTGAAGGCTCACCTCCAAACTATGATGGCAACCACTAATATATTAAGGGAACTTCACTAACTTCAAGTCTGAATCTGATACAGGTCAAAATAGAATAAGGTTTATCTGTTGTATTCGTTTATCAGTTATGTGTGTTCATGCCAATAAATGTCAGTTTACCTTGACAGATTGAGCTTCAAGAGATTCTGATCTTCTGTGATGCTAGAATAGCCGACCTGGATAGATGCTGCGATTCTCCTGGAGTTACGGTAAGATTCAGGTTTATGGTGCTGCAGTGTGATGCAAATCCTAACCGACTGTAAACCCAGCCCATCATTTTTGCACTAAACTTAAAGTCCCCCTGTAGTCAATAATTGTATCCCTTAAATCTCAAGTTTGATCACCAAAATGACATATTTCATGCCTTAAAATAGCTTGAATGTAACTCTACACCCTTGCCTCATTTAGTATACACGGTTCTATGAATATGCAAATTAGCCCAGGCTCCACTCACTCACACCAACTCAGAGATCCACTCGTTGACGATCACTCGTTGACGTGATTGGTTAGATGGTAGTTTGTGACGGCAGAAACACTAGCGGTTTAAAACCGTGTTTTTGAGACTGTCTTTGGTCCACTGCAGTTTTAAGGAGAAAATACTCAGCAATGGTGCTCACTTATGAATATTATAGACATATAAACAACATTAAAACCTTGATTTTCACAACAGGAGGACTTTAAAGGCTTGGCATATTCATAAACTAATATCTGAACTGGCCAGTGACCTTTTAACACTGCTTTTGAATAACCTTATTCTTTCAGGTAAAGATTGAAGTGTCTCTTTTTGTTTTATTTGTTGTGGTAGTTTTCAAAGGCTCCATTCCAAAATCAAGTGAGCTACCCTTCCATCTGCTGCCTACATAGACAGCTTCCTCACAAATGCTCATGTGATGGTTTTGTTTGAGAAATAGACTTAAGTTTAAGATTGATTTTTTTTAAAGTAGGGATAGTTCACCCTAAAATGAAAATGAAGTCATCGTTTACTCACCCTGGTTTAGTTTGGATGCTGTATGCCCTTCTTTCTTTCTTCTTGTCCCTCTCGCGCTTGTCCATATAATGGCAGTGAAAAGTATCACAGAATGGTCCCATGCAACACATGGCGTATTCCAAGTGTACGGTAGAGTTTAGTCAAAAACAAACCAAAATGTAATGTATTATTTAAAGAAGTTCTCGACTGCACAATGTGAGTGTTCGTTAGGGGTGTAAGAAAAAATCGATACACTTGAGTATCGTGATATTTTATTTTGCAATACTGTATCGATTTTCAAAAATGCAATATCGATTTTTTTTTTTTTTACGTCCAAAAATATTCATGGTAAGACAGTGGTTCACGTTTATGTTGTTTAAATCCCTACCACTAGATGGCTATGCTGAGACGCACCACTAGTGTCCTCGCCAGGCTCGCCGAACGGTGCCTGTCCACTGGACATTTTGGGATTGACAGCGGACTGGAGAAAGCGTTGAGAGCGACCGAGAGAGTCAAAAAGTTGGGCAGTTCTCGACTTTATGCAAATATCAAGCGAAAAACGCGGTCGGCAGCCAATTGATGTGAGGTTCGGCATGTGAGGTCTGTCTTGAGAGTTTAAACATAGGCCTATATAAACTGTGCTGGAGTTTATGCTGGATTTAGTGCGTAAATCATTTTGTTTACAAATTAGACGTTGTGCAGTTGTTATATATATGTTAAATATTTCATTTTGGATGTTTATTGTGATAATATTGGCTGGTTTTATAAAAGTTTATACAATTGAAAGGATATCTTTGCTTGGTGCATTTGGAAACAAAGCTTGTCTATTTCTAAATGTAATCGCGTGCATCGTTCACACCAAACGCGCATAGAGCGTCTGGCGCAAGTGATTTCAATGTTAAGTCAATGCAAAGACGCGTTTACGCACGTCTGGAGGCCCTGCGGCGCGAATGAGGCGTTTTAGCGCGGCTCACCTCATTCGCGCGTCCAGTTCTTTTAAAATCTTTTATCACATAAAACTTGACTTCAATTTCGTTTTGTTCACATTCATCCACTTTTATTAATTTTCGTCCAGTTCACGTTGTTGTTTTGTATTGTGACAGGGGCTATGTATTTTCTTTTATTATGGCCTACTTGAGCATATAAAAATTTGCTCACTAAGAACCTGTGAACCACAATCCCAAACTGGCAGTTTGATTTTCTGTGTAGGCAACTGAATTGTTTACCTAAAGTAAACTTCTTTGACTTTTATGCACATCATGTATTTTTTTAAATATTACTTTTTCTAAAATTATAGTCCTACTTTAAAAAAATCCCAATATATCGCCTTATGCACAGTATCGAAATATATTGCAATATATTGAATCGTGACCCATGTATCGTGATACGTAGCGTATCGCCAGATTCTTGCCAATACACAGCCCTAGTGTTCGTGCAACTCTATTAGCTCTGCGGTTTGCTCCGTCTTGCCCAGAAAAAGCACACAAGTTGTGAGAAATCAAGCTTAACAATTCTTGAAAATTGTCAGGGATTCGGCTGTCCTGATAGGGCTTGGAAGATCATTCCACAGCAAGAAATGAAAACGTTCTTGAGATTGATTTTTGTGCCTCTCTGTAATGGCACTGATACCTCAAGGCACTGCTCACTTACCGACCGAAGGTTCTTGGAGGACGTGTAGACTCGTAAGAGAGAGTGGAGGTAGGAGGTGGTGTATCCCGTGTGACATGGGCTCTTTTGGGTTTGTTGCCTCAGAATTTGGCCTAAAGAAGGCATTCTACCTTTTGAAACTCTTAAAATGCTGTCCATGTAGGCAATGCAGTAGGTTTTGGAACAGAGCCATTGCAATTTCCTTGTATTGTTGTTGGACTGAATGTTTCCATTGTGGAAAAAGCACTTGAGAACATCCTTTTAGCTCAAGTTGCTCCAGGCAATAATTTCTGATTAATTAAAGGCAACATACTCTCTTAAATGATTGGATTAGAGAAAATCCACATCCCTGCTTAATGTTGTAATTGGTACATGGTCTTTACATTTGTTTGCTAATCCCCCTTCTCAGCATTTGGGATAATGTTTCATTTGCGATTTCCACATGGAAGTGGAATGGTCCAAGTGGCTACGGTCACGTAATTGGGCAACGCATTCGATTGCCTAAGGCGCCATCACTTTATTAACAAGTATTGTAGGGATTTGAAGAAGATATAATATATAAACAATACAATTACCAAATGATGAGATAATTTAAATATTGCATTGTTTATATTTAAAAGTTGAACTACCTTTTTTTGCAATTATTGACTTTTTAATAATTTTAGAGCTGAAATAAATATATTAAATAACAGTACTCTGTATGTTTTGGATTCACTAAAAAAACTTCCTCGGGAACGCAAAACTTTTACGAGAGAATGCAAAAGCATTGACTTTCCTTGGAACTCATATTTTTTTCCCCCACCACAGTGTCCCTTTAGGGGCTCCGTAGGAATCAGACTATATGGCCTATATGGTTTGGTTTTGATTTCACTAAAAACAACTTGCCACAAAAATCTATTATTTGGGTTTAGCAAAATGGTCTGACTATGTTGGCAATTCAGAAATGTGATTCAGAGAGCTTTCTTTTGAACAAAATAGTTTCTCACTCAGGAAAACATAACCCAAATACTATAGGACAAAAAGAACAAAAAGAGTGTTGGAAAAAAAGGTTGTTTGCCTACAATATATACAGTATATATGGTATGTACTCTTTAATTTTGCACAGTTATACTGAAGAAAATGGGTAACATTTTACAATAAGGTTCATTAGTTAACATTAGTTAATGTATTAACTAACATTACCTAACAATGAGAAATGTATTTGTTACAGTATTTATAAATCTTTGTTAATGTTAGTTAATAAAAATTCAGCTGTTCGTTGTTTGTTCATGTTAGTTCACCGTAGATTAAGTAATGTTAACAAGTGCAACCTTTGATTTTAATAATGCATAAGTAAATGTTGAAATTAATATTAACTAAGATTAATAAATGCTGAACATTCTTAGTTCATGGGTAGTTAACTAATGTTAACTAATGAACCTTATTGTAAAGTGTTACCAAAAAATGCACAAATGCTCTTCCCAAATTCTTCAGAATTGAACTCATATTAAATATGACTTTACAGCGCCAAATTATATATTTAGCATAACAAAGTTTGCCAGTGTTATGCATATCAGAAGATGAATATGCATGCAGTATGCATGTAGAAAATCCCCACATATCCTATTCAAAGCATAATAATTGATTATCTTGGTCTACAATAATTGTCTGAATACTTTATCACGGTCTAATGTATTGCCTTATTTTCAATCTGACCAGTGTGAACCTGTGGTAACTCACAACCCCACAGCGGCCCCGCTGGTCACAGGATACCTCCACAGAATGCTGTCCATGCCAGCTCAGCTCCCCAACGACCGATGCCACTGTCCCGCTCTGAAGGTAAAGTTAAACCATGAAAGCATTCTTAAAATGAGCGAGTTAGCACTCAACAATGGATCCTGAGGTAATGCCGCATGCAAAATGAATGGCCAATTAAAGCACATTTATGCCAGTCCGTATACCTGGATGACAGCAAGAGACAGAAATAACAGCTTATTAGAAGCAATTTAGCACAAATAAGGGGGTGTTTGGGCACAGACATGCACTTCATCAGCGGGCGATGCTCAGCTAATCTCTTCTGAAGTACAAAGAGCCAGAGTTCAGGCTAGGACTCCTCTTTGAATTTTGATCAGTGTTTTAGACCTGAGCCCATTTAGCATATTAACATTGCATTATGTAACTTATGTGTATTTAAAAGGGGGATCAAGGGCTTCCAGTTTTGGCAGGACATTCTGGACAAAAGGGAGATAAAGGAGACATGGTAAGGAATGGGTTTCATCAATCACGCATTGATTCTAAATAATACAAAATGGCTTAGTTCTTTGTTCAGTGACATTTCATAGATTTGTCCTTTAAAAGACGTGACAGAGTGCATGTGCATCAAGATTCACAATCTCTGGTTTTCTTGACATTATTATCAAATTTGTGGTACACTTTAATTCGTTAGTTATTATTATCCCAACATATTTAAAGCGATTTTTGGCTTCTCTGTGAGGCGTTAAGGATCTTGGCAGTAAATAGATATGTTCCCTTCCTTGTGTCACTTAGAGTTTGGAGCCACTGTAAGAATGTTTGGAATTCACACAAATGAACAGCTGATGATATATTTGTTAAGGACAAATGGTCTTTAAGGTCATTAGTCAAATTAGTTTGTTGTGTTTTGGAATAGAGACGTTTCTTGACAAGAACCACTTGCTTAGTCTGGGGTGGGAAATTCGGAATACCTTTTGGGAACAAGCAGCCAATAAATTTGCACTCCTATAGGACCAACTTCTGAGAAATGTTGCTTTACTTTCTACATAATTAATGCGGCTGCTGCCAAAAGTGTTGTTTTTTTGTTTTCAAATCCGGTAGGAAATGAGACTACAGTTTTTCTATTGATCTCTTTCAAATTACCCTGCACAACAAGTCACATTACTGTAGCCTTTGTTGCAAATGGAATTGTTGACTATGTATATGAAATTTATCAGACAAATGCCTGTTCAGTTAATTGCGCAGTCAAACAACAAAGCTTCTTTTATATCTTGCAGTACGTGTTAATTGACAACTGGAGTTTGTTATATTGTTGCATTTTGTTGCTCCTGCTGCTTCAGATGTCACATTTTTCAGTGATTGAATCCTCAACGAATGACTGTTCAATGTCATGCTAAATGTGTTTTATGAAATATTATGCAGCGTTCTCTCAATGTAATAGAATATACAGGACAAGTGTAATTACATTTGGAACAAGAACATGGCCAATAGCACATATTGAATTTATGATGCATTTCCAAGACATTGCATCAGAGCTGTGAATTTAACATTTTAACAGAGGCCTGCTGAAGGTGAAAGTGAATTTTATAGTTTTCCAGGTGCCTCTATGCTTGATAAAAATCATTGTTTTGGCTACTGGAGTATCAAGTATCGTTACAGTATACGGGCAGATAATTGGATAATTCAGCATTTCATGACACTCTAGGCTATTGTTTTCTTTTTTTGTAATACTGTGTATGTGCATGCTCCGGTTCTCAAGTTGTCATGGCTGGAATGCTACATAGCTCCCGTGGAATAAGTGGACAATCCCATGGGATATTCTAGGATCGGGTTTAACGCTTGTCGGAGACTCAAATCTCCATTTGCAGTAGTTTAAAGTCAATAGGTCATCACAGAGAATTTTTTTTCTTCCATTGTCCTATTTTAGAATGAAACACGCTTGCATATCTGCCTCTGACTTTCGTCTTGTCACAGGAGGGCGGCCGTTAATCAGCGCTCAGTGTCAGAACTGTCGGGACACACTTAAATTGTTGCCCCTTGTTCGTGATGGTATTAGACGAAGGGACATTAACATTCTACTAGAAAGCATTTTATTGGACAAAGAAACTAAATAGTCCTTAGTGGACAAGTCATTCATTTTCTTAAATTTGACTTTGATTTCTTGGGGGACATTCAGACACTTATTCTGTTGCCTTTTTTCTCATTTAATGTCAAATATTTTAGCATATTTGTCTTTGGACACAGTGAGCTACTTCGTCTGGACACACTCAGAGCTCACAAATATGGACTAAAGGACAAAAACCTCACATTTTTACTTTTTGAGTGTTATTCTGTTAGCAGTTATTGTCTAGTATCAATTATTCATATTTTTTTTGTCTTTTGTCTTGCCGCTCACTCATTAATCAACATTCACTGTCAAAATAGTCTGGACACACTTAATTTGTTGGCCATATTAGTACTTTTCTGAATGTGTAGATTAGAAAAGTTTGCACTCATGGCACTCATTGAGTGGGTGTAAAGTTTTGCAAACAGAATATAATTAACTTCTGTCCATGCTCATTTTAGAACTTTTTTTCTTTCTTGTGACATATTTTCTATGGATATAGTCAATAGCTTTTGTTTAATGGCGCAGCAGTGTACCATTTTTGATTTCTAATGCTACACTAAAAAAAAAGGCTTTACGAATGTCAATTGTATAGTAAAATTTCATAAAATTAAATAGAATAATCCTTACATATTATCAATTAAGAATGTATACAAATGTTTTATTAAGCTCTTTTACTCATTTAATATTCGTAATCCATAATATGAATAATATGTAAGGATTAATCAATTTAATTTGGAATTTTACAACAATTGAAATTCGTAAATCTTAAAAACAGGCTGAAATATTGTTTTGAGTGCTGTTTCAGGTGGTATAATGGGGAAGGACACTCTCATCCTAGAAGGAATTTTATTGAACAAAACATTTGCATTGGCCCCTGTAAAGTCATTTTTATAAAAATGTTGGTTGTTTTTGCGTGTCCAAGTGTTTGTCATCTTTTAGTAGTGTGCTGCTGGCACATCGTTGGCCTTATAAACGGCATGGCGTCTTTATGTAAATCATCGTTGTGGTTACATAAGCCTATTGTGTGTATTTGCCACATTTACATTAAACTCATAATACAAAAGCTCATGAGAATCTAAGCCCCATGTTTTGGAGCTTGTTTAAGCCAAAAGGCTCATATCCAGCATTGGGGGAAGAATCAGGCCCACATTTATTTATTTTTTTTGCAATGTGGGAATTCATGGATGTTGGAAACTGAAAACGCATTATAGATAAACGAAGCACACGCATTTCATGGCTGGCGATATTTCCGGCATCTCCTGCTGACTCTGTTCTCTTATTACTTCCTCAAAGAGAAACATTTGAATATCATAGACAAGCAAGCTGGTATCAAACGGGCATTTCAAGCTTTGTGTTGGCGATGTAATTTGTCAACGACACACCATTCTTAGTGATGTTTTTTATTTTAAAAAAAGAAGTGCAAATTTATGGAGGATGGGAGGATGCATGCATATGTATTCGAGCACAGGCTAGATTTACTGCACCACGGTGAATGGAAAAGGGGGGAAATAAAATCTTATATTTATAGACTGCATGCAGAACTTATTTACTTACTAGAGTGTCTATTTTTGAATTGCCTGATAGTATTTTTCACTATATTGAATTGCTTGGCGTCTTGTGTACCATTCATGTATGCTAAAGGATCTGTATTTTGCTTTTTGCAAGCATAATTTATGCTAAAAACCAATTGTATTTAAATGTTTTAACCTAAGTATGAACTTAAATCCGGTTACATTAAACATTAGATGTATAAACCAGCCAATTAGTGTAATATGGTGTAAGACTACTAACCAACAGCCATTTAATGCACTTACAGAACATGTTCATGAGAGCCAGGTGTTTAATGGATGTATTAGTGATGTGTTTCATTAAACCTTTCTAATCTCTGACTGTGAACACGTTCAACCCCAGAAGAGAAACCGAATATAAAATGCAGCCGATTTTCAAGGTAGTGTACGGCTATTACAGCGTTCTGAGCTATTAAGCTCACCGAATGTCACCCAAAGGTTAATTGCAGTGACCTACACAAGAACCCTTTCTCTGGATCACTTCGAACGTGTTTCTCAAAAGAGTTTGTACCCAGCGATGAAAATTGCCAGTCGCAATCGTGTTTCATGGATTGAGTGAAGTGGGATTAATCGCATGAGGAGTTCTGTTCAGAGCGAACCAGCATTTCTAGATCCTTAATACTAGCCGATGCACAACACGTCCAAAATGCAATTACCTGGGCTGGTTTTGTTGTTATGGAGATGTACTTTCTGACCACACTGCCTCCCTAAGAGTTCTCTCTCTCCCTGTAATCCAATATTAGACTAGGAACCAAAACGACATGAGTGATTTTTGGGCAGCAAACCTAAATTCAGGGGCCACTGGCATGCCTGAATTATTTATGAACCGGAGCAGATGTTTTAATGGCCTCACAATTCATTAAAGCTCACTCAATATTGTTCTTTGTAAACGGATTAAAATCTAGTGAATTTCAAGGTTATTTTTAGGTTGAATTTGACAGCATGAGTGTAGTTTGATTGATGGACCCTATGGCTTAATAACAAAATAGGAAGTTTGTGTTTTATTGTTTTTCCCTCCACCACTTCATTTCTTTGTGTGTACTGCAAATTTCAGCGAAAAACTTTCACTGTAAAAAAAAAAAACTGTTTGTTCAGCACATTATCAAGTAAAAGAAATGAACTCAACACTTAGGGCCCTATCATACACCCGGTGCAATGCGGCGCCAGATGCGATCCTAGTTTTTTTTTGCTAGTTTCAGCCCAGACGCAGTTATAATTTTTACGTCCTGCGTCACGTTGTTTAAATAGCAAATGGATTTGCGCCCATCTGTTCGCTCATGGGCGTGCTGATCTGAAAATGAGGTGTGTTCAGGTGCATTGTTGGCGCATTGTTATTTTGAGGCAACTGAAATAGAGTTGGCGCCATTGACTTTAGACCAGGTTTCAGTTGGTCAGTGGCGCCAACACTATTTCAGTTGCCTCAAAATAGCAATGCGCCAACAATGCACCTGAACACACCTAGTTTTCAGATATACATTTTTTATATAGGCGGGTCCACAACGAGCATACACTTTGTCCCGTAGATGGTCTGCTTGTGCGCTTTAACCTCACGCACGAGCAGATCCATTTCCTCTCTGGAGAAGCGTTCAGTTTTTCCGCTTGCAAATTCTGTCATGTAAATAGCGAATCCGCCATGGCGCGAGCACAACTGGCTTTTAAAGGGAATGGGAGATGAGACACTGATTGGTTTATTCCACGTTACACCCAAAACACACCCTTTACTCATTAAGAGAATAGGGACAACCAATTTAGACCATGCACCGGGTGCGCCGACCATTTTTCCCGTTGTTAAACTGGCAAAAGTGGATTCGGACACGCCCTAAGTGAACTTGCGCCCCACGCTTTAGACCATGTGCTTAGATCGTTAAAATAGGGCCCTTAGAATCTAAATTGACTTCTTTGTTTTGATTTTACTTTTTAATTATTCTATTATATAATTTTATATTTAAGGCGAGACACGGCAGGCAAAAAACTTTTTTACTGGTCAGTTTTGAGATTTTTGGATATTTGTCTTCAATAACATGTCTTCTTTCAGACTTGTGGTGAAAAAAAGTCCGAAATACACATTTAGGTCTTTATTTTACTACACTTTGTTATTGCGTCTGTAGATTTCTCATAAATTCAAAAGTTGGCGTTCTTAATCAACATGCTGCTCCGCGATCGCTGTCTGCTCCATGTCATCACATGCACCGCTGCAAAGCACTTCAGTAGCACCTGTATACACCAAACTTTCCAGTCTTATACCTAGTTATATTATGAAGACATTTACTGAGGGATTTGTAAATATATTATTCCTAGCCTGATTTATATAACATTTTATTCCAAAAAACATGGCAAAAATCATTTTTTTTAAGGCTATTGACAGTATATTCTGATTTACAGGATTACAAAAGTAGATATCCAGTAGATAATTTTTTTCCCATCTAATATGTGAACACAATGAAAAAATAATTTTTAAGCTGGCTTTATCCAATACTCAGATTTCGTTTTTTTTTTTATATATATGCAAATTAGCGCATATTTATTTAGATATAGCCTAATTTGCATATTTAAACATTAAATTACAGAAAACTTGTAATACATTTTTTCTCATCTTAATGTAGGTAATCAACTGGGAAAGTTTCATGGTGATATCTGCTAGTTACAATTTTTACCCTATTCACCTGTAGTGTCTCTGTAGTGTCTCTAATAAGAAAGTGCTGTTGTATGGAAGATTTATTTATTTAGTTATTTGCTTGTCTTTATTTTTTATTAATTTATATTATCATATATTTGTATTTATATTTGTTTGTTTATTTGTTTGTTTGTTATTATATAATAGAATTGGTCCCTATACTCAATTACAATTTAAGACGATATTCCAAAACCATGGCACACTCAGATTAGCCCTGCTAGTACTACGCATGGACCACAGACTTGCAGTAGTTTTACTCTATTAACCTTGACTCTAATGTTCTCAGGCACGTCAAACAAGGTTACTGTGGGTCTTGAGCTTGTAGCCTCCCAATTATCGAGTAATATTATCCAGCTCTGCAGCTGCCGGCCAGTGTGTTACAAAGAGCCCCAGACAGCTGTAATGGTGCAGAGCACTATAGACCTCAAAACCCACTGCTTAATGTGTCAATACGGGATTGTCCACCAACATGCCCATCTGCCATGCCCTCTCCAGGGGCAAGGAGGGAAAGACAAGGAGAGAAGGTATGACTATTTGAGTGGAATCGCTGTGGCGGATGTTAACGGAGGCTTTCGACTGTCTCCTTGCTGTTAGCTGGATGCCACACTAATAGATTTGTATGATCTCAGTGATCTTGAGAAATCATTAGTCTGTCATTAGTCTCTTTCCAGTGTCTTCATGGGCAGCAACGGGACCAAAATCTGCAAACCGCACTGTTAGACTTTTAGCATAAAACGCAGGGTATCATAAACTCATTTTAGGAGGATAGATGCAGAAATTGCCAAAGCATTCCTGTGAATTTCACTGTACTGTGTGACAGGTGGTATATGTAGCCTGATGTTTCTCTGCAGATGTTATGAATATCTCTCATGAAACTATGGTAATGCAAAACAAGTGAACTGTATCGCCCTGTAGGATTAGACGAAACCTCTTGGAAGTATTGAAGGATTGCCACTAGCCAGAATTGGTGCCCTTTCACTACAAAACGCTTTCAAAACTAAGTGAGCTACATATCTAGACAGCATTTTAAGGCATCATTTTCATGTCAATGCTGCCTTTAACAATACCTTATTTTGACCAAGATCCTTCACATATGGCAAATCCCAGATTGCACTGCAGCAACTCGTTTTTGTTTTATCGAATATTGTAGTATTTATTGTAAATAATGTATCCAAGCGTATATTTTTATATTTAAATTGTAATCTTCAAAACTTCCCCAGTCGCTTGCAGTGACTTCTCTTCTCTGATGACACGTTTTTAGGCACGAGGGTGGGACAACCTGTCACTAACATGACATCACAGCAATAGCAAACCACGACCATCCAATCAAATCCCGATGGACAAAGTCAAGTCCCGCCCTACTTTTTTTTTCAGTACCAGTACCAAATCAAAAGTACCAACAAAAAAAAAGGTTAAAAACAAAGATATAAACAACTACACTGCTGTTTTTGTTGTTGTTGTTGTTTTTGAAAAAAAGTAATAATTGTGAAATATTATTTCATTTGAAAATAACATTTCCTTGATGAATACAATATACAGTATATTTAAAAAAAATCCTCACCCTAAACTTTTTAACAGTTTGTATAGTGTTAATGGTTCAATATAATAAAAAATGTATTACTTTACCCAATATTTTATTTGTTCTAGAGTTGTATACATTAGATTTATTGTTTCGTTAGCTAGGCTTAGGTAAAAAACTCTACTGAAGTCAACTGTCAGATGAGTTATATAATTGCCAGTTTATAGTGTACCAAATCAGTCATTTGAGTATATATTTAGAGAAGAAGGCAGAGCAAGGCAGTCCATTATGTTTTGAAACCAAGCTAAAGTGTCCATTGAAAGATTCACACATCACATAAATTTAAGCAGGTTTTAAAAGCTTCTAATAGTTCCAAAGCAGCAGGGACACATACTATAGTATTTTATTGCTGTTGTAAATTTTTTAGAAATCTCTGTGGAGAAAATTAGCCCATGAACCTCGATTATGAGACACATCATTACTTAATGGTGCTTATACTTGTCAATTTCAAGCAACAATTTATACATCAAGAACTCTTGTTATAGATCACTGATGAACTGTAAGAGCTGTCAGATCTGGCCAGAGTATTTGGTGTTTTCTTCTGTAAATGAAGTTGTTATTCTTCAGGGTGACAGGGGCATAGCTTCTTCCCCTGATCTGGATGGTATTTCTGGAAAGGTGCGCATTTATCCACCCTGACTGTTTTATAAATGCTTAAAGAAAGGATAGGTTGTCTTTGAATAGCACCTTGCGATAGTAAGTGTTTTCCAAATAGAGTTTCTGTCACTAGTCTGAAGTGCTTCTTCACACACAGGTCCGATAGCACACTTTCAGAGTGCCATTCCACTCTTTCTGAGGATGCATTGGGTGAAAGTATTTTTTTGTCTGCCAGTGGTTCTTCACCAGATGCATATAATCTGCTAGAAAGGTTTATTTTATCCTGGGTTGTCTGAAGAGGCTTGAAATCAGATTACGGCGATGGGATCTCTTCTATCAGTCAGTTTGGGATTAGACAGTGACAGACCACAGGGGACGAAGTCTGCAAATTTATGACTCAACATGCTTGTATCGGACTGAGCTGTACACTTCTGGAATCTTAATTGTAGAGTTGCTTTGTGGGAGAAAAGGCTTTGATTTTAAGGGAATTACTTACTGTAGCTACTGGAGATGGGCTATACAATTTGTATGAAGATTAACAGATTCTGACTGAAGACATTTAGTTGTTTTAGGCTATCAAAAGGTCTTATACTGAAATAGTTTTTTTTGTTTAGTAAACATTGTTTTTTTTGGGGTTAAGTAGTGCTTTCAAGGCAACACTGTATTAACCCTTACAAGCATGAAGGTTTCTCCAATCATTATTACATATTCGGGGGACGGGTCTTTAGCGACCCGGATCTATATCTAACACAGATGGATCTCTACCAGTTGTGATAATATAAAACTCTCCTGATATTAGAGTAACAATTACAGAAGAATAAAATAAAGCATATTTTGTTACCTTTTGGAGCTTGGAAGGGTTCATTTTGAGCAGATGTTTTAAACCATCATACTGTCCTCATCAGAGCTCATTTCCCAGTACATTCAGCATCTGGCTCATATTCTCAAAACTATCATTTTCAACATCTTCAAAATCAATATTTTGATCGCTGACAGCTTCTTCACCAGATCCACCATAAGTGACAGTGACACTAATATTTGATTGGGTTCAGTTCTTGCTCTGCAGTAAATCACTGAGACATTTCAAGTTTTGCTGATGATTTTTCCTATTCTTTTGTTTTCTGCCTGCGGGAACTGTGAGTGAAACATCACTTTATCATTGTGTATCAGACAGTGCCGCCGTGTGGAACAAAGGTGAATTGCTATTATTAAGTCATCAAAGATTCAATTATAGTTGTGCAGAAAAAAAAATACCTACACCGTTACACACCCACAATTAAAAATAAAATAAAAAAATGTATGGGAAAACGCATTCCTTTATAATTTTCTTTTCTTATTATATTGTTTATAATGAATTGATTGAGGAATATTAAGAAGGTTGATGTCTACCTTTAAAAAATGAATGAGGAGGGTGGTAGTAAATGACATATCGGGTCACTAAAGACCCAAGGTATGTGTTTAAGGGTTAAACTTCCTTGTTTTGTTTTCCACCCTTATTCAGATTAATGTTCTTTTTTTTTTATATAGATAATTTCAGACTTGAATGTGCTCTCTGTATTTTATAGAAAGGCTGTCAGTTGATTAAACACTGGTTAATTATAATGAATCAGATTAATCGCGTGTACAATGTCTGTTAAGACAAGCCCCCAAATTAATATTATTCAAAAACATTATGTACATTTTATTGTGGCATAAAAAGTGACTTTAGAATTTGTTCTCTGTAAGAAAAATCTGTTGAAAAACAGGCAATGTCCTGGCAGAAAAATACCAGTACATTTTCCATTAAGTTTACAGACATTTCTTTTAATCCTAAAATTCATATTAACATTGTATATTGTCATATTTTATTGCCTTTTCTTAGGGTTTTTTAATTTCAATATTATTGTCATATAGCAGTTTTTTTTTTTTAAAGCCCCAAATTCTCTTTCATTTCGCTGCAGACTCTGGAAAAAAAAATGGCATGGCAAAACTTGGCATTTCAAGCTTGAATTGCTCTGAATCACATTTTTGATGACTTTGTGCAGAGCTTAAAATAAAGCCTGAAATTAAAGCTTACCTTAAACTTTAACACTATTCTTGTACTGCCTTGCAAGCACTGGAAATTTTCTTTTTGCAAAAGTGAATCTAGTTTTTTTCTGGTGAACAGCAGGGCAGGGCATTGCAGGTGAAAAGGTAAACACCTTCAGTTTATCACCTTGAACTCAAGGAGAATTCACATTCTGATTTCCATTTCATGCTATTAATATTTGATTTAGCTGCAAAGTCAAGGCTGTAGTGGAGTCTGGGTTCATGCTGTCAGTACTTCTAAAAAGCAAACACTCTTTTCTCTTAACTTCTCTTATTGCTTTACATGCAAAAAAACTAACACATTTGCATAGACATGCTGTAGCTTGGAAACCAATGGTGTTCTGCCTAGAGTGCATTGGCTGCATACATATTCATGTGTATATAAATCCCTTAATGTAGATGGGCAATTTAACGTGCTGTAATTAAGACTGTCCAATTCATAATCATCTCACCATGATCAGACCAAAAAACAACCGACTCGTACAGAGAAAGACAGCGAGATTGTGTTTCTTTGGCCCCTGGAGAGCATAGGGTGGCCTTTTGTGCATCACAGAGAGTGAACTGTAATTATGAGCTGGTGCAGAACCAGTTTTATTGAATCTCATTAGTGAACAATAGCCTGTTTTAGTAAACACAAATAATGGGTAGCTTACAGTAAAGAACCAGAATTATGCACTTATGTTGCTATAGTTTTACTAGTTGTATTATGGTGTATATATATTTTTGGAAACATTAATTATATTAGTTATTAATAATTTTCAATAAGTAATACATTATTATTATTTAATATTTAAATGCATATTTTTTTACAAATAAAATTTCAATGAACAGATTCTTAATTGTTTAATACATTTTGTTTTATGAGCCATGCATGGTGGAATTGCATTTATCTAAATGTTCTAATTTATATAATCAATCGACTCCAATTTTGATGTCCATTTCTTTGAGGAAGTTATCTGAAAACTATGCATTGAACATTTTGTGGTGCAATATGGTGCTCTTTGACAACTTAGTGTACAGAAAAAAATGTTTTCCAATATATTTTCTAATATTTAATTACATAATTGTAATGCCGTCACACAATTGTGTTCAACTAATAAAATTGTCCTGTCGTTTGACTTTTAAATTCCTTTGAATTCAGTGAATTCATCATTCATCTTCTTGACATTCAGATTTGACTATTTTAAACGTTCCTAATTTTTTTGGAGGTCTCCTACAACAGGTTTACATGTATTCAAGGTCAAAAAACACTATTTTTCTCATAATATACATTGCACATCACCTCTTTGCATCATCAGTGTATAAAACGGTTTCGATAAAGGATTCAGTCTCTCTAAACTCCTTTCCGGGAGCTTTCTCTGCTCTGGTTGGTCAGCTGGCCCAGTCTGTTGTGATTGGTTGTCAGAAACGAAACGTCCATTACCATATCTGAGTCTGGTCAAAGTAGACGTTGTTCACAGGCAGCCAATGAAGACCATAGACTGGCATTATGCAAATTTGTTATAAACCTATATAGATGAAACCTCGTTTCAGCAGTTCAGAATCGATTCTTTCAGGAGACAGTAACTTTGTTGTATGTGTACTTTGATCTTTAAGACCAGACCTTTTACAGTCACAAACAGCTATATTACACACTGCATGAAAGGTAATATAAATAAAAAAGCATAATAGGGGCATTTTAAAATTCACACTCCTGAATTAAATGGTAGCCAGTTCTCACAATCTTTTTACCCGTCCCTGTAGACAACATCTAGATCCTTCCATTCGCAGTGAGAAAAGCTGCATTGTTAGACGGCTCTGACCAAGTAGTTTGGATTGGATCTCCAATGAATCAAACGTAACTGAGAGTTGTCGTGACATGATGTAGAAACCAAATGCTCAGCAAGGTGCACATATTCTAGGTCACTCTCACTATATCTGTAATGAATTAGCGTCTCCTGAGGATCGACATGCAGCTGTCAGCTTCACCTGCTAGACCGTTAAACACATTTGATCCTTAGTACATGCTGGTACGTCTTTCAATTGTAAGTGCACAGATTTCTGGCAAATATTGCCAGAATACAGTTATCCCAGCAACACAAAGATTAACTGATGTACTTTGTAGGATGTTTATATTATCTATACATTCACATGTTGGGGGATTTGACGCTTAAAACTTTGCAGACCTTTTACAAACAGCAACTATATTACACACTGCATGAAAGCTGCATGGGGATTTGTTGATTTGAGGAAAATATATGCAGGAGTTTCAGCATTACACCGAGGTACAGGTGCCATAGTCGATGAAAAGATGAACTCATTAAATCATTAATGGGCTTGTAATACAATAACAGTTTATCCATTCTCATTTTCTACAGACATTTAGGACATAATCCATGATACTTTTTCAAAGGAATTGTGGTTTCTTCTAGTTGTCGACTGATATGTCGCTTAGCTCAGTTAATTTGCTGATATTTTACATTTTTTAATTATCGACATCTGCCGATGTGTCGGAAGTGGGGCTTTTATTTCAGGGTTCCCGCGGGATCTTAAAAAGTCTAAAATTCTGAACTTTAAATTTAAGGCCTTAAAAGGTCTTAAAAACGGCCAGATTTTCATCCGAGGTCTTAAATTTAATTTAGTCAGGTCTAAAAAAGGTTTTACCCTCGTTCATTTCCAGAAACGCGGGCTGCAGAAAGTTATAACAAAGTAGAAAGTTATTACAAAGTAGCAAAAAAGTATGGAGTCGTAGCCTACAAAGCGGAGCTCTAGAGCAGGGGTCTCCAACACGTCGCTCGCGAGACAACAGTAGCTCGTGGACTGATTGGAGGTCGCTCGCCAAGAGGCCGTTCACATATCGCGTCTTTTGCACGCTCAAGTTCGTTATTTCAAATGTAGGCGGGCGGCAAGCGCGCTCATAATAGAAGCGATGCGGCCGTTTTTTCCAGGCGGAGCGAGATGAAAAAATCTCAACTTTTTTTCAAGAACAAGAACCAACCGATCAGCTTCACCCTCTCCGTAACACTGAAAGCTCAGTCAACATGAAGGATGGGGGTGCACCCAAACACTACAGGTGTTTTTCTCTTCTCCGTAAATAAATCTCGTAGCAGAGCTACAGGCTCAGCAAGCGTTTATCGGTGGTGGAAATCCATTAGCTACTAAAACTTCTTTGTTGTTGTGGAGAGCGCAGTGCATGGTTGCATAGCAACGACAGACGCCACGGGAAAATCGGACCGAATTTTACTATTAATAATAAAAGATAAGCTAATGTGCATTGTAAATGTCAGTAATTTATCTTTTTTTGAGTCATTCTTTTTATAAAAAATATTTAAAGGCTGAAATATTATCTTTTTATAAAAAAAATTTTGTCAAAACTTTATTTGAACTTGTAACTGTTAGTAGATAACATGTTGCAAGACACCTTTAAAATCTGGCCATCATTTTTAATGTTATTATTTTAATGTTTATGTAAACAAAAAGTGCATATTGATGCTAATTTTATTTGTTATTTGCTGGTTAATGCGTCGTGTAGGTCTTAAATTGCGATCTTTATGGTTTTAAAATGTCTTAAAAAGGTCTTAAATTTGACTTACTGAAACCTGCAAGAACCCTGTTATTTTGACAGTTGCTGGCGTTCTCAGCGCCAAGTTTTGGGGGCTGTTTACACGACACCATTTTCAACTAAAAAAAAAACTTTTTTGAAAACGGTCTCCGTGTAAACTACAAAAACGTGAATCTCTGAAAATGATGATATCATGCGCATGCATATTACGTGTTCAATCATGTTTCATCGCCATCTAATGGCTTGGCAGCAGAATACAGTGTTTTAGTCGTTTTCGCGGATGCGTGTGAATGGGGATCGGTTTGACAATGGTGTCATCTGTACGCTGAAAAATTTGAAGGAAAAACGTTTCTGTTTTAAGCATTATCGTGTAAACGCATCCTTAATTAGTTTCCTTAATTCGTTTGTTAATAGTTCCTTAATAACTGTTCTAATACATTATTGGGAAAATAGTATTCTGTGTTTACAAAGAGAGTAAACCGTATACGACAAGATATTATAACGTTTACTTTTCTATTATTAGTAATAGGATGGCAAACACTAATATTTTTTTAAACTTTGAATATCTAATAAACATTTAATTTCACAAACCATGCAGACTTAATCGAATTCAGCTGTGAGATTTTCTGAAGTGTGTAGCCTATTTGTAGTGTGTCAACGATCAACGTGTGTATTCTGTGCGTGACGGTCAGTCCGTGCGAACTCAGTTCAGCGTCGCTGGAGACGTACAGTCGACGTTGAATATTTCAAACTATGCTGCGCTTCATCCAATTTCACATGACTGTATCCTATATATAATAAGTCATGTGAAAAAGAAAGGACACCCTTTATAATTTTATGGTTTTACGTATCATAACAAAAATCATCTGGTTGTCAGCAGGTCTTACAATTAACGTAGGTATATACAACCTCAGATGAACAACGACAACACAACATATTACACCGTGTCATTATTTATTTAGCAAAAATAAAGCCAAAATGAAGAAGACATGTGTGACAAGCTAAGTACACCCTATGATTCAGTTGCTTGTTGAGCTACTTTTAGCAGCAATAAGTTGAAGGAATCGTTTTCTGTATGACAGTATCAGTCTCTCACATCGTTCTGGAGGAATTTTGGCCCGCTCTTCTTTACAACGTTGCTTCAGTTCATTGAGGTTTGTGGGCATCTGTTTATGAAGATCCCGCCACAACATTTCAGTCGGGTTGAGTTCTGGACTTAGACTGGGCTAGTGCAACACCTTGAGTACTATTTCTTCTCACTTTTTCATTTGTAGTTTTATTTCAATGCAAGAAGATGGCTCAGGACAGCACATATTACTTTCATAACACTTGTATACTTGTTTTTTGACAACTTGTGTATATAATGGATCAGACAAAAAACTTCAAGCGGTTGTCATCATTTTTTCTCCCTCCAGCCAGGGACATTGGTAAGGGTACAGCGGCCCCATCCTTGATTATATTGCCGTGGTGACAGGCAGTTTTACAGCCCGTCTGATAGATTTAGCCATACTTTTAGGGGTGTGTTTAGACTACACAGCCTCCCATGTCATTCAAATAGCCATCAAAGTGTCTCAGAAACACCCATTGTGGCCGATTCTGACCACGCTTCGATATGAAAATAAACTTATTTTGCCAGACTGCTGTTGTTCTCTCTGAATTATGTGATGGCGGGGAGGGATTTTAGCTCTAGAGTTCACAAGCAACAACTTTGATTTCCGCTTCTGTACAAAAACATGGATGTATGCCTAGATTGTTAGATCTGGTTTACATCTCAAGATGAAAGTAGATTGCTTACTTTTGGAGGCCCTTCTCTTTTGGTTGTTTATCCTAGGTGTTATGTTGTAATATACTGTGTATATATATATATATATATATATATATATATATATATATATATATATATATATACAGTACCAGTCAAAAGTTTGGAAACATTACTTTTTTTAATGTTTTTGAAAGAAGTCTCTTATGCTCATCAAGCCTGCAGTTAAAAAACAAAACAAAACAAAAAACAGTAATATTATTAAATATTATTACAATTTAAAATAATGGTTCTCTTTTTTAATATATTTTAAAATGTAATTTATTTTTGTGATGCAAAGCTGAATTTTCATCAGCAAGTACTCCAGTCTTTGGTGTCTTATGATCCTTCAGAAATCATTCTAATATGATGATTTGATACTCAGTTATTATCAATGATGGAAACAGTTGTGCTGTTTAATATATTTTTTTGGAATACTTTTTTCAGAATTCATTGATGAGTAAAACGTTAACAGCATTTATTCATTAAAACAGCATTTATTCAAAATAAAAACATTTCTAACAATATAAATCGTTACCATCACCTTTTATCAATTTAACGCATCCTTGTTGAATTAAAGTACAAATTAGTACTAAGTTATTGTTCCCAAACTTTTGAACGGTAGTGTATATTGTTACAAAAGATTTCTATTCTAAATAAATACAGTTCTTTTTAACTTTTTATTCATCAAATAATCCTGAAAAAAGTATCTCAGGTTATAAAAAAAATATTAAGCAGCTCAACTGTTTCCAACATTGATCATAAATCATCATATTAGAATGATTTCTGAAGGATCATAATAAGACACCAAAGACTGGAGTACTTGCTGATGAAAATTCAGCTTTGCATCACAAAAATAAATTACATTTTAAAGTATATTAAAAAAGAGAACCATTATTTTAAATTGTAATAATATTTAATAATATTACTGTTTTTTTTTTATTTATTTTTTTTAACTGCAGGCTTGATGAGCATAAGAGACTTCTTTCAAAAACATTAAAAATAGTAAAGTTTCCAAACTTTTGACTGGTACTGTATATATATATATATATATATGGCTAAATTTGGTTATTTCTGTGAGAATATAAATATACAAATAATAAATATATAATGGCAATCATCAATTAAAACCATTTTGGTACATCTCACTGTTTTCTTTTTTTTCCCCAGCATCATGAACTAGGAGGGCTATGAAAATTTTACATTTGAATTTAAAATTCTAAAAATGCATCTCAAGACCCCTGCATTCTGTTCCATTTTGCTTTGTTTTTGAGCACAATAACCCTATATGATGGAGAACGAAGTCAGTGTTCAGCGAGTGAAAATATATCAATGCTAAACTTATACTTAGCCTCTAACACACACACACACTGGCAAGCCAAATCTAAGAATTTATTAGCTAATGGCTATATAGACATTATTTAGTCGTCCAGAGTGAAGATTTAGTCACATATGCGAGTGATTTACTCTCATTGTAGAGGGTTGTTAAGGCAGATGTAGAACACTCAACTTCACATACTAGACATTGAAAATAGACATGTATCATCTCTTCATAGTTCACAGCTGTGAAATGATCATTTTGTGCCAGTGTTTTACACGGTTTGTTGAGAAATCTGGGCAGAGGCGGCGATTTGAGAGTTGCAATTGTTTAAGAATGTGAGTGTGCAATATCAGATATGAGACACAAAGAATACTTTGACATTTCCTTGGGAAAATCCTTACTACAGTAATGAATGGCCATTTCATAAACATGATTGGCAGATGGATTGTAGATAGCATCGTCCAAGACCTTTGAGCTAATCTGTCTGAAAAAGGCGTGCTTGAATGGATATGCGAGAACAGATAACTCTCTAGGGTGAACAAAGCTACTGTCAATTGCTGTTTAAAAATCTGCTTCCTTTTCTTAATATAATGGAGGCTTTTTCCAAACTTCCCTAATTAAATATGATTGCCCTTGATGTTAGAGAGACAGAAACTTTCCAGTTTCCACACTTTCCTTTGCTATGAACTCCTTACGAATCACACATTAATTGAGCAATAGCCTTGTTTTGTACAGTACGTTGATTGTAGGCAGCCAGACCGCAAGATCATGTGTGGACTGATTTTGTTTTTATATTCCGCATTTAGCCTAGATATTTGTTAATGTCAAAAAGTACATGAGCAAAGATGGTGCAAACAGACTGAGCATGCATGCACATGCACAATACTCTAATTTAGTTTAGGCTACGTATGACGTACAGTATGTGAAACGTAATGAACATTATGGTTTCGATTCTTTTAACTACTTGCCAAATGGCAGGGTTCAAAAATGAGGCTCGACCTATTGTAATTTATTTTGTGATGTATATGCGTTTTTATGCCTTGAACTAAAACTAAAACAAGTTTTTATCAAATTTTTTGTATATTTTTTATTGAGAGGTTCTAGAGGTTTTTGTCCAAATTGCAAGAATGAATGGGTAACACTTTACTTAAAGCCTTACATTAGTAATACCTTTAGAATGCTTTGTACATAAAGGGTTTAGGTAAAAGTGTTACCGAATTATTTGTGTTTGTCATCAATTGGAATGGGTTGAAAATTAAAAATCAGTGAGTAATATTTTGTTATGAAAACCATAATTTCCCAGCAAAAGTTGTGTTTGTGAATTTATTTGCCTATAATTAAACAACTGTATTCTTTTTAGCGGAAAATATTGTTGAGGAAAAAAAAGACATTTTATACTAATAAATGTTTTCAAAATTATAAAAATACAAAATATGTAAAAATTAGAACTTGAGAAATTGAGAACCATATACTATACGCAATAACTTGTTACGCAAATTCATAAGCCGTACACATAACACAAACCCTTTTCAGTTAGATTTCAAGAATCTTTAATTTAAAGTCAAGAATGGTTCAGTTGAGTCACTGGGTGAGTCATATGAATGATTAAAACTGCTAATTAATGTATTTAAAACTGATTTGACCAATTCAATCCAATAACTCACTAGTTGGGATTTGTGAGTTTGACTAAAAGAACCAGCTCTTAAGAATCATGCGTTTGTGAATCAAACTATTATTTGTGCTGCATGTTTTTTGTTGTGTTCAACCTGCGAGGACACCTTGATGTATTATTACTCTGATTGTAAGGGTGAGAAGAGAGAAGCCGGAGAGCCCGACCCTGTGTGATCACCTTGGAAAGTTGTAAGAAACCTGATCAATCTACTATATCTAAAGACACATGGCATTATTCACAGAGTCAACACCCAGAGTCAAAATGTTCTAATGGCTGGCTAATTTAAGTCTTTTAAAGTCAATACCTGATATCTGAGGCCCACAGGGGTTATGTGAGAACGTTCAGAATGGAATGTGCATGACGCCGTGTATCACTTGTCCGTTGAGAAACTCGGAGCATAACATGGTGTGTTAGTTACACTATCCTTCAGAATATTACGGGTTACGTGAAGCGTTAATATAAATGTCCTATGCTATGAAAGGATGCATATTTGTTTTCAATACTTGATTAGCAGAAGAAAGCATTTTTCATATGACATACCTAAAAATGTTTAGTGTTATATATGATAAACAGGTATCACTGGCAATGGTGAAGCAGCTCTGCATGTTTCACTAAGTGAAAGTTTGATTCAGATGGTATCGTCCTGAGCTCTACTACTTCAAACGTTTGTAGCAATGAATCGCTGAGCAAATGGAAACTCGCAAAAAGCATTTCCTGGCGTAACCCTCTTGGCATTTGTGGCCAGCGCTGGAGATATCTCTGTTACTCCACTGGATCTTGTTCCAAAGGTCTTTGAAGGCCTGCCATTCAACATATCAACAGTTCTCTCTGCTTAAAACATGCGCGCCTCTGAGATGGACCTTGCTCTTTTTTTTTCTTCCTGATATGAATTTAAATTTGATCTCAACCAAGAGTTGGAAAGGCGCTGTGGAAACCGGTCGCTGCATGTTATATATATGTATTTGAGAGGTGTTAATGGATGTTTATTATGTCTATGAGTCTGTAAACATGTCTGCAAGTACCTGTGTGTAGACATTGGCCAGATTTGCGCACTTTTGGACACTCAAGTCACTCTTAAATAGATGGCAACTCCAGACAAATTATACTAACGCTTTTCTCAGAACTATTTTATTTTTTGTAATGAATTGGTGCCAATGCGAAATTAATTATTTACTTAATGCTGGGTAGTAACAGATTACATGTAATCTGGATTACGTAATCAGATTACAAAAATTAAGTACTTAGATTATATTACATTTTAAAATACTCATAATCAGACTGCTGTTACTTTTCTATTGATTACATGATTACATGTTATTCTCACAATGGCAGTGAATTATTCAGAATGATTTGATCCAACTTGCTTTTTATCTTGTAAATGTTCCTTTCTAAAAAAAAAAAGTCTACTGCTTATATACGTTCATAAGGTCTTCCAGGTTGAAATCGAACACCCATACCAGCCACTAGTCATGTGACTATCACTGAAACTGAGATCTACACAGCATTTGATTTACCAAAATCATTTCACTTTTAGGATTACCACAATAGCAACAGCAATAGACTGTATTTTACAGAAGTCAATGATCTAGTTGTTTTGGACGTTAACTTTGGGCTTTTATGGAGGAACGAATGAATGCTGTGTGAATGAATGCGTTTCATTCAACTGCATGAATGAAAGAAATGCACTAAAATCGCACAGCCCTCGTTTCTTGCTGTCATTGCTGTAGGGTTGCTGTCGTTGCAATGTCTCCGCAAAGACATTGCAATATTATTGTCCTTTTCCGACATCTTGTAGAACTGGTGAATATGTACTGAAGCAATTTTATGAAAAAAGTCTCACAAGGCTCTTCTGAACAGCCTTTATAGAGACCACCGATCAAACTATATTCACATTCTCAGCAGTCAATTCACATTTATTTGTATAGCGCTTTTCACAATACCTATCTTATTGTTTCAGAGCAGCTTTACAGAATATGCATGTGTCTACAGTTTAGAGTGATCTGTTATTATCAGAGGTGACGGTGTCCAAGTACATATACAAATCTCGCAGTTAGCTAACAATGCATTCAATTAAGGCAGGAACAATGAGCTCATTGAAGTAATAATTAGAAGTTGTTAACACAATGATTACAATGTTTAGAAAATGTAGCATTGGTGCATGTGGATTCAGAGTTTGCTTCATCTAAAGTCCTCGCAGGAGTTGAACACGTCAGGATGGGCATCCCGAGATAAAACCAAAAAAACGAATAGAAAGTAATTAGCATAGCTGTGGTTCATAACATTTCAAGCAAAGATAATCATGTGCATTTGAGCTGATATAACTGGAGTGCAAGGTTATGAGATGTATTATGTGAATGGTTGATTAAAGAGATGTGTCTTTAATCTAGTTTTAAACTGGGAGAGCGTGTCTGAGCCCCAAACATCATCAGGAAGGCTTTTCCAGAGTTTAGAAGCCAAAGCCCTCCTTTAGTTTAGAAGCCCTCCTTTAGTGGACTTAGATATCCTAGGTACTTACAGACCCCCAAGTTTTGTGACCTTAAAGAGCGTGATGGATTGTAGGGCGATAGAAGATCGGTTAAATACACATGAGCTAAAGAATTTGGGACCTTATAGGTCAGTAGTAATACTTTGTAATTGATATGGAACTTAACAGGTAACCAGTGTAGAGATGATAAAATTGGTGTTATATGATCATATTTTCTTGACCTAGTAAGAACTCTAGCAGCTGCATTTTGGACTAACTCTAGCTTGTTTATTGAGGATGCAGGACAACCAGCTAGTAATGCACTACAGTAATCTAGTCTAGAGGTCATGAATACATGAATTAACTTTTCTGCATCAGAAACAGATAGCATATTCCAGAGATTAGCGATGTTTCGGAGATGGAAAAAGACTGCTTTTGTAACATGAAATATGAGTTTTGAGTTTTGGAGGATGAAGTAACAGTACTTCCTTCTAAATGCAAATTGTATTATTAAGGCCCGTTCACAGCAAGGACGATAACGATAAAGAGATAGTTCTAAAAATCATTCTCGATATTAAAGAATAGCAGAGTTCACACCACAGCTATAACGATAACGATATAGAGAAACGATATCGTTGGGATCACTTTCTAAACTATTTTTTTTTTCCCAGCTGTTGAACAATAAAACACTGACAGCCAATCAGAATCCATTCTAATTTAAGCATTTAAAATGGCATACGACATTGCGGAGAAGTTAATCGCCGAGGTCCAGAAAAATCCACCACTGTTTGACAAGTCAAGCCCCTTTTCAAGAAAATGGATATGGAAAACAATCGTTCAATCGATCAGAATAAATGGTGAGAAGTATTACCTCAGGTATCCAGCGCTCGCTTCGACAATATTGTCTTGCTTCCATTGAAGTTGCGGTGACTAGGTGTTGTTATCGTTCGTTGGTGTGGACGCAAATATTTTTTAGGTTTTTGTTCCAATAAGTAATACTTCAGTCTTATCTGATTTTGAATAAAGCTATTATTGGCCGATAACAATTGGCGCCCGGTCAAACAGAGCACCCTTATAAAAAATAATAAGTTCACGGTTCTCTTAATATGTCGGTTAATGGTCACATAACATGCAGATAAACCATTTTTTTCTGTTTTATTTTGATTGTTTTTATTAAAAAAATTATCTATTTTTATTTTATTTTACGTTTTTATCATTTAATTACTTAATATCTTTTCATTAAACTCACAATGTGATCTCATTCTGATGTAATGTAATATGTAATGCACTTGATGTTGTTGATAACAAAGAATGGAATATATTTTCTTTCTCCGTCTTTTTATATCAATATGGTACAGGATTATCCATTCAATTCAATGTGATATATGAGTTAGTTCAAAAGTAATTAAATGGTGTAGTAGTCAGATTATCTCACCTTAAATGTGTAATGCAATGAATTACATGTTTTTAGGTAGAAATAGGCTTTCATAGAAACTGTTCATCTTTTTGTGAAGTGCTACATTTCTTTAAAACAAAATGAAAGCCATTTGATTAAACATATAATCTGATGTGATTATATTCATACATTAAGCTTGGCTTCAGTGTCCAAAACCTTTTTGGGAATGCTGAGTGCGTGTGTGTGCCTCTGTATTGGGAAGATGCCAGATTGTTTTGTGACCTGGCCTGTTCTGCAGCCAGGACGCGCTGTGCTGTACATAATTATCAGGCAAGTGAGCAGAATACCCCGGGGCATTTTGACCTCACGCTGGTGTGACGAGACTGGGAGAAGGACACAGCCCTGATTTTAACCCATCCTTCACCTGCCCGCTTGTGCTGAAGTGCCCAGGGCAAGCAGAGGCTAACTATGCAGTCAGTCTCTCCATCGGAACAGCCTGTAAGGCCTGGAGCTCAAGCCCCTCTGAAAAGGGCCAATGCAGCTGTTCTTAACTGGGGCTGCTCTCGGGGAGGTGGAACAACAAAGGAAAGGTGCACTGGTTCCCTCAAGGAGTCATTAGATTCTGCCAAAAGCAGGACGGGAGTGCACTCTCCAAAGACCCCTCTGAACATACATCATTTAAGAGCAGCCTCAGTCTAACCTCCATCCCAGTCCCGATGCGAGCTTCCCCCTCCACCCGTGTTTTCACAGTACTGCAATCCTGATCAGGTTCAAGTGCTGATTCTTACATCCTTCTATCTTTTATGACCTCAGTCAAAGTTTGGTCAAGAAACGATAGGTGTAGAAATGTAATCGCTTGCTGGATTGAGGATATAGTTAGATAGATTTTAATATAGTTATTAGGGTTACAACTTTATTTCACGGTGTCATTGTTACAGTGTAATTATATAAGTACTGAGTAATATTTATTAAGTGCATGTACTTACTATAGGGTTAGGGTGGGATTAGGGTTTGGTTGGTTAGTTGCATGTAATTATGCATAATTAACTGTTAATACTAGGACACTGTAAAATAAAGTGTTACCGTTAATAGTTAAATAACTAATGTTAACTAATGGAACGTTATTGTATTGTAAACTTTATTTGTACTTTTGTATTAAAGCAACACCAAATATTCTTTTGTACCACAAAATAATGTTTCCAAAATCGTTGCAGTGGTTCATCAACTCGTAACAGTGTGAACTTCTGCATTCACTTTGCAACCCTCTCGGCTATAACCGCACAATGCAAGTTTGCCAGATCGGGTAGCGGATCTGTAGTTCGAATGAGACATAAGAAACTACTGACTGGCTTTATGGCAAGCGTTGCAATAGCAAAAAAAATAGCAAGCAATGTCATTATTTTGTTTTTCTTCGTTTCTGATGTCGCAATACATCATACTTTCATAAAATTATGCAACATACTCTACCTTGTCTGTGGACATCGTTATTTCCAAAGCCGGTGCTGGATAAACAAATTGCTAGTGTGCGACTAGGCAAAATTATTTACAACAATTCCGCTTCCAACCTGTAGGGGGACCAAAGAGGAAAAGTGTTTTGATGTTGCTTTAAATGTAATTTTCTCTTTCTTTCTTTCGACCCACCCATGCATTTGATAGTGTTTTTTTTTTGTTTGTTTTTTGTTTTTTTGTGTTTTACGTTAGCCCGACCACTCGGCAGGTGTGTGCCTGACCCCAATTAGCAAGCAAGTGTTCTCTTGCAATTTCATTGGCTGTTGTTCTAAATAGTGCAAGAGAATGGGAAGTGCTAAGATTACATCTAAAATAAATATTCTATTTATTTTATTTTTTTTAAAGCCTCACTATCATCATTCTCACAAACAGAGTCTCATAGTAAGACAGCTGATGCAAAAGAAGGTTTGCCAGATTTATGCATCTTATTTGTATTGGTCTAGTTTTATGGAGACGGGCTCCAGATTAGTGTTCTCGAGGCCGAGCTTTCCCTCAACTGTCTTGACAAGCTTCGCGATCACAAGAGTAAATTAGTCGCATCTCTATCCGCGAACTCAGAGACATGATTAAAAAAAGGGCAAGGCGCTCATCTGAGCCTGATATAATTCAGTATTAATAGTCTCACTCGAAAGCCTAACTAAGACAAATTGCTGTGTTTTGAGGGCCAGTGATCCCTTCTCTCTAAGTACCCTCTGACTTATTTCAGAAATCTCTCTCTGTGTGGCTGCCGGTCTTGATGTGTCACACCTAGCAAGAGTCCCTGTAAATTTAACCTGTCAATACGTGTCAGGCCTCGTTTATCAGCCACCTCTTCTCGGACGGTTTTCCCTCCCTCACCTTCTTGTGCTCCTCTTTATTTTTTTCATCACCTTTTCTCTCTCTGTTGCTTTTAAGCACTTTGCGTTTTGACTTTGCCTGTGGTTTTGCCTTATCTCCAATCAGATTTCCCCTCACAAAGCTCTAGCAGGCAGGCGATGGGAATTCTAATCCCGACTCCAGACGGAGGGCTTGTGAAAGCGAGCGTGTTTTTGTGTCTATATGCAATTTGTGCAAATCATTCACTAAAAAGTGCAGAAGTGAGCAGATTTGTCATGTAAATGAGGCCACATTAACACCTAGAGACACTCATTCTCGCCGCTTCACTGACACATACTGCATGATTTTTACTAAAAGATGGCTGGAGCGGCTCCCTGTTGAATTCTTTAACTTGAGGGAAGTCAAACTGATACATTGTTTTCTTACTGGAAAGATTTCCCCTAAGTTGTCCTGTCAGGATGCTGTGAGGTAGCGGACTCTGTGATTAAACTGGTTCCTGTTCGTTGTGTCTCCTCAGGGTTTGAAAGGGGATCCTGGACCTCAAGGTCTACCTGGTCTCAAAGGTGATAAAGTAAGTCGCCCTGCCAGTTTGATTTCTTGTAACAACCTTTACAAACTGTAGCATAGAGGGAGATAGAGGCAGAGTATCTATGATCTTAAGGATGTTTTTTTAGTCAGTGAGCTTTCCAGAGTTTCTATATAGATGGAAAGTCACAGTCTGTGTGTGAGTCAATCTTAGGAAACTGTGCCATTTGTGCCTGACAATTTTCAATAGACTTTTTTATTATCATTTTATCATTTTAAAGTTTGAAAATATCACTGCTAAACTTTAGAAAACTTATTTTTCCCACTTTTAGGCCCAATGTACCAGGGACCATATCTGCCAAATATGCCTCCAGCACCAATATTCAGATTAGCAGTCAGATATTGGATATTGGGTTCCCATAAATATGTGGTGACAGCCTTGCAAAACATCAATAGTTATTTGTTGGAACTCAGATATGAAGTCAGAAAGGTCAAAGTATTATTTTTGTGGGAGAAATGTCTGCACAATAGGTTTGAACAGAAAACAAAAGTTTGGATATCTGTGACATTTTTTGCATTAAATTGGTTTGCATTATAAAGGATGCATTAAATTGATCAAAAGTGACAGTAAAGACTATTCAATTATTTATTTTTTTATATATATATATATAAATGTTTTCTTTGAACTTTGTTCATCAAAGAATCTTGATTTTTTTTTATTATCAAGGTTTCCCCAAAAATATTAAGCATTGCAACTGTTTTTAACATTGAAAATATTAATATGAATTAATATCAGCATATTAGAATGATTTCTGAAGGATCATGTGACACTAAAGACCAGAGTAATGATGCTGAAATTTCAGCTTTGATCACAAAAAAAAAACAAAAAAAAGTTTAAATATATTTTTATTGTTCATTATTACTGTTTTTACTGCATTTTTTTATATAAAAGCAGCTTTGCGAGCATAAGAATCGGCTTCCATAAACATAAAAAAAATGTCATGGAGTTTAAAATATCGAATATGTCTCTAATAATAATGTGAAGTTGAATTTGACAGTTTTATGAAAATAACAGTGTTTATTGACACTGACTTAACATGCTATGTGGACAAGACTAAATCCAGAGAGAAATGAGCATCAAAATCACCCGAGGTATGGATTACTTTCAATTAGTCAATTATTCCGCTTATACTATGGTTACCACACATCAAGACATTGTTAAGATGATGTATTTCAAGACATTTGTCAGGTTTTTGCCCTTAAAATGCTCTTGTGTGTAGGACTAATTTCTTATGCATCTCATCCCAAGCCTCCGTTGCTAATTCCAAAACGTCATTTTAGAGCTAGTAACGGAGGCTTGAGCCAATGATAGCTGATTAATGCAGTTATTAGAGAGAGAGAGAGAGAGAGAGAGAGAGAGAGAGAGAGAGAGAGAGAGAGAGAGAAACAGAAAGAGAGATATGTCTGTGTGATAAGCGTGTGTGAATTACCTTAATTTTGTGGCAAAAAACTGAGAAATGATTTGTTTTTATCCTATTGTTTACTATATATAGTTGCATGGTCGGTGTCATTGTGTCAGCTGTAAGCACCTTTGAAATAACTGAAATCATTTGGCGAAGTGATATGGAACTGTAATTTGGTCAAGACCCGCCTGGAACTACTTTAGCCGTGCGTTTCCCTGGAAATAATTGCACACCTTAGAACATTCGTCAACCAATCAGATTCAAACATTCAATTATATATATTTATATACATTATATATGTGTATTTGTATATGTGTATATTTGTCAATATGTTTATACTATGTATGCATGTATGTACTGTATGCACGTGCGTGTGCATGTATGTAGATCAATATTTCATCCAAGTCAACACAGACCTTGTCACTACAGTACAGTAGCTGTTTGAATCAGTTTATTGGTTGCAGAATGTAAAGACGTCCTTTTTATACGATGATCTTAATTTACAAAAATCCTTTTAAGAACCATAACCACTGATTATACAAGGAAACATGTCTATATCCAATAATTGATAATGTAGCTTATATTGCTTGTGCTGAGTGCAGCATGTAGTAAACGCCTCAGTAAACCAGGCACACGGAAAGCTGCTCAGTTTTGTGGGATGGAATCAATTTTATTACTGGAAGTCACATATACGGTGACACATATGGTGACAGGGAAAACTATAATGTATGATGAACAAACAAGAAAATGTTGTTGTGACACAGATTCTATATAAATATTAAAGCAATGTTTCAGATTACAAACAGGTTAAGCTCTATTGGCAGCATCTGTGACATGCTTTTTGATTCATAATTTCAACTTATTTGTAAAAACAATGAAAAATGATGTTTGCATTAAAGCATATACAACCAAAGCATTCTAGAGGATCTAGAGCATTACAAAGTAGTAATGTGAAGTTCATATTTTTACATTTAATGTTAATGTTCAGAGAATATATCGTCCTAAATAGTTTTTTCTCACCCCAATAGCATTTTTGTTTGTTAGTTTTAAGCTTAAATATTCCTAGATTTTGTTATTGCAATTTTATTGTTGCAGAATATTGTGTAGTTTTAGTAAAAAAGAAACAAACAAACTGTAAAATTTGGAATTTGAATTTTTTCTTTTTTCTTTTTGCTGTTCGCTTCAAGTAGTGCCATGACTCGCTCCATAGACTGTCATTTTAAGTGCTTCACTGTACTGTAAATACAATTTATGTTTGTTTTCACAAATGTATTCTTTTCCCGGGGTAATGGCCCATGTGTCACAGATGCTGTTGATAAAACAGACAGACCTTCACAGCAGGGAAGATGTGACTCCAGTAAAACAGAATGTAGAATAGAGCTTCCTGCTCTGATATCTTGTTCCCCAAACCCGGTGCACGAAGGCCCACAGCGGGACTTCTTTCCAAACAATAGATCAAATGTTATTCTCTAATTAGCTACCATATTACCCATTGTCTTTTACAGTATTGGGTTTCTTGGTTTGCCTGCTTGCGCACGTAATTGTCAGTGCAGTGTTTTCAAGCCTTGAAGTTCTAATGAGCTCCTCTGCGTTCGAGCAGAGAATAACTAGCTTCTTTTTCATCTCATCTCCCAGTCAGACATAGGGAGGGAGGAAAACCGTTAGTTTGGATTGAAACTGACAGTCGGAAAGACACGTCACGCTCTTCAAACATAGAATGACTCGGAATATCTTCAAACGGGCCGGCTTTAGGTGTTCGCAACTTTATATTTCAGCAAACTTTGATGTGGAGTTTCTGTGGATTTAAATTGAATTTGTGGAAAGCTCTGCCTGTTTTTGTCAAGGGGGTTTTAACTTAAACTGATGTCTCCGCTTGTATTCCATAACCTTGAAAATATGAAAGTCCTTTATTTAAGAGCAGATAAGCACAGATATAAGAACAGCAGGTCGTTTTATTTTTACAAATATTTTTCAGATATGCCGAACCGAGTTATTCCTAAAGGAATAGTTTTCCTAAAAATGAACATTTTGTCATTTTCTACTCACCCTCATGTCTTTCCAAACCCGCATGACTGACTTTCTTCTAAGGTATACGAAGAACATGTTTCTTTGAAAAATGCCATAGTACAGATCATTTAAAAATAATTATTTAACGCAGCAAACTTTAGCGGAACTAACTTCCGTGTTCTGTCAAACAGGTTGCATTACTTCCGGCCCAGGTCTTTTGTATGCGCTTAAATGATTCATTGAATTTAATAAAAAAATGTATGGTAAGTGGTTGCGCACAATTGATTTTAGCTACATTTAAACAAATGTATTAAGTTGAACTTATTCAATTTTAGTTCAACTTAATGCATTTGTTTAAATGTAGCTTAAATCAATTGTGTGCAACCACTTACCATAATTTTTTTTATTAAATTCAACGAATCATTTTTTTCAGTGATGCCTTCAAAAGGACCAACTTAAAGAGATAGTTCCCCCCAAAATGAAAATTCTGTCATGATTTACTCACCCTCATGCTATTCCAAACCTGTATGAAATCCTTTGTTCTGCTGAAAACAAACGAAGATATTTTGAAGAATATGGGTAACCAAACAATGGGGGAAAAAAATACTATGGAAGTCAATGGGGTCCATCAACATGTTTCGAAATATCTTTTTTTTTTTTTCTTCAGAAGAAAAAAATCATACAGACTTGAGGGTGAGTAAATGATGACAGAATGTACATTTTTAGGTGAACTGATATCTGTTGCATATGCAGAATATCTCAAATTTAATATCAATTATTTTTTCTTGAATTTTACCATGAAAGTCCATTGATATCTGAGTCAGTTCATACAGCTGTTGACACTTTATTTCGAAAAGTGGATGCGATGAGTGACCCGTTTTCCTTTTTGTTCAGTTGACTTTTGGCATAAAGCCTATATTGCACAATGCTCTGAAATATCTGATACGGCAGTCTGCAGTCAGAGATTTTTGCATAATCGCCACTAAACTGTGTAATAAGTGGCTTAATGTACAGATAACCCGATCGTTAAAGCTCTATAAACCCCTGTCCTGATTCAGTTTGTGATAATGATCTGTTAACTGTACGTTATCATTTGCAATTCTGTATATTTTAGGAAAAAAATGCAGCTGTTTGGATGATCTGCTTATATTTGAACAATAATCACTCTCGTGAATTTGATTGTGTCTCTGTTACAGGGGGATCCAGCCACACCGGTTTCAGAAACATTGTCGGTACGCATCTCAGTTCACCCTACAACAACGCTGCATGTCATTTCAGAGCTTGACATACTGACACTGACTCTTTTTGAATGACGTCCATATAAAACATGATATGCATAAGCTGCATTAAGCAATGAAATGAGATTTATGGAGTCTTAGCTAAGGTTTTAGGGAATGGTTGACTTCGTATCGCCGACACAGATATGAGAAAGGTGCTCGCAGGGTGTTATATTAAAGGGGTGGTTGATTATGATTTCACTTTTCTAACTTTAGTTAGTGTGTAATGCTGCTGTTTGAGCATAAACAACATCTGCAAAGTTGCAATGCTCAAAGTTCAAAGCAATGGGAGATATTTTATTTTAAAGAAATTGCTTTTTAAGGACTAAAACAAATGGCTGGTAGGGACAACACGACATTCCTCCCGGGTTAGTGACATCACTAACCCTAAAATGTACATAAACCCGCCCCTGGGAATGCGATTTATAGATTATCAAGACAGAATATGCTAATCAATGTCTAGAAGATAACTACATATAAGCTGCATAAATTCATCAACTAATCATTCAGAAACGTTGTCTAAATGTTGTCACTTCTTTTTGAGTCTCTCCATCTTTCTGACTCCGGTTTGAACATTAAGGCTAAAAGTTTTAGAATTTTCAGTGCATGTCTGTGTGAGATAAAAGGACACAAGCTCTTGAAGCTCCGCCCTCTGTGCCGGGAGCAGCAGCTCATTTGCATTTAAAGGGACAGACACAAAAACGGTTGTTTTTTGCTCACCCTCAAAAAGTGACAACTTTTAAACATGCTATATAAAAATATCTGTGGGGTATTTTGAGCTAAAACTTCACATACACACTCTGGGGACATCAAATAATTATTTAACATCTTGTGAAAAGGGCATTATACCACCCCTTTAAAACGTGTTATTAACTCGTTGCTAGAGTTAAAAATAGTTAAGGGCCGTTCACACAGAAATCGTTTTTCCATTCCACTGCGCTACTTTTTAATACTATAAATATGCCATTCACTTTCTTCATCTTCACAACTAAAACAAATAAGAGGCAAAGGAGAGCCAGCACATGCTCACTCAGGGGCGACCAGAACAACCAGACTGCGGAGGTTAGACGTGTCCTGCAACTAGGGTGCTAATAATTCACGTCTGCTACATCTCATAAAACAGCAGCGGGATATACAGTATGTTCTTTGTGTGTTAGGATACAGTACAACAGCTCTGCCCCTTTATGTAACCTAAACAGCAAACTAACCCCAACGGATCAGGGCATAACAGTTATTTACTCGTGCTAATTTTACATTTTATGAGGACAAGCAGGAATACCAGGGATGCAAACGTGAAAGCCGACAACACAGTCAAGTTGTAAATCGTCAAGTTGTAGTCAAGTTGTAAATCGTGTAGTACATTTTAACAAGTGACTTGAATTATTTAGGTTTAAACAAATAGCTTATAGCTGACATTTCTGATTTTATCAATGTTTCAGGTTATTTTATATTCTGTGATGGATCTTGCCAGCGTAGACATCTGTCGCTACGGACACTAACGTCACTCTCCCTCCCCTGTTGCATTTTGACAGTTTTAGGAGCTTTTAAAGCTCTTGTTCTTTGACTTTCACCAGACACTAGGAGTGAATGGCTATTTTTGCAGCTGTTTCTAAGATGTGTCAGTATTTTCGAGGATGCCAGCTGTAAGAGAACACCACACTGTTTTACTCTGCATTTGAAAGGCCATCGGTATGTGTCTGTATGTGATGGTCATGTGGTTTGTCCTTTTACTGGGTCATGTACTGTAAAGATATCTTGGTTCCTGACCTTTGTTTTAACAATATTAATAGCTGAAGGTAATTGCCATCTCTGTTTGATGAAATACATTATTATAATTTCCCTTCTGCTTTCTCTTAGATTGAAAAGCAAGCTCAAAAAGGAGACCAGGTAAAAACACATTTCATTTCTGTGTTCTGAAACTGAAAGCCAGCACGTAGCAGTGCAGATTTTAGTTTGTTTTCTTTCATGAGGATTTTATAATAGTGCTTGAAAGGCAGCCCTCACTACTGATATCCTCCTTTTCCTGCATTTTCCTGGAATTTTTGATGATTCATAGCAAAACACTTGGTCTGCTTCTGCTTCAGATATTCCTGTATCTAATTCAACTCAATATGCTTAATGTATTGACTCAATACATTTTTTTTTGATATATATATATAGTAATGCGACACCATGAAAAGTAACTTTATTAATTCTAATGCCTGATCTGTGATCAGTGATTTCTGATATGTAATGATTCATGAAGATACAGTCAGATGTTCTTTGTCTATGTGTCAGTAAATCAAACCAGTGACTAAACGGTCGACTTCACATTGTTTCTCTTAGTAGGATTAAAATAATCTGTTATTTAAACTGTCATTACAATTTATATAGAAAGCCATCAAAAAACGCTCCCTTTACAATCGTTGGAGCTGTCAATCAAACATCTTGAGTTTATCAGTGACTGAGTTCTCTCCAAAACTCCCGTTATAATCAACGAATCTCTTACTTACATTGTGTTTGCACCATGGTTTGCACTGTTAGTGTCATGAAAGCATTCGTTAGCGTGCTGAAATCGAGTTGTAACGATGAGATCACTACATTCATGCGCTCAACATGTCTGTGATTAGCTACAATGCTCATCACTGCAACCTTTCATGCCATAATCTAAATATAATGCTATAATCAACACTTTTCACAATTAGTTAACCTTGAGAGCTGTATTAGTAAAAACGTAGTAAAAGTTTTCGAGAGAGTTCCACATGTAATACTTATTTCATATGCAAAGATGTTAGCCAATCACAGCAGTGGGCGTTTACACTGAAGTCTCACAGCAGACACGCCCCTTCAAACAGTGTTTAAATCAGAGGGCTAAAATCTGGGTAGGAAATGGCTTTTTATTTTTGATGTAAAAATCATACTAACATTAGAAGTGAACCCCAGGAAACATTATGAAACATTATAAAACAATAAAACAATACATTTCATGTTCCCTTTTAAACACTATTCTATTGCTGCGTTGCAAGCACTGGCATTTCCAAATACAATTACACCAAATACAAGTTACTTAGTGGGGGTTTTTTTGTGGGTTTTTTTAATAGTACTTGTATTCAGCAAGGGTGCATTAAATTGATCAAAAATATTTTACAACATTATAAATGTCTTTACTGTTTCAATATATTTTGTTTTTGAACTCCCTATTCTTTAAAGAAATGAACAACAAAAATGTATCACGATATCCCTAATATATCCCTAATATATATAATAATAATTGTTTAAATAATTGAATTGTTTAACTTTTGATAATAATAAGAAATGTTTCTTGAACAGCAAATCAGCATATTAAAACGATTTCTGAAGATCATGATACCAATGCAGACAATTCAGCTTTTTCACAGTAGAAAATTACATTTTAAAATATATTCAAATATACATTTTTTTTAATTGTAATAATATTTCACAATATTACTGCTTTTAATGTATTTATATCAAGTAAATGTAGTTTTGGTGCACATAAGAGTTTAAAAAATAATAATAATTTAATGACACCAATTGTTTTGTTTGAATATTAAAAATCATTTAAATTTGTCTTCTTTTTTTTTTTTTTAGGGTCCCCCAGGAGTCCCTGGAGAAAAGGTAAGTGCTTCAACAGCATTTTTATAAATTGAATATTAATTTTTTTGCCTTCCATAACGAAGTTCACCCATGAGTTGTGAACATGCCGTTTGAACATCTGTCTCTCAGCACTTTAATAAGCGCCGACATGTAAACCCGTCCAGGCAGAGCCAGCTGCTATGTGCTCATATTCACATCAATGTTGCTTCTGGATCTTATCATGTTTTTTTAGGGCAATTATGACCACAGACAGCTAAATCCAGACTAGCCTGCAATGTTTTCTGAGAGCTAGATTCCTGATCCATTACCCATCTTCCCCAGGGAGATCCTGGCCTACCCGGTCAACCAGGAGCACCAGGGAAAGAGGGCAAAAGGGTGAGTAAACCAAAGCAGGCCGCTGCCTGTGTGGGCTGGATCCACGTTGCATATGTGTTTATGTGACCGACCCGTCAGCGAGTCACCCGGCAGCAGCTGGAACGAGAAAAAGATCGGAGACCTCTGTGTGGGCCTGGTCTCATGGGGATGACTCTGAATATTCAACCGTAGACTGACAGCACGTACGGCCAACCCCGGCAATCTCAAGTGTTGATTTACGGTTCAAGCGCGACATGCTCCAACCTATTGAGAAAACGATACTGTTTCATTATTGATTTTATCCTTTGTTTCTCAATGCCACCGGCCAAGGGTTAAATTGTTGCTCTGCTTACGGCCTGAAAAAAGCTTTATGTGAGGTTTGACTGCCTGCAACAAATTGCAGTTGCGTGTTCCGCTTATTTGAATTACCTAAGCCGTTGAGCCATTTCACTAGAGGCACGCTAACACCTGTTAACGCAAATGTTATCTCGGCTCCTCGAGTGGTTAATGGTCCTGAATGCCGTACAGTTGTTTCTCGACTCCCTTGAATGTGATAAAAAGTATTAAAAATGCATGCCACTTAGATGGAGGAGAATACTTGGGTCCGCCGCAGGGACTGTAAGAGCAGCATTAAACCCATTCAACAGAATGAATGAATATTTATTATCCTCTGCAGTGGTGTTCACTGGAGTGTTATCATGACACTGTTGGGTATTTTTCAGTTCAGTGATGGATTGAGTGATGCACCGTGCCATAGACATCTGGATTTTGTCCACACTGGTTGGGAGCGTTTCCACTCGGAATGGCTGAACAATTCCCTGTTCAAGTCCACAATTGGTCTCTGTATTCAGGGTAAAACAATAAGGATTTTTAAAGGAATAGTTAACTTAAAAATGAAAATTCTGTCATCATTTACTCACCCTCAAGTTGTTTCAAACCTGTATGAATTTCTTTCTTCTGCTGAACACAAAGAAAGATATTTTGAATAATGTAGGTAAAAAACACTTTAGAAGTCAATGGGGTCCATCAACTGTTAGTGTCTGGTTACCGACATACTTCAAAATATCTTTCTTTGTGTTCAGCAGAAGAAAGAAATTCATACAGGTTTGAAACAGCTTGAGGGTGAGTAAATGATGATAGAATTTTACTATTCTTTTAAGGATTTATTTTAGTTTTATATACATTTTTTTAAATGTGTATTTTTTTTGTCAAATTATTATTATACATTTAAACATATTTTATGAATTTGTATCTATTTATTCATTTATTTTAAAATGAAAATTTGCTTGAAATTAGAAAGCTAGGAATTATACAGCTATCTAACTCCACATAAATTCATTAGTCACCATGCAATCAAAATTGACAATTCTTTTTTTTTTTAAGGGAGTATTGCGGTATTTATTATAAATGATTTATCCGTGCACATCATTATTTTATTTTTATTCATGTGCCCTCGTAATCTTTAATCAAAATAACATCTCTTCTCTTCTCAATAATGTGTTTACTGGCATGAGGGTGGGACAACCTGTCACTCACATGAGATCGACCAATAGCAAATGACAACCGTCCAACAATCCAATGGACCCAATGGACAAAATCAAGTCCCGGCCTGCATTTTTTTCTTGTTTCACTCGGATGTACGTCACAACCGGGAAGAAAAGATCATCGTAATCGTAATTTCTGTACTTTCGCTGGAAAACTACAACAAAATCATTACGAGTTTGCGTGGCATAACAAATGGTTTTACAAGTGAGTGTAAAATTGTGTGACAGTTCTGTCATCTGGCCTGAAACACTGTCAAACAGGCCCCGGGCCAGCAGATCCATCCTTATTGTTGAGCCCTGCTATTATTAGTCTTGAATATCCAGACGTTTGGCATACGATCTGGATCTGGCACACAGTGCAGCTGAGAACCAGCCAGAAGAACCAGGAAGAGCCAATTGGCTGACATGTAAAGCAACCACAGTTCACTTTGTTGTTAAAGGAAATGGATTTTACCACAAACTATAATTTGTTCTTTAGACTTTTTAAAATCAGAATTTCTCTGTCCAAAATTCATTAATCATATTTCACAGATATAGCTTTAAGGGAAAGTTCGCCCAAAAATTAATAATTCGTTCATGATGCTCATGATATACGCTTATGTTAAAATATGTGTTGTGTTCCCCAGAAGAAAGTCAGTCATAAAAGTTTGGAATGACATGAGGGTGTGTAAATTAGATTTTTGCCCTCTTAAACAAAATGTACAGTTCTGTAAATGACATCTGAGAATGCTGCTGCTAGATAGCTCTTGTGAAAATAAATATAAAAAAATGTATATGAAAGTATACTACAGATACATTTACATTTACTTAATATAAAAACCCTGTAATTGTACTTTTGGTATACTAAATTGATATTCTTAAAGTCTGCTAAAATTGGAACAACTTATTTTGTACTTAATGCACTTTAGTTATCCGGAAATAGTGCTGAAGTTCGACTAAATATATACATAAGTATATTTTATTGTGCTAAAATGGAACTATTGCAAGTTTACTTTAGATATCTTTCATTTAAAGACTGATATTATACAGAGATCATACTATCCTATTCCTTCCCAACAGTGATATTAAAACACATTTTAGGCTTAATATTAAGAAATGTGCATTTTGCAAAAAAGTACTACTCCAAATAAAGTTTAATTATAATATTTATATCAGTATGTCTCAAGTGGTGTCAGTAAATATGTTAATAGATTTGTACTATAGTTTTAAAATACATTTTGGTATAGGTTTTTTTTCACTAGGCAGTGCTGTCTCGCTTCGAGAACAAAACAAGAAGTGTACTTTCGAGGCACAGTGACACGTATGCAATTTTTTTTACAAACAGTAAAACGTTTCACTAAACTTTTCTCTCAAAACAAGCACAATTTGTTTGTACCCCTACCTTCTGCGAGATTAAAAGGCCACTACAAGCATATGACCTTTCTTGCAGAATTCTGAACATAATGTCAGCTTCTACCAACATGATTCCTCTTTAATTGGGTGGTGTTACAGAAAAAAGCTGTTTAGAATCCAGACGGTGTGTTCTAATGATCTTGTGGTCGGCACCCTGCGAATTCATTAAATTCTCTGCGCTCGCGAGGGATCGTGCTAACGTTTACCGCCCACGCGAGTTAGCTTGCCGCGAGACTTAGTTAGACTGAATTCTTTTCCGGCTGTCGTTTAGATCAGTATCTGTCAAGTATGTTGTTTTGTTGCAAAAGACACTATTTGGCCCTATAAATAACTTTGCTTTGATGACTGCACAGCTTCCCGGCAAGCAGGGATGTGGTAAGGTTTCGGGTTATATATGGCGAGTCACATGCAGCCGGGTAACTTGTTGAGCAGGATTGCGGCGCTCTGCAGTCTTGGAGGCTATTTGGGGAAAGGAGGGACATGGGTCATTATTACTGGCCTTCTAGACGACGACAAGCCTCTGCTGGCGAGAGACTCTCACCCAATTAGTAGCTCTCATTCTCCACACCACTATCAGTCATACTCGGCTGCCATCTTTGCGGCAGTGAATATTTTGCTTCCAGCAAGGTTAATTCTTTGGCCTGTGTCACACGACAAGCGTAAGCATTTATTTACTTGGATTTATTTTGGCAGCCAACCAAGAGGTTACAGCATTCACAATTGTGCATGTAAGCATTTTGGTGCCCTTTTTTCTGTACATAGTGCCCAGAAATCAACAGAAATACATGTATATATATATATTTACACAACATTTTGCAATATGTTTTTTTATAAAAAGAACTGTATTATTTCTAATTAAAAAGATAAAACAAACAAAATTGCAATATATAAAACAAAACTCTCTCTCTCTTTATATATATATATAGTGCTTTTAATCAATTAAAACATTTCATTATTTTAAGAGGGTTAGGGTTAGGGGATACATGACAAAATGGGCATTTTGGAATTTTGTGTGTTTTTGTCCGTTCAAGCGCTTTCTGAAGCGGCTTTCTGTGTGCATGAGTGTGTGTCACAGGAGATACACTGAGAGACTCGCGCTACATTCTCTTTTGTATCTTATCATGCTTGAATGGTTTAAAATAATTTGCATGAATTAAAACGTGATCATATAATGCAACGCTAGCCAAGGATGACTGCGTTAATTGCGTTAAAATTTTTTAACACATTAAACTGAAGAAATTAATTACGTGTTAATTTTGCCATATATATATATATATATATACATATATACACACACAGTGCTGGTCAGACCTCTGGCAGAAAATAAGGCCCACAGCATTAAAGATACAGCAGTGGGGTACTTTTTTATCTCTGTGTGCACCAAACCCATCTTAAGTGTTTTCTGCCAAAAAGCTCTTTTTTTTTTTTTTTAACCAAGCATCTGCAATGGCCATCCCAGTCCCCAGACCTGAACCCTATAGAAAATGAGTGGGCTGAACTGAAGAGAAGAAGCGCCAACATGTATCTGGGAATCTGAAGGATCTGGAGAGATTCTGTATGGAGGAATGGTCTCTGATCTCTTGTCAGGTGTTCTCCAAACTCATCAGGCATTATAGGAGAAGAATCAGAGCTGTTATCTTGGCAAAAGGAGGTTGCAAAAAGTATTTTTCAAATGGGGCAAATAATTGTTCCCAATGTGTTTTGGAGAAAAACATTTATTTCATAATGTGATTTATCCCCCCACTTTCAATTCTTTTACTTCAATGAAGGAACAGATTTCTGCTTTTTATTTATTTATAAAATATCAAAAGAATTAACAATGCAAATTTATTTTTTACAGCAATCTTTGATCATATTTACCAAGGGGGCAAATAATTCTGACCCGTACTGTGTGTATATATATATATATATATATGTGTGTGTAACAATTTCATTTATAAATTTTCAGTCTGCTATTTGCTAATGGACTGATTATGTATGCTGGGTGAAACAGGCCTTTAAAGGGATAGTTCACCTAAAAATGAAAATTCTGTCATCCTTTACTCACCCTCAAGTTGTTCCAAACCTGTATGAATTTCTTTCTTCTGCTGAACACAAATGAAGATATTTTGAATAATACGGGTAACCAAAGTTGATGAGCCCCACTGACTTCCATACTATTTTTTTTTCCATACTATGGATGTCATTGGGGTCCATCAACTGTTTAGTTACCCATATTCTTCAAAATATATTTCATGTTCAGCAGAAGAAAGAAATTCATACAGGTTTGGAACAACTTAAGGATGTGTAAATTATGACAGAATTCATTTCTTAGTGAACTATCCCTTTAATAGTTCAGAGTTATTGGAAGGGATCACATTACGGTTACCTACCTTCCTCACTGATTAAGCAAATACAATATCTCTTGTAATATATTCAGGAAATTTGAGACGTGCAAAGCAAGCTGGAGAGCCTTTCTCATAGATTTCTTAGTGGAAGGGTCAAAGGAGTCAGCCCTCCTGCCATCCGGCTGATGAAGTTTACTTAATAATGTCTGAATGTCAATATCTGTAATAACTCAAGCATATAGCAATAAAAGACACTAAAATAATAATGGAATGGATCTGACTAGCCGTGGGATAAGAGCTCATGTTAATTATGTGATGGAAGATCAGAGAGAGGGTAAGAGCGTTCTCGCACTGCATTAAAATAATTTTATTCATTGGTATTTTCATCTAGTTTTCTAGTAAAAGAAATAACCCAGCATTCTTTAAAGGCCCACCGAAGTGCCTTGGAACGCGCAGCTTTGTATGGTGAGTTGACGTAATTTCCACTGAAACATGAAGCTAAGGCGGGACATATTGAATGGCTCCTCCCCCTTTTCAAATAGCCAATAGCATTTAGTTTACCTCACAGACTGCAAGTCCTACTTGACAGCACCATGGAAGCAATTGTGGATTGTGCGCTGATGATACGTTGATAGTAGAGGTGTGAATAAATTCTAGCCATTTCATTCTTAACCAACGTATAGTTGGAAAAACGGAATATAACTCGAGCGTTTGAGCAACCGAACACACACACACCTCCGTGACATGTCAACGGTCGCTTTGGTCATGTGGTATTAATAGCATAGGGGGCGGGACGCTTTAGATTCTAGAGAGCATTTGATTGGGCAGAAGATGTGATGAGAAGCTGAAGTCCACAGTGATGTCATAAAAATCCGTGATCCATTTTAGCGGAAGTGAGAGACTGTAAGTTTTGAATGCTTATATCTCCTAAATGCGACTTTTGTCATTGTTTTGGAACACACCAGCTTATTCATAACCTTAAGGCTAACATATTCATACTAAAAGCTAAAAAACTTAAATTTTGATTTCAGGGGGCCTTTAAATAGGATTATTTACTTGAGAAACAAAACTGCGTAAGACTTGTTTTCAGAGAATATATTTGAAATAATTTTTTTTTAACCTCTTTGTAAAATTGTCTAATTCCTTTTTTTTTTTTTTTTTTTTTCTTGTAAACCTCACACAATTGTTTTTATACTTAAATGAGTGAAAACATTAAGCAAAAAGGTTTCAGAACTAAGTCATGTTAGGTTGCTGAAGTCATGTTAGGTTGCCCCGCCCACCACATCATTTAATTGGTCCAAAATTAGTGGTGTTTTCTGAATAGCCCTAAATATATAAATGCTCTATAGTCTATATCCTTATCATTTATCATGGAATTGTGACCACACAGCCTTGCACTCCGCTTCTTTTCGGCTCATCCACAGCAGTTTCTTGGGATTGTGCCCACTCTGCCCGCCCGTTCCTCTCATCGAAAATGAATTGCTACCTAGCAGGTAACTTTTTCAGAGCAGGTCCCAGTGCTGTACTTCACCGCCCCCTCACACTTCTGCTGCTATCTGTCTGTCTTCCCACGGAAAAAAAGTTTTTTACATACTAGAAACCGCATTAGCACCATACAGTTCTGTTAAAATTAATCAAATCACAGAATGAATACACCCAAGTTCCTATTTAATTTTGTAAATTTTAACTTTTGACCCTTGTAACCACTCTGGTTACCAAACTCACACTATTTTTATAGTATGCATTTTATTTAATGTATTATTATTAAATGTATGCATTTGCATTTATTTATTTTAAGTATTTAACTATTGTTATTAGTATTACTATAATCATTTTTTTTATTATTTGTCACTTATAAATAAATAAACATTACAAGTGATTACATGTATATTGTTAATTATATTATGTATTTAATTTATTTATTGTATTATTATTATTTATTGTTGTTGTTATGAATTATTATTGTTATTAATAAGGTTATACATTTAATTTTTATTATACCATGGTTTGTCTGAATTCTCGATTCTGATTGGCTGGAAGGTGTGCAATAAAACCGTTTAATGCACAGGTAGTTCCAAGTCAGTTTTATCACTGTTTCTAAATTAATGCACTTTCATTGTAGCGCACACACATAATTATGGTTGCACACACAAACATTCAGCAACACAGAAACTTATCAACGCTGCCCAGCAACTTTTAGTAATACAATCGATTCGCCACTGAATCGCTACATTATATTTCTCAGCAACGAAGGGGTTACATCGCTTTTTTGAACTAATTAAACTCACAGCTTCATTGTTAACAGAGAGAGAGAGACGCTGAAAAATCTCTCTCTCTCTCTCTCTCTCTCTCTCTCTCTATCCATAATGAATTCAAATAAATGTTATAATTCATTCATTCAAATAAATGTAATCTAAAGGCCCGTACACACCGGGACGAATTTCGCGCGCGATATTCGCCGACGTTTAACGCGTCGTGACTAAACAAAGGGCGCCAATGTGAGTGTGCACACCGACGCGAAAAACGCCACGCGTAAAAGCGTTTTTTTTTTTTTAACGCCTCGGGTTCGTTTTTTGGGTTTGACACGCCGCGTCAAATACTATCCGACCAATGAGATTGGCGCTTTTGCTCACGTGTCTGGAGCTTCTGAAGTTACAGTAAAACACAACTTGGGTCAAAACACAAACACAAAACGGTCTTGCCGAGCACACATACGTAACAGCGAAAAAGATATACGCCAAGTAGCGTCTACACTGCCCATAGACAGACACTGCCGGGAAGAAATAAGACGAGGAAGATGCAATGCAAGATGAATGTAGAGCTGCTGGTCTCGTTGGTGTCGGAATATAAAGAACTATATGACAAACGCGACAGCGACTACAAAAATCTTGATAAAAGATAACTGTTATGGAGTGGTATTGCAGAGTATAGACTGTTATGGAGTGGTATTGTATTTCTGTTTACATTAAGCGCCATCTAATGTCAGGGAATGAATTTGCATGTTCACTCGGCTCATCGTCAGCGAAAATCGCTTGGGTGTGAACACAAAAAACGCGTTGAAAAACGCTGGCGAATAACGCGCGCCGATATTCGTCCCGGTGTGTACGGCCTACGCACTACTTTATCTCTGTGTCTGATTCAAAGCGGACAAAATGCTATATCAAAAGAGCCGTAACTGATGAAAATAACCGTCAATTTTATACTTCCGGTTAAATATTGCACTGCAAACATCAATAACAGCTTTAAGTTGTCAATGCTGGCAAATGACTATGGTGTAAGCGGGATAGTCAACGGCTAGCTGTGCATTAAACATTTAATGGTTCTTTGCCTCCACATCGTGCATTAAAACCATTAAATGCACAGCTAGCCGTGGATTATCCTTACTTATTATTATTATTATATTATACATTTATTTTCCCTAAATTTTTACTTGATAATGCCTTTTATGCAGGCATGAATTATTTACTTGCAGACAGTTTTGCATTATAGTGTGGTGCTAATGGGCCCTGCATATTTACGTCTAGTGAAGCTCCTGCTAATGAGACCACTTTGGTGTGTATACATGCGTTTGTGTGTATGTGTGTGTGTGTGTGTGAATGAGTTTGTGGTTTACGTGTCTGTTTACGTTGGAGGGTGGCATCGAGCTAATTTAAATAATAATGCGTTGCGAGTGCGACTGGATTGCACTAGAGAAAAGGCATGAATAGTAATGTGAAAAGGCTTACTTTTATCCATTATGGATGGCACCGACACCACATGATGAGCAAAACTGGAGGACTTTGGGACCGTCTGACACACTGCAAGAGATCAAACAGGAAGCAGAGGAGTGCCAGCAGAAGAAAAAAAAAGGATTTCTCTCCTTCCCGATGGCGGCACACTGAAATATTCATCAGTGCATGGAATGGTGTGCAAAGCTTTTGCTGCTGGCTTCCTGATCCGCAGGACGTAGGAAAGCACAGGCACGCATGCCATGGCAACCAGACTGCCAGTTTACCTTACACTCAGTCAACTGCCAACTTCAGCTGACACACATTTGCGCAATTAGTCAGAATCGAGCTGGAGAACGGCTACTTGTGCTGCAGGTGTGTGTGGGAGTGCGTTTGTGTGTGTGCTTGGGTAAACAGAGAGGGCACAAACCTCTGTAATACACCCACAGTAAATAGGTTTTATTAGGAGACAGAAAAGCAACAGCCCACTCTTGCGTATCACAGTGTGTTCGCCCCTAAGCCAGAACATACACGGGGCATGTTCTCGTTTAATGTTCTGCCAAGTTCTCCAGCGTTCAGCCTGGCTCTGGCTGGCACACAGTCATGTGTGGGTTCAGTGTAGATGTTGTTCAATGTGTGAGTTCACCTCACACTCGCATAATGGTGTTCATCGCCTGTTAAAGCTAGTGGGATGCAGAGTGTTATCAGATAGGAGCTTCAAACTTTTCATTAAGCGGCGAAGGACATGGTGTTCTCACTCTATACACGCTAATGTACAAATCTGCTTTTTCACACACTATGCAGCATCAATCATCTTTAAATTAAATCATCATTTTGGATCCATTTTATGAAATCAAAACAGCTTCGTCAAAGCCAAGCATTTGACAATTAAGATTGTTCACTGCGATAGAGATACATATAAGTATTTATCGTTATATATATATTTTTATTTTTATTTTAACGGCTCAATTAATATTGCAGCTGTATCTCAGCGGATATACTGGACTGTTTTATTGTTTATTCTATTTTTTTATTCTATTTATTCTAAATAAATTGACCTACTGTATGAGATGTGAAATCAAGAACTTGAAGCTTACATTTACGCTTATTCATTTATCAGGTGCTTTTATCCAAAGCGACTTACAAGAAATATACCTGTATATATATATATATATTTTTTTTTGCAATGATGGATTTTTTTTGTACGTTTTAAAAAAATGTATGATAGACTATCATTTTGGGATAGATAGACATATATAGACAGATAAAATAAACTGATGTGTTGACAGTAGGCACAAATTACCCTCTGTAGCTTGATCGATCGATCAAAAGTTCGTTCGTTCATTTGTTCTATCTATCATTCAATCGTTTGTTTTATACATTTTTTAACGTTATATCTGTCGTTCGTCCTATCGTTCATTCTATCTATCATTCCTTCTATCTATCTGTATATCGATCGATCGATCGTTAATTCTATCTATCATCTGTTCTATCGTTCTTTCGTTTGTTCGTTCATTTGTTCTCTCTATCGTCCATTCTGTAGTTTGTTCTATCGTACGTTCTATCGTTTGATCATTCTATCGTTCATTCTGTCTGTTGTTTGTTTGTTCTATCATTCGTTCATTCGTTTTGTCTATCATTTGTTCTTTCTATCGTTCGTTTTGTCTATCATTTGTTGGCTCTGTCGTTCGTTCGTTCTGTCTATCGTTTATTCGATCTATCATTCGTTCTGTCGTTCGTTCGTTCGTTCTATTGTTCATTCTGTTGTTCATCCGATCGTCCATTCTGTCATTTAGGCCTATTCCTTCTATAGTTCGCATGTTCGTTCTATCGTTCTATCTATCTATCTATCTATCTATCTATCTATCTATCTATCTATCTATCTATCTATCGTTTGTTCTATCTATCATTCCTTCTATCTATCTGTATATCGATCGATCGTTAATTCTATCTATCATCCGTTCTATCGTTCTCTCGTTTGTTCGTTCATTTGTTCTCTCTATCGTCCATTCTGTTGTTTGTTCTATCATTTGATCATTCTATCATTCATTCTGTCTGTCGTTTGTTTGTTCTGTCATTCGTTCGTTTTATCGTTCGTTCTGTCTACCATTTGTTTGTTCTATCGTTTGTTCATTCGTTTTGTCTAACATTTTTTCTTTCTATCGTTTGTTTTGTCTATCATTTGTTGGCTCGGTCATTCGTTCGTTCTGTCTATCGTTTGTTCGTTCGATCGTCCGTTCTATCATTCCTTCTATAGTTTGGATGTTCTATCTATCTATCTATCTATCTATCTATCTATCTATCTATCTATCTATCTATCTATCTATCTATCTATCTATCTATCTATCTATCTATCGTTTGTTCTATCGTTTGTTCTATCGTTTGTTCTATCGTTCATTCGTTCTATCTATCTTAAAGCATGCTCAGTTTTTGTGGGAATCTAACCCATGACTTTGGCCTTGGTTGCGCCATGCTCTTTCAGGTTTTCAGGTTTATTCCCTTCTTTGTGCATGTGCAGAGAAGATACTGAAATACTGACATGTTATATTTTCTGCTGTGGGATTTGAGCGGAGGGTGCAGGCATCATAATTGCTCCTTTTATCTTAGCAAAAGTGTTACTCAGTGAAAAAGGAGCATAATGAATCCGCTAATTGTGGTGATTTATGTAATTAGTGACTCTTGGGCTAATTGTAGTCGAGTCAAAATGTTAATGAAGATTGAAGACTGCAGCTGTAGAAAATGAGCCGTTACTGTAGCTCGCAACTTGTTGTAATACCTCATTCATACTGATCAATGGCAGTGATCCGTTTGGTCTTTCATCTCCAGTTGCCTGTAAAATGTCTCAACATACTCAGCCAGAGGAGTAAAGCAACCCCCCATGCTGTAACACTACCTTTACTGCTTTAAAGTCTGCATTCAGGTTATTTTTTTCCTCTGCTAGTTGACATGGATGGGTTACGTTTCAAACCACTTGTTCAGTGGAAGACCTGGATCAGATATCAGTTTCAAGTATACTAATTACTTTGAACTAATTACTTCATTGAACTCTTACTTCCTCGGATGCTGATTTAGAGTTTTGTTCACTCAAGCACAAGTGCAAAGAATATGTCCATCTGTCCATCCATCCATTTATTTATTAATTAACATATACAACCTTAAAACCTTAACATATTTATTTTACATTCCTTAAGTTCGAATTGCTAATTGCAATTCTACATCCCATTTTTTAGGTCAGTTCAAATTTAATTAGGTTTAATGGCATTCCAGCCATTCATATTATTACCTGCAAATTATTATGGTGATTACAAAAAGCAGGTGCTTACAAAGAGCAATTACTTGAACAATCATTTTTGTATATTTTATTTTTTGTTTTATTTTTTTCCTGGACTCACTCACTCACTCACTCACTCACTCACTCACTCACTCACTCACTCACTCACTCAGTCATTCGCTCACTCACTCAGTCATTCACTCACTCACTCACTCATTCACTCTCACTCAGTCACTCACTCGCTCAGTCATTCACTCACTCACTCAGTCATTCACTCACTCACTCACTCACTCACTCACTCACTCACTCACTCAGTCACTCACTCGCTCAGTCATTCACTCACTCACTCAGTCACTCAGTCAGTCACTCACTCACTCACTCACTCACTCACTCAGTCAGTCAGTCACTCAGTCAGTCACTCACTCACTCACTCACTCACTCAGTCAGTCACTCGCTCAGTCATTCACTCACTCACTCAGTCATTCACTCACTCAGTCAGTCAGTCAGTCACTCACTCACTCACTCACTCACTCAGTCACTCACTCGCTCAGTCATTCACTCACTCACTCACTCAGTCACTCAGTCAGTCACTCACTTACTCGCTCAGTCATTCACTCACTCACTCAGTCATTCACTCACTCACTCAGTCACTCGCTCAGTCATTCACTCTCACTCAGTCACTCACTCACTCAGTCACTCACTCGCTCACTCATTCACTCACTCACTCAGTCATTCGCTCACTCACTCAGTCATTCACTCACTCACTCACTCACTCAGTCACTCACTCACTCGCTCAGTCACTCACTCCCTCACTCACTCACTCAGTCACTCACTCACTCAGTCACTCACTCACTCAGTCACTCACTCAGTCACTCGCTCAGTCATTCACTCACTCACTCACTCACTCAGTCATTCACTCACTCACTCAGTCAGTCAGTCACTCGCTCAGTCATTCACTCACTCACTCACTCACTCACTCACTCAGTCAGTCACTCACTCACTCACTCACTCACTCACTCACTCGCTCGCTCGCTCAGTCACGCACTCACTCACTCAGTCAGTCACTCACTCGTTCAGTCATTCACTCAGTCACTCACTCACTCACTCAGTCAGTCAGTCAGTCACTCACTCGCTCAGTCATTCACTCACTCACTCACTCACTCAGTCATTCACTCACTCACTCACTCAGTCAGTCACTCGCTCAGTCATTCACTCTCACTCAGTCACTCACTCACTCAGTCACTCACTCGCTCAGTCACTCACTCGCTCAGTCACTCACTCGCTCAGTCACTCACTCGCTCAGTCATTCACTCACTCAGTCAGTCACTCAGTCATTCACTCACTCAGTCAGTCACTCACTCACTCACTCAGTCAGTCACTCACTCGCTCAGTCATTCACTCACTCACTCAGTCACTCACTCACTCAGTCAGTCACTCACTCGCTCAGTCATTCACTCACTCACTCAGTCATTCACTCACTCACTCAGTCAGTCACTCGCTCAGTCATTCACTCTCACTCAGTCACTCACTCACTCAGTCAGTCACTTACTCACTCAGTCACTCACTCGCTCAGTCATTCACTCACTCAGTCAGTCACTCACTCACTCAGTCAGTCACTCACTCAGTCAGTCACTCACTCGCTCAGTCATTCACTCACTCAGTCACTCACTCGCTCAGTCATTCAGTCACTCACTCACTCAGTCAGTCACTCACTCACTCAGTCAGTCACTCACTTACTCGCTCAGTCATTCACTCACTCAGTCATTCACTCACTCAGTCATTCACTCACTCACTCACTCACTCACTCACTCACTCACTCACTCACTCAGTCAGTCACTCACTCGCTCAGTCACTCACTCACTCGCTCAGTCATTCACTCACTCAGTCACTCACTCGTTCAGTCATTCACTCACTCACTCACTCAGTCAGTCACTCACTCTGTCAGTCACTCACTCGCTCAGTCATTCACTCCCTCACTCACTCACTCACTCACTCACTCAGTCTGTCAGTCATTCACTCACTCACTCACTCACTCACTCACTCACTCACTCACTCACTCACTCACTCACTCACTCACTCACTCACTCCTTACTTAAGTAGTAAGTATCTTACTATACTTTTTGCATGTCCTTAAATTCAAATTGTAATTTCACAGACGGCACTCTTAAAGAACAATTTCTAGCTAATCAAATAGTTTAAAAATTCGTAATTTACGTAATTCTTAAAAAATATAATTCGGATTTTATTATTTTAATTGAACTAATTTCCTTTTTCCATGCCTACATTGATTGATTGATTGATTGATTGATTGATTTGTTTGTTTACGTGTTTACTGGTCTGTTTAGGTATTTTAGTTATTTAATATTTTTATTTACTTTAAAAAAAATATTTAGGATTTTAGGATAAGCTCTGTTGATGAAAATCATTTGTGTGACCTTCTAATGACTCCCAAAATCGTACTATTAGCCCCGACAGATGGCATGTGTCCGGCTCTCCATGCATCTCAGCCGACATCAGCAGGCGTCTAGAAGCGATCAGCCATGTGATACATGCTATAAAACATGAGAGAATGAAATCAGACTGAGTACTAGTGGATCAACTAGTGAGCGTGTTACTAGGTCACTCTGTGTCGTGTCATGGAGGTTTTCCCCAGCTGTTCGAGGTTGATGGCCGCTGTAAGAGAATATCACCTCGTAACTAGAGGATCCAGCAGCAGTGATATCAATTTGTGCCCTTTAAATAATTGATGGGAACCTCGCTTAGCGATGTGCCGAGCGGATGGCCACGGTTTTGTATAAGTCATTTGACCTGCGAATTTGACAGTTTTGCATGCTGTGAAAATGGATTGCAATCATCCAGAATTTTCCACAAAGCTTCACAGATTTGGTATTGTCATCGTATAACATATTGCATGTGTTTTCTAAACAATAGCAAGTAATTGCATTCTATTCTCAGCCTGTGATTACAATATAAACAGACAAAGTAGATGGTGGAGCTCAGTGGAAATACAATTTTCTCTTATTGCACGTACGATGCTATCTCAAGTGGTACTGAAAAGCAATTTGCATACAGTAAGGAAACTGTAGGTTAATTTAAAGTGGATGCCCTGCTGTTTGTGCATGAGAGGGAATGAATGGTAATCATGCGTATTTACACTGACACAAACGTTTTCCGGTGGACCGTTTCTTTAGTGACAGCTCCTGCTGGCGACTACAGCCACACAAATGTAACTTTGTGTGAATACTTTGCGAAGTTAAATTGTCATTTTTATTTTCAGGTTTCTACTTTTCCAAATGACTCTAACTGTTAGCGTTACTTAAGTACATGCTGATCAGCCTGAAGGGTTTCTGCAATGCTATGAAATCATATAGAGTTTTGTGGCTTTTAGTTTGTATCTGTTAGCTTTGAACTCATCTATATGCTAGTGTAGATAAATGCATTTTGAGTCCTTATTGATGACTTGCACTACACAGTTTTTTTGTCCAATTATGGTTGCTATAATGAGATTTTCCCTATTGCTTTCTTATACCACCTGCATTCAGATATTTTTTCATGGCATTGTCATTACCAAAGCCTATGAAAATTGAAAACAAAATCTGCAGCAAAATGACCTCTATGATATATTTTATGCCAAAAATTCCGGTTTTAGTAGGAAATGTAAACACTAGTAATATAAGTAACACATTTATTGCTAATGAAGTAAAACAAATATGGAAATAAAGAATGGCTTTATTTTTTATGTTTTAAAAATGTATGTTAAGTCAAAAATATGAAAAAGGTGTGCACAATCCTAACAGGGCTCAGGTGCAGGACAAAGGAGACAACCTAAAGCAAAAAATATGTTGAGCGCGTGAAAGCAATGGCCAATCAGAGACATATATGTTGAGCGCGTGAATGCAATGGCCAATCAGAGACATATATGTTGAGCGCGTGAATGCAATGGCCAATCAGAGACATATAGGCTATGTTGAGCGGGTGAAAGCAATGGCCAATGAGAGACATATATGTTGAGCGCGTGAATGCAATGGCCAATCAGAGACATATATGTTGAGTGCGTGAAAGCAATGGCCAATCAGAGACTATATTATGTTTAGCGCGTGAATGCAATGGCCAATCAGAGGTGTTTAAGAATCCATTCAGCAGCGCTCAAAACGCCAGAGGGAAATGCTGGTATCGTCACGTTTTTAAAATTTCAGTACCGACTTGGTACCAAAGTCGATACTTTTGGCAACACTACTGCTGTCTTTGCTGACACGACTTGAGCGTGGTTCTCTAAATCAAACTTAATTTCCTTACATGATATGATGGCTAAAGCCTTGCATTGCGGAATAGCAAGTGTTATGCATGTTTTTCCTTTCCTTCCCCCTCTCTGTTGTGCCATATCTTCTAATCTCTCTGTGTGCGGACAAGGTGATGCAAGGTCACCGTCCTCCTCCTCTGTAAGTCTCCTCACGCCTTTGCAAAGTCTGCGAATACGCAGGCAGAACAGCGATTCCCATTTCCGTGACCACATGTCATGAGGATGTCATAACACTCAGTGCCGCCCAACTGGGCTATGTGGTCATGAGCCAGATCTTTGTTTGACCTCAAGATAAATTCAGTATACTACTAACAATCCTTTTTCACCAAGGCTTTGACAGTATATAAAGCGGTGGTATTTTTTTTAGCACTGAGGTTGCTAATAATGGTCGCCCTGTGGACCGTTCCGTATGTGCATTGCTGTGTGTCTTGTCAAAGACAGAAAGTTGGACAATGAGACGTACCAGCGGGATGTGGACCAGTTGGAAGCGTTTTTCATTGGCTAGCTGTGTTAGATTAGGCTGCACACATGCCGGTGTCCTCTCGGCGGGCACCTGTAGGGTGAGGTTATTGACCTTGCAGACCCCTGATGCGTGTTCACCCCTCTGTATTTGGACAGTGTCTCAAATATCTTCAGGCCCCCTCCATTGCAGTGTAAAACTGAAAGAACTGTGACAGCGTCTCTAAGAAACCTAAAGAAACCTTCCTGCAAAGCTACCTGGAAAACTACTATGTGCAAGTGTACCTGGACAAAAGCTGTTAAACACAAAGGGTGGTCACACCAAATATTGATTTGATTTAGTTTAGAAGTTATTTGATAAATACAATTTATTTATGACATTATTTTTTGAAAGCATCCTCACTTTACAGCATTTTTACACAGATTTTCACAGTACTGTAGATTTGTACTGTAGGTAGGTTTCTCCAAGCGTCTTGGAGAGTACTGCACAGTACTGTATTTAGACAGACACACACACACACACACACACACACACACACACACACACACACACACACACACACACACACACACACACACCAATGCAACTATTTATTTATATTGAATGAGAAGAAAAAAATCTCAGTGGTTCTATCAGTGAAGTATCTTATAATGGAAATGATGCATTAAACAGGAAACTGCTTGTGTGTTTGCCGGCTTTATCTTCATTGTTTCAACACCTACTTTGGTGAAGATGACATTGTCTGAGACCTTCTCTATTTATATCCGTGTTGGAATACCCCAAGCACGTTCAGGTTTTCCGGGCATCTATTTTTTATTGTGCAAGAGGCACATGTGTCTGGTGTTTATGTCTTCTCACACACAAAAAATATATATTATATAGTATATAATATATACAGTATACATATGTATATAAGTATATACATACAGTATATATACTATATGTATGCTATAATTTTTTTGGGGGGGTGGGGAGAGGACAGAGACACCAGATACACATGTGGCTATACTTTGTATATATGTGTAAATTTTGTATATATATACATTTTTATTTTTTCTATTGCTAGCATATACATCCATGGTGGATGCTAGCAAGAATATGTACTTTCTGATTTACACTGTGGAAATGAATGATTACATTATTCATATACTATAGTAACATTGGCAGTCTAAGAGACTTACAGTATATATACAGTTATAAATAAAACTACTACCAAACTACATGTCCAGAAAACCATGCTTTACTCAGTGTGTATTTTGGCCTTAATTTTGCTTTCGAAATACACACAGGTGTGACATGTTTGTTAGCACTTTTGTGTGTTAGCATAATGTTCATTCACAGGTAAATAAAACACTGGAACAAATTCAGCCAGGCCGTATGGAGATTTGAAGAGTTGACGGCGCTCTCACTGCTGGGAGTTTACTACTAGATTTATGCCCTTCACAGGTAGGCTGGCTTCAGTTAACTATTTGTGGTCTAACATTGCGGAACCCGGTGCAGTGACCTTGTCGTACGCCGCTATTATCTGAGCAATAGATCTGAGTGTGTAATATTAACCTATGGCAGCAGCCTGTGGAAGAGGCAGACAGAGACAAACGTCCTCACCCAAAGGAAAAGAATTGCTTGAGTCTCCGATGAGGAGAAACGGAGGGAAAAAGAGGGAAAAGCGGCGAGAGAGGGAGGATGGATGGCCGCGACTGGGGACAGATGTGCCGAGTGATGATTTATCTGACTGTCTCAGCCTGTTCCCAGGGTGCCTCGGTGTAGCAGGAGCCACGCTTGCATGGGATAAACACATTAAGCGGCCAGTTAATTAAAGGGGCCGCACGGGCGACCCGAGACCTTGAGGATTTGATTCTCCTGGTTACGGACTAGATACAGTATGCAATCAGGAGGTGGTGTAGGATGGTGTGGTGAAATGAACTCTCTCTGTGATACTGTAGACGGGTAATGTAGGTCAAAGCATCTCGCCTGAATGAGAAGGAGACTTGTTCAATGGCTGTGATACAGTTCGGTTTGGATTTAAAGGAATAGTTCACCTAAGCATTTTGTTGAATTTTCTATTTGTAGGACTTTCTTTGTTTGTGAAACACAAAAAGAGAAATTGAGGCACGCACTCTATCAATAATGATAATGAATGGCAAATGTCAAAAATGAAAGGATGCATTGTCAAACAAGTGACGCATAGTCTGAAGCCAAATGATAACATTATGCGAGGAGCAAACAGAAATTCAATTCTTCAATAACATTCCCTAAGCTGTAGCTCTCTGCCATTGTTTGTTGGTTGTGTTTTAATGATGCCAAAATGTCCAACCTAACGTTTTGTGTTTTAAGACAACAAGAAAAGGGTAAGATTTTCAGAGACGACTTGCCTGAACGTCTCAGATCTTTTCTATGCCTTCAGAAGACTTTAAGTTTAGTCATTTGAACCACTTTTATGATTATTTCAATGGTGCTTTTTGTAGCAATGCACAAACTATTGAAGTATTGGCTGATATTCGCGAGTTCTCAACCAGATGAGATAAATCAATGTTATTTCTACATTAAGTTAGTTCAGGCAAGAATTAAAATAAAAATATCCAATTCTATATTCAATTCAAGCTGGAATTCTGGAATTCTCTCAACTTATAAGCAGTGTTGGGTAAGTTACTCTAGAAAAGTCATTTCTAGCTACTAATTACATCCTCAACAGTGTAATTACTAATTACTTTCTCCAAAAAGTATTGCATTACTTTCATATTAATTACTTTCTAAATCCCATCGATAGCAACCTCGATCAGTTGAACAATACAAGGATAGATGTGAAACTGCTCTTTTAATTCTTTTAAATAAATAATATCTAATTGCATAAACTATTCCTGAACTGGTTAAAGGCAGAACATTTTATTTAAAAACATACTGTGCATTTAATCATTAGACATTACATTTTGATACTATTGTTTTATATAGAATTGTTCTATAGTCTATACAGTATTTAATGCAATTAAATCAGAAGTAACTGTAATTAAAAATTAAGAGTAATACCCTACTTTACTTTTTCAAGGGAAAAATTATTAAATTGAGTTACCCCCAACACTGCTTATACTGTACGTATATTTTATTTGGAATTGTTTATGTTTACAATGATTCTTTGAGTAAACATTAAAGTTATAACTGCTCAACTTTCTAATACTGGTGTTCCCATCATGCACTGGGGCTTGAACAATTAATAAGGTTACATTTTTCACTGTTTTCCAGTGGCATTAAACCTGTTTTTTATTGTTACTTTTGTTGTTAGGTTTACTTGCTGTTTTGTGATATCATCAGTTCATTTTCTACTCAAAATGACCCATTCATACTCAAAAACTATCCATTAATTGTTTCCATTATTGTGGGTTGTGTACCATTGAGGTTTCTGTGTTCAGTTGGGTAGATATGTTGTCTTATAGATTGGTACATCAGTTTGCTGGTTGAAAGTGTAACAATCTACTGTATTGTTTACTTCAATGTTTCTAAGTAAAGCATAGACTTTAAAAGCATGGCTTAATTCAGTGCTACATTGAGTAAGATTTGCCAACAGAATGAGTAAAATGTACTCGAATCAGCGTATTGAAAAGTAAACTTCAAATGAGTAAGTAGAAATTACTCAACCAAATAAACAGAAAATAAATACATTTGACTTGGCTGGTTAGTTTAAGTAGTTTTTGTTTTTTTGTTTTCTCATACTATGGAAGTCAATGGGGCCCATCAACTGTTTGGTTACCTATATATTCTTCAAAATGATCTTCTTTTGTGTTCAGCATTTTCATTTTTGCCTGAACTATTCCTTTAATTCCATACATGTGAAATTGACTTAAAATCTGAGTGCAAAAGAAAAACGCTCATTTCTGCATGGTTATTTAAATTTTTTAATAGCACTGCTAATTTAAAACAACTGTTAAATGTAATTTCACAATGTAGTTTAGTAGAATTTTAATATTGTTCATATTGGCTGTAATTGTGGGCTTATTGTTATTGCTCAAAATGCTGATATTGGTGCATCTCAGCTTTGTTGGGAGCTCTGGATCTCCATTAATATTATTTATATTGGAATATGCAAGTAAAGGTAGTACATAAAAAAAAATCCCTTTGTGTTCCAATAAGGCAAAAGTTATATGGGTTTGGAACAACCCAATGGTTAGCTCTCTTTAAAACACTAAGCCAGGATGAAATGAGGCGCTGCTAAGGAGAACAACAATTTAAAGAGCAGCAATTTTTACGCTTCTCCTGTCACGCACATTTGCTGACTGATGTTTGTGTACAGTGAAGTTAATTGGCTAGATGACAGCAAATTGCCTGATTAGCATTTAGTCTTCTATCATTGAGCATTTGGACTGTCTTTGATTACAGACTACAACAACAGTTGTCACGCTAGCCTGCTGTGTGACTCCACTGCCTGACCTTGTTTGTTCAAGTCTTCTGCGCTTCTGCGGCACCAAGCTTCGGTCTGCAGGGTCAGTCCAGTTGCTGTCCGGTAGGGTCAAGGGGTAGAACGATGTGAACTCATTATGGTTTCCAGTGACGACATGGTGTTTGACGGCTCCATACTTTCAGACGGCTGTAGACACGTGTTGCGTCCAGGCGTACACGGTGTTGGGCTGGTGATGGCCAATCAGGAGCTCTGGTTCTCCATTGACCCCTCTCGCAGAAGGCAGGATTGGTGTTATTTGCGTTGCCCTTTCCCTGAACTATATGTAAGGTCAATGAAGTTAACACTTCAGTGTGTTGACATTATTTTTATTAAGTAACATAGTCATTCATTCATGTCATTGTATTAGTGAAGGTAACACTTACTATTGAAGAAAGTTTGCTAGTTTTTCCCCTCTGCACATGCTTCACTGGTCCAATGCCAGTTTACATTAGTACATTTGTGCATTTGTGCTTACGCCACCGACTGGCGTGAGACGTTTCCCAGATGGTGTGTGTGCTCTACTTTAATCTACTCTGCCCATCCGCTCACTAAAGACCTGGAATACAATACATCCGGAGCTTTGAGAAAATCTCTAGTAATTTGAACTGAATCTGGATTCATAAAGTGTGGACTTTAAAATGCAGAGTGGGCTTTGCTGTGTGTCACTCATCACAGATCTGCCTGTGAAGTCTCTAAGAGCCACGAATGATCATGACCTGCTTTAAGATGGGAAAGTGTTTAAGACTCTCACGTTCGTGCACCCACACACATTTATTTATACGCGTTTATTTGACTGTTATGTAATTACTGCACAGAGGCAGTGTGAATGCATTTAGACATGCTCTTGCTCAAATTTTGGAGTCTGTATTTTATTTTATGTTATTATATTATATTTTTATGTTTATTTTATGTTACAAAATATTTCTATTTAAAAAAAAGCTGTTCTTTTTGAACTAAGAATCCTGGTAAAAAATGTATCACAGTTTTGACAAAAAAAAGCACAAGTTTTCAAGATAGATAATAAGAAGAAATGTTTATGATCAGCATATTAGAATGATTTCTGAAGGATCATGTGACACTGATAATGATGCTAAAAATATGCACTAAAGAAAATGCGTATGTGTGTGTCTTTGTGTTTGTATGTGTGTGCGTGTTATACTGTATAATTTTACGTCTGGAGATGCCCAAGTGAAGGTTTTGTCATATTTAGCTCACTTGAGGGCAATTTTGTCCCCCAAAGTATAGCTAAGCAAACCGACACAAACATCAGACATTAAATGGATAGTTCACCCAAAAAAGAAAATTCTGTCATCATTTACTCACCTTCAATTTGTTCCAAACCTGTACGAGTTCCTTTCTTCTGTTGAACACAAAAGAAGATACTTTGAAGAATGTCAGTAACCAAACAGTTTCTGGTCCCCATTGACTTCCATGGTATTTTTTTTCCTACTATGGAAGTCAATGGGGACCAGAAACTGTTTGGTTACTGACATTCTTCAAAATATCTTCTTTTGTGTTCAAGACAACATAGAAACTCATATACATTTAGAACAACTCGAGGGCGAGTAAAGGGCATTTTTGGGTGAACTATCCCTTTAAGGAGGGAAATTGGACTCAACACTAAATATAACATCCATTATGTTTCATATCAGAAAAAAAATGTGATATTTAATGGCATTAGCACGAGTTATTAACACTGATGAGCTCTTAATTGAGATACTGTAATATCCCTTTTAAAAGTAGCATTAGGACTCATTCTGGGTATGAGCAAACAGTATGTGTTGCCATATTTTGAGAAAAATGGCTTACTTTCTTTTTTTGTTATGTGTACTGACTCATGGAGTGCACAGGAAAGGCTCACCCATGCTGGCCTGTTCTCCACACCTATTTACTGTTTTTATATTTTAGTTGTATTTTTAACCCTTCCACCCCTCAGCTGTCCAGTCAAAGCATTAAATCATCAGCACTTTACGCTCAGGTAAAGCTTGTACACAACATCTTTCTCATGTACCTCGAATTATACACACATGTTCTTTTCTTTTCCTTGCCATACTAGCATGCGTCGTTCACTTTCCCCAGAACCCATTCATGGAACCATATCGCCACCAAGTGGCCAACGGCGGAACGGTTTTCCCGTTTCGTCCTGAAGTGATCTGTGTAGAATGGATCAGAGGGTGACAAAAGCATCCATATTGAGCCTGAAGACGTCAAACAAAGCATAGAGGGAAATGTTGGAGCTCCATTTTGGCCAGAGCGAGTTGATGCTCTGCTTTTGAATGTCAGGCATCTCTGTATGCATGTGGTGATAGTTAGATGTTTGAAGGGTTGAATAGATACATTGTGTGCCACTCAGAACAGGGTGAACGTTAAGCTGCGTTTGAGAGTCTGCCAAGCAGCTGTCAGCTTTAGCGCTAACTATCTCTCTCTCCCTCTCTCCTTCTCTCCCTTATACCCCCAGTAAACAACTGGAACAAATCCTGTTTTATTGAGGTTTTCATTGTGCCAGTACTGTGGGTGAGCACTGCGCAGTCTTGATTTGCTGGGTTTTTAGACCTTAAGTGTTTATAATGTTATTTTGCTTAAGGTTTATTGCGTCAAAATATAGTAATTTAGTTAGATACTGTTTTACACCGTCTGAGCTTAGAATCAAACAGCCTTTTTTGTTGCTGTTCCTTTAAGAGTTGTGTGTGTGTGAACGATGCTGGTACTTGAAGGTTAGCCAATTGTTCATCAGAGCGGTCTGAGTAGCTGAATATTGAGTAGGAATTAATGTTAATGCGTTCGTGATCTTGATGTCAACCATTCTGATTTTTAAAAAATTTAGTAATTTGTATCGTGGCTCTGTTCCTGAGTGAGCTGCCTTGTTTTCTACTGCATGCATAAGCATCATCCTAACTGATTTTGGTTAAAATATCTAATTTTAGTAGAGTTAGCATGTTGCTAGGTTAGCAAATTTAGGGTAAAATATTCTATTTTAATTTGGTTGAACAATTTTTATCCCCATTTCTTGGTACTGAGTGATATTTGTCACAGTAATAGAGCGTAACAGTGCTCACCCACTTTTTCAGCAGCCTTTGTTCCGAAAGTATTCCTATTAATTTTCCCCATAGGGATAAAAAAAAAAAAAAAAACTTTGTGAAAAAGTTTTAGGCCATGAACCAAACCAACCAGTTTTACGGGAAATCATAACATTACAGACTTTGATTTGAAGCAAAGAAGCATTTTAAAATCTACAAAAAGACTAAAATACAAGACTGTGCACTGATGGGCATTGGGAGAAAGAACTACAATCCCATGAAGCATTGCAAATGACAATAAAAATTATATATAATATAGAAACAATCTATTTTAAGTTTACTGCAAAGTACACATATGCACAAACATTTAAAGGGATAGTTCACCACAAACTTTAAACGTTTGTCATTTACTCACCTTCATGTTGTTCCAAACCTGTATAAATTGCTTTCTTCTGTTGAACACAAAATATATTTTAAAGAATGTTGGTGACCAGAGAGTGGACGGTAGCCATTGACTTCCACCGTTTCCCCCCGCCTACTATGCAGAGCTCATTTCCCAGTACATTCAGCATCTTGCTCAAATTCGCCATCTCAAACATATTCTCAAAACTATCATTTTCAACATCTTCAAAATCAATATTTAAATCACTAACAGCTTCTCCACCAGATCCACCATAAGTGACAGTGACACTAATATTTGATTGTGTTCAGTTCTTGCTCTGCAGTAAATCACTGAGACGTTTCAAGTTTTGCTGATGATTTTTCCTATTCTTTTGTTTTCTGCCTGCGGTAACTGTGAGTGAAACGTCACTTCATCATTGTGTATCAGACAGTGCCACCGTGTGGAACAAAGGTGAATTGGACTTATTCAGTCATCAAAGATTCAATTATAGTTGTGCAGAAAAAATATACTTACACTGTTACACACCTCGGGTCGTTAGGGATTCTATACAATTTTATCAAAAATTTTATGGGAAAACAGGCATTCTGTTATGTCATGTATTTTTTTTCTTGTTATATGGTTTATAAGGAATTGATTGAGGAATACTAAGAAGGTTGATGTCTAAATTTAAGAAAATGATAAAGGAGCAGGGTAGTGAATGACGTCCCGGGTCACTAAAGACCCAAGGTATTGTTTAAAGGTTAAGTAGTTTGAGAGTGTAGGCAGACTGACTGGCACAATCTGCTTGTTTTGATTCTCTGGTGGAGATTTCTTCGCAGAATCATGGGTACTGTAGTTTTCATCGGGAATTCTATTAAACATGATTATTTAAAAGAATAAGTTAAAATAATGCAGACTGATGGCTTCAACAAAACAGGATGCTGCCTTACTAGTCTTTGAAAGTTTGAATGCTAAACATGTTTTTTTGTGGTTCATGAACTTAAGCAGTACTGTTATGCCTTGAGCAAGTCACTTCTCAGGTTGCTTCAGGGTGACTGAACTTGCCATTTGCTTTAGTTAAGAAAGTGTCTGCTAAAACACTGTATTGGACACATGTTCTTATTTGACTAATTCATCAGATCAGAACACATCCAAAGCATTACAGAACTAAATCATCTGCAGTCCTTGTCAGAAATCGCACTAGCCCAAAGGTGTGCTCACTGCACAGCTCAAATGATCTCTGGGTAGAAAACATCTGTAGAAGGGGAGGGAAAGGCAACATTTCAAAATTAATCTTAATTACTGAATTAATTAGCTGTTTGTCTTCTGCTGGTAGACAGTTGAGGTAATTGCAAGTGTTTGGCGATTATGAGTGTTGAGATGAGTAAGGTTAGCGTCTTGTTATCCTGGTTTGACCGAGAGGCTGATCAAAGGTGTGTGTTGGGAATGTCTCACTCTTACCAGTTTTTCATCAGTCAGAGGCCAGACATCAGTCGCATCAGTTCCAGATAGGGAGGGTGCCATAGCAACCGCTGAGATGATTCTTTATTCTTTGCTTATGTATGTGTATGTCCATATCAAGTACATTATTGCCAGTTATCTAAGGGGATTTGCATGTGTGGATGTGTGCCGATGTGTGATTTTCTATACCTCAAAATATGCTCTAGAATCCTATTGAAAATTCTTTTCGGATTTGGAGTCGATTTCTTTCAGGATTCCAAACGAGATTTATTAAAAAGCTTATTTACTAACATTGCTGTTAAGAATGTGAATTTAAAGAACATCTTTCAGTGGTTTTACATCTGCAGCAGCTCCCTGAGCAATTTTGTTTCACTGTCCCGTGTCAGGATCTTATTCCAGTGTCTTGTGATCCAATACCAGTAGGGTTCTGATAATGATTGCACTATATCCAATAAGACTGTAGGAATCAAATAATAAGGATCATAAAATCTTGTTGGAGTTTTCATTTTATCCAGTAGGATTTTATTTAATTCCTACATGATTCTGGTAATATTGGTTCCAAAATATGGTATCAAATCCAGTAGGAATGCTGTGCACATTCCAATTGTTTTTTGACTTGAGACATCCTAATTTTTATGTGAATAACTATAATAATGTGTGTGTATGTATGTATGTATGTATAATATATATATATATATATATATATAGTGAGAGAGAGAGAGAGAGAGAGAGAGATACATTTATATATTATAGGCTGCATTTATTTGATCAACAATTTAGAAAAATCAGTAATGTGGTGAAATATTAATACAATTTATATATATATATATATATATATATATTAATATATTTTAAAATATAATGTATAACTGTGATGGCAAAGCTGAATTTATTTTTCCTAGTTTTATGTTTGTTTTTCAGTTTATTAGTTTTTATATGAAGCCAATATCAGTTGTAACTGATTTTTCTTAAGGTTACTGTGGTCATTTCTTTCTCAGCAATTATTCTCTAGGTTGTTGTCTTTCCAATTTGATTTGTTTGTTTGTTTGTTTGTACCACATATGTGTATACAGTATCTGTAGCATATAAAGTAGGACTGGGCATTGGCACAAATTTCACGGCTCAATTCGATTTCGATTCACAAGCTGTCCATTTTGACCATGCCGTAGCGTACATGGTCAATTTCCTCTAGAAATATTATTTTTTATTTATTTCATTATAACAACATCAGTTCAGAAGTTAATATAAAGCTATAAACTATACAGGGAACCCAGTTGGTACATCAATGTCATATTAAAAGGTTCAAATGAACTAATTTGAGGCTACTTACATAATTACACGTTTTTATAATAATAACGTTCTTATGTCATTCAAAATTTAGTTTTCTTTTTTATATATAAACATTTAAATGGTGGCTGTCATAAAAACACAAATCATTTATTCAAACACAATAAATATTGAAGAACAGGTCGAGTATAAATACAATTGATATTTTTATCAAAATGCGCCTAATGGCTTTTGAAGTGAATATATCCTTACTTGACATTGTTCGAAACCTGAAAACAGCATAGACTGTAAGATCGATTCTTGGGATTTGAAGGCATAGTTCACCCAAAAATGAAAATTCTGTCATCATTTACTCACCATCATGTCGTTCCAAACCCGTAAGACTTTCGTTCGTCTTCAGAACACAAAATATATGTGAATAAAATCCTAAATTCAATCTGTTCACCATATAAATTGAGCGGTTTAGTCCAAATTGTCTGAAGATACATGTTCAATTCATATTGAGTTTAATTCTCTCTTTATTAACTTTTTGAAGCGAAGAGTGGTAGTTGTCTATGGAGGGATTGAGGGTTTGGAACGACATGAGGGTGAGTAATTAATGACAGAATTTTCATTTTTGGGTGCACTATCCCTTTAAGAATCAATATCAGTTCTTCAAAATGAGAATCGATTAAAATCGAGAAATCTATATTTTTTTTTTTTTTACCCAGCCCTAATATAAACTGTTGTGTGGGTCTGACTATCTGTCTGTGGCCATGATGGTTTAGTGTGAATCACCAGCACACACAACCGCTTGTGTGGCTCCCGGATGACTCACGGTGACACCAGTGGTGGAGCACAGGATCAATTGGCACAAAAGAGACTTCATTTTATCAGATATCACTAGAGGAGCAACCTGTAACCATGGAGACAAGACACTGGCTGGTGCTGTCATGTCCTGTAGCGTGTGTTTCACAGGGGTTTCGCATTGCATTTGAGCAGTGCAACATCTGTGTATATATACAAAAACATCCACAAAATATTGTGGGTAACTGTAATGAGTGATAAGAGCTAAATTGCATGAGGATTTATTGTTCTGCAGATTTTTAATTACACCAATTACAGAGAAGCCACTTTCTTTGATTCCTGTAGATTCTGAGTGGAAAAAGAGAGCACAGGAAAAAGACCACTTGGAAATTCAATAAAGAAAATATAGTCTATTACTGGTAGATCTGTAGCTCTGTTTCAAAACTCAGTGAGCCGCCTACCTAGACAGCATTTTAAGGCATCATATGTGTGGTCAAGAAGGCTGAAGGTAGAAAAGGCAGCATTATACTGCCATCCATCATATTCATCCATCACATTTTTAAAAAGAAGCCCTAATTACAATTGAAATGTCCTTCATATTGTTTTTCTTTAATCTCAGCAAAATGTCTTGAGGAATATGCATGTAAGTGAAAGAGACTTACTTTCCAAACATTCCAACAGCTCATGGGAAATATATACTGTGTATATATGTGTGTGTGTGTGTAGAGGATTAGATTCTTTAATGACAGACATTACAGGCTCTCTCTGGCTTATCATCCGACCTCTTCTATGTAGGAGAGTGTGTGTTCACAGCAGATTACTGGAGCTTTTGAAATGCTAGATGTGCCTTTATGTCCGTCATTCCCTCCTCCTCACCCCCATGCGTCCCTTTAACACATATTCTGTAATCCATGGCACCTGACCCAGGCGGGGTCTCAGTGAGACTGTTGACATTTCAGATCAGAATTAGAGCGCTGCTTTAAATATTACCCAGGTTGATGTTTGTTTGCTTTGCTCCTGGCGAGACAGAAGTGGGTTAGATGAAAGCAACCCGTCTCATTTTAGTGTACTCCGTCCTGCGGGTACGCTGGCATTCTCCAGGCTTGACTGTGTGGGGCACGGTTCAAATGAAAGATTAAAGCACATGGTAAAACCTTTCAGATAAGGCTTTGCAAACTTCTGTCCTGAGTATGGGGATCTCTCGTGTTTGGTTTTATTAATGGTTCTGTAATGTCTGAATTCCTCCACTGAATACTGAATACTCTGCTGAATAGAGATTGAATCTTCAGTACCACAGCAACAGAAATCACATTTAAGCTAAGTTGTGAGCTTGAAATCTGAATTGAATTTGACGAGAAAGACCGGGGCCATTACAATAATACAAACAATAAATAGACAATAGCCCCTTTCACACAGTAATCCCAGTAAATTACCGTAAAATGACCAGAATTTGAAGCAACTACTTTGACGCTTCAAAATGTTCATAAAGAGATCGTAAATCTAATCCATATGAATTGAGCGGTTTAGTCCAAATTTTCTGAAGAGACTTGATTGCTTTATATGATGAACAGATTTCATTTAGGCTTTTATTCACACATGAACATTGATCAGCAAACATAAACAACCGAAGCTCAACTGAACCTGCTTGACGCGCGAGAAAAAAAACTCATGAACCTCATGAACCTCAAGAATGAACCGAAAGAATGAGAAGCTCAAACGCACTCTGTAACATGAGAATAAACCTCATTGGTTCTTACTGAAGCTCAAACGTGCTGCGTAACATGAGAATGAACCTCATTGGTTCTTGCAGAAGCTCAAACGCACTCCGTAACACGAGAATGAACCTCATTGGTTCTTGCTGAAGTTCAAACGTGCTGCGTAACACGAGAATGAACCTCATTGGTTGTTGCGGCAGCTCAAAAATGCTGCATAACATGAGAATGAACCTCACTGGTTCTTGAGGAAGCTCAAACGCACTCCGTAACATGAGAATAAACCTCATTGGTTCTTACTGAAGCTCAAACGTGCTGCGTAACATGAGAATGAACCTCATTGGTTCTTGCAGAAGCTCAAACGCACTCCGTAACATGAGAATAAACCTCATTGGTTCTTACTGAAGCTCAAACGTGCTGCGTAACATGAGAATAAACCTCATTGGTTCTTACTGAAGCTCAAACGTGCTGCGTAACACGATAATGAACCTCATTGGTTCTTGCGGAAGCTCAAACGTGCTGCGTAACACGAGAATGAACCTCATTGGTTCTTGCGGAAGCTCAAACGTGCTGCGTAACACGAGAATAAACCTCATTGGTTCTTGCGGAAGCTCAAACGTGCTGCGTAACACGAGAATGAACCTCATTGGTTCTTGCGGAAGCTCAAACGTGCTGCGTAACATGAGAATGAACCTCATTGGTTCTTGCGGAAGCTCAAACGTGCTGCGTAACATGAGAATAAACCTCATTGGTTCTTGTGGAAGCTCAAACTTGCTGCGTAACACGATAATGAACCTCATTGGTTCTTGCTGAAGCTCAAACTTGCTGCGTAACACGATAATGAACCTCATTGGTTCTTGCTGAAGCTCAAACTTGCTGCGTAACACGATAATGAACCTCATTGGTTCTTGCGGAAGCTCAAACGTACTGCGTAATATGAGAATAAACCTCATTGGTTCTTACTGAAGCTCAAACGTGCTGCGTAACATGAGAATGAACCTCATTGGTTCTTGCAGAAGCTCAAACGCACTCCGTAACATGAGAATAAACCTCCTTGGTTCTTGAGGAAGCTCAAACGCACTCCGTAACACGAGAATGAACCTCATTAGTTCTTGCTGAAGTTCAAACGTGCTGCGTAACACGAGAATGAACCTCATTGGTTGTTGCGGGAGCTAAAAAATGCTGCATAACATGAGAATGAACCTCACTGGTTCTTGAGGAAGCTCAAACGCACTCCGTAACATGAGAATAAACCTCATTGGTTCTTACTGAAGCTCAAACGTGCTGCGTAACATGAGAATGAACCTCATTGGTTCTTGCAGAAGCTCAAACGCACTCCGTAACATGAGAATAAACCTCATTGGTTCTTACTGAAGCTCAAACGTGCTCCGTAACATGAGAATAAACCTCATTGGTTCTTACTAAAGCTCAAACGTGCTGCGTAACACGATAATGAACCTCATTGGTTCTTGCGGAAGCTCAAACGTGCTGCGTAACACGAGAATGAACCTCATTGGTTCTTGTGGAAGCTCAAACGTGCTGCGTAACACGAGAATAAACCTCATTGGTTCTTGCGGAAGCTCAAACGTGCTGCGTAACACGAGAATGAACCTCATTGGTTCTTGCGGAAGCTCAAACGTGCTGCGTAACACGAGAATGAACCTCATTGGTTCTTGCGGAAGCTCAAACGTGCTGCGTAACACGAGAATGAACCTCATTGGTTCTTGCTGAAGTTCAAACGTGCTGCGTAACACGAGAATGAACCTCATTGGTTGTTGCGGGAGCTAAAAAATGCTGCATAACATGAGAATGAACCTCACTGGTTCTTGAGGAAGCTCAAACGCACTCCGTAACATGAGAATAAACCTCATTGGTTCTTACTGAAGCTCAAACGTGCTGCGTAACATGAGAATGAACCTCATTGGTTCTTGCAGAAGCTCAAACGCACTCCGTAACATGAGAATAAACCTCATTGGTTCTTACTGAAGCTCAAACGTGCTCCGTAACATGAGAATAAACCTCATTGGTTCTTACTAAAGCTCAAACGTGCTGCGTAACACGATAATGAACCTCATTGGTTCTTGCGGAAGCTCAAACGTGCTGCGTAACACGAGAATAAACCTCATTGGTTCTTGTGGAAGCTCAAACGTGCTGCGTAACACGAGAATAAACCTCATTGGTTCTTGCGGAAGCTCAAACGTGCTGCGTAACACGAGAATGAACCTCATTGGTTCTTGCGGAAGCTCAAACGTGCTGCGTAACACGAGAATAAACCTCATTGGTTCTTGTGGAAGCTCAAACGTGCTGCGTAACACGAGAATAAACCTCATTGGTTCTTGTGGAAGCTCAAACTTGCTGCGTAACACGATAATGAACCTCATTGGTTCTTGCGGAAGCTCAAACGTACTGCGTAACAGGAGAATGAACCTCATTGGTTCTTGCGGAAGCTCAAACGTGCTGCGTAACACGAGAATAAACCTCACTGGTTCTTGCTGAAGCTCAAACGTGCTGCGTAACACGAGAATAAACCTCATTGGTTCTTGCTGAAGCTCAAACGTGCCAGTAATTTACCAGAAAAGACTGTACAGTATGTGTTAAAAGGCCTAATGTCTTTCTTCATACAATGAGACCAGTGGAGTCCAAATCCTGAACAAATTACTCATATGAGCTGTTTGTTCTTAATAAATCAGTTAAACTTAGGCCTACAATGACTCGCTCACTCCCTGAATAGTGTGGAATGGTTCTTGACATAGGCTACTCATTGAACCACTTTCATGTTCAATTCGAACTGCACACTACTATATTTTTGTTGTACTCAATTCTTGTAAGTATGTTTAGTTACAGTATATACATTACAGTTCAAAATATTGGGGTCAATAATATTTATTATGTTAAAAAAAAGTTAAAATACGTAATATTGTGAAATATTATTATACATTAAATTAACTGTTTTCTTTTTTAATGTTGAAAACAGAAGTTTTACCTGTGATGGCAAAGCTGTATTTTCAGCAGTCATTCAGTCTCCAGTGTCACATGATCCTTCAGAAAAATCGTTTGTAACATTATAAATATCTTTAGTGTCTATTTTAATCAATTTAATGCATCCTTGAATGAATTTCTTTAATGAAAAAATATTACTGACCCCAAACTTTTTAACTGTAGTGTAGTTAAAGCTACACTGTGTAGGATTTTCTCCCATCTATCGGTGAAATTGTATATGACTACAGTACCAACTGAATATTACTTTCTAGCCCCTCCCATTCCGAGGGCGTTTTAACTCCTACGGTGGCCGTATTATGAGTAATCTCCCCCTCGCATTCGTCACGGTGCCACTGAGTAAAAACGCGAAAGGCGAAGCTTGAATTTCCAGGTATGTCCCTCTTTGGCTAATGTATTTTCAAGATGGAGGCGTAACATGGCTGTCGCCAATCGAGCGACTCGCTCGTATGTATTCTGAATTGCAGATTCTACGCTTACGAGAATTCTTGATTAGTTGGTGGAAGTAATTACACATGAATGAGCACATATAATTTTGAAAGAAATAGTGTTTTTTTGCAAAGAATCAACTTAAAAAATTACACAATGTAGCTTTAATATTGTGGAATCAGAACCAGAGTAGTTCCATTTGACCTCATATGATTCCCATTGCTTCTAGTCAGTATGATAAATAAATGTGACTCTTTGTATACATAGAAATATTGTTGAGAATATGTGTGATGCTCGTGTGAGCGGATATTTTCATAGGATTACAGAGTTTAGGGTTGTGTACTTTCAGACTCTGCAATTGGATGAGTTCATTTGAGTTGGAAATCTGTGCATATAAACAATCATTAATCAGTCCTTCTTTTTCCCTTTCTCTCATACATGCTTCACACACACACACACACACACACACACACACACACACACACACACACACACATACGCACGCACACACACACCTCCCACAGCTGTTGCTCCCTAATGTATGTCTGTGACCTAAACTTGGCCCTCACAAGAACTTATAATAATCAATGTTGTCAAATTTATAGGCCGCTCTGTTGCATAGCAACAGGGAGAGAGGAAAGCGAGGTGATGCTGCGTGTGAGTGATCTGAGGTCTGTGTGAAAGGGTGAAGTGTCACACCATTGATCCCTTTTTTTTCTGCCATGCAGAGATGCCCTTGTCTGAACAGGTCATCCCACAGCTATAAGCACTTTATTTTATGTGCTGTACATATAAATATAAATATTATATGACCCGGTCTGACAATAATTTGTTTTAATTCAAAGACCTTATTTTCTTGTCAGTACGCTTGTTGTCGGTGTTACCGGTGTTACACAGTGTTGGGCCGTACACGGATTACATTACTTGCTCGCCCTGGCACTGCCCCCATTGTCTTTTTTTTTTTTTTTTCTACACAGATTAAAACCATTCAGTTTAGTTGGACAATGGACACTACAATTATAAACTGAAATACAGCACGAGCTGCAGAGTTGCAGCACAGTGCATCAGTAATTATAATCCGTTACACTTATATAGCGCTTTTCTGAGCACTTAAAGCGCTTTACATTGAAGGGGGGAATCTCCTCAACCACCACCAATGTGCTGCATCCACCTGGATGATGTGACGGAAAGCCACATTGCGCCAGAACGCCCACCACACACCAGTTTACTGGTGGAGAGGAGACAGAGTGATGAAGCCAATGAGTATATATGGGGATGATTAGGAGGCCATGATGATGGACAGAGGCCACTGGGCAAATTTGGCCAGGAGACCGGGTTACACCCCTAATCTTTTGAAGGACATCCTGGGATTTTTAATGACCACAGAGAGTCAGGACCTCGTTTTAACTTCTCATCTGTAGGACGGTGCTTTTTGACAATGTATTGTCCCCATCACTATACTGGGGTGTTAGGACCCACACAGGCCACAGGGTGAGCAGCACCCCCTGCTGACCTCACTAACACCTCTATTAGCAGCTAGTTTTCCCAGGAGGTTTCCCATCCAGGTACTGACCATGCAGGCTCAGTCCTGCTTAGCTTCAGTGGGCAACCAGTCTTGGGCTACAGGGTGATATGGCTGCTGATAAAAGTGATTTTAATACCTGGCATATTGATATCAGCTCTCTGTTGCCTGCAAATTAGGCCTATACACAGAGTACACGTGATCGCAAATTTGAGCGTGAAAAGCGAGCGCTTTCAAAAGCGATTTCTATACCCCGTTTACTGTACTAGCTAAGTTTATTTACTGGTGTGAAAATTTCCTCACTGTGACATACTTAGTTATCAGTTTATTCAGATAATCAGCTTAAGTTTTATCTCTTAGGCATTTCTCATAACCTCATAATCAAAGTCTTCATTCAACAGCTTAAACATAAATGCATCCATTCTTAAAGGGGTGGTATAATTCCCTTTTCACAAGATGTAAAATAAGTCTTTGATGTTCCCAGAGTGTGTATCTGAAGTTTTAGCTCAAAATACCCAACAGATATTTTTATGTAGCATGTTAAAATTGTCACTTTTTGAGGGCGAGCAAAAGCGCACCGTTTTGTGTCTGTCCCTTTAAATGCAAATGAGCTGTTGCTCCCGGCACAGAGGGCGGAGCTACAACAGCTTGTGTCCTTAGCAGTCTCGATTACCTCACACAGACATGTACTGACAATTTCAAAAACTTTTAGCCTTTTATGTTCAAACCAGAGTCAGACAAATATGGAGAGACTCGAGCAGAAGTGACAACATGTAGACAACATTTCTGAATGGTTATTTGATGAATTTATGTAGCTTATGTATAGTTATCTTCTAGTCATTGATTAGCATATTCTGTCTTGATAATCTATAAATCGTGTTCCGGGGGCGGGGTTTATGTAAATTGTAGGGTTTGTGATGTCACTAACCCGAGAGGAAGCTCGTGTAGTCCCTACCAGCAGTTTGTTGTATAGTCTTTAAAAAGCAATTTCTTTAAAAGCAAATATCTTCCTTTGCTTTGAACTTTGAGCGTTGGAACTTTGCAGATGTTGTTTTTGCTCAAACAGCAACATTACACCCTAACTAAAGTTAGAAAAGTAAAATCATAATCAACCACCCCTTTAAAGAGATAGTTCACCCCAAAATGAAAATGTTGTCATTTACTCACCCTCATGTTGTTCCAAACCTGTATGAGTTTCTTTCTTCTGCTGAACACAAAATAAGATATTTTGAAGAATGTTGCTAACCAGTTTTGGAACAACTTGAGGGTGAGGAAATGATGACAGAATGTTTTGGGTGAACTATCCCTTTAAGAATAGTCTGCATCTATATGTTCTTTTGCCCATTTTAACACTGTTCTTCTTTGCCAGTGTCAGATGTGGCTTCTCTTTGAAACTCTATGTAAAGGCCAGCATCATCTCAGAGTCTGCTCTTCACTTCACAGATGAAGCTGGTGTTTGGTTTGTTCAGTGAAGTTTCTAGCTGAGCACCAGCGAGGCATCTGTTTCTCAAACTAGACACTCTGATGTACTTGTCCTCATGTTGTGGTGCACCTGGGCCGTCCATGTCTCTTTCTGTCCTGGTTAGATCCAGTTTGCTTTCTTTCTTTCTTTTTAGACAGTAGTGTGTATGCCCTTCATCTCTCAGAAAAAATAAATAAATCAACAACAACAACAGGGTGATGCATTTCTGGAAAAAAAATTTGTGTTTAGCCAGGATTGAAAGTATAAAGGTACTTGCAAGAAACAATTGCAAGTGTACTCAAAGCTTTAGCAACTGAAGGCTTCACACTTGAAGTAGCACAACTGTGCAACTGAGCACCAAATCAGCACATTCAAATGATTTCTTAAGGATCATGTAACGGGTGTTGACTGAAAATTGTATTGAGCCAATGAACAACTAGAAAAAAAACCAGACCTGCAGTTTGCGAGGCACACTCAATTATCAGATCAAGTCATTATTTCAACATGCCATGTTTTTCCGACTTCCACTTTACTGGATTGTGAAACCTTAAATGGTGTTTAAAATGCAGATTCATCATATCAATGTAATCTACAACTTTTGCCTTGCATTTCACACTTTTTCCCCTCATTTCTATAATGCATGAGACGGATCTCATGGCCACCAAGAATATTCACATAAGAGCAATATTTTAGGGACAAAAAGAGAAGATAATTAGAAAAATACATCATTCATCATCTGTTTGGCATAATATATATATTTTTTTTTCATATAGCTTTTGTTGTCCTATGTGTTTCAGAAAGCACAGGCTGAAACGTGAACAAACCGTTCATTGAACTGTTGTGCAGAATCTGCATTGTGTTAACATATCATTACTGCTGATAACACCCAGACTGATTTTCACTGAACAGCATAATCAGATGATGGATATAAACTTTCAAAGCCATGATAATTACATATTACATATTGAGAGTTACATATTTTCCCTTTAATATTTCCTCATATTCCCAATTTATACTAATGCCTTGCTTACTGTAGCAGAACAATTGTAATTATGATGGCATTACTTAAACTACTTCAGTTATAATTGATATTTCACAGACATATTTTGCAGTAGATGAGTAGGAGGAGTGGAGTTTGATCTTATTATTTCAGTAATGTATTCTTTAGTATAAATCTTGCTCGTGTTTAAATTTTTTTTTAATTTTTTTATTAACGCTACAGACTGAATGATACATTCAAATTGTTTGTTGAATCAAAGGCTTCTTGATAAGAGGATCATGCTTGTGGATTGGAGATTGAATGGAAAATCCAGCTTAACACAGTGTCGTAACCAGAAACGCGATAAAAGGTACCTTTTCCTTGTTAGTTTTTGTCCTAACCAGCCATGACGGCAACATGCGACAAGCAACTGGGATTTTATTTTAGAAACGGTTTCTATTTCTGTGACATCACAGCTGGAACAACAACATACAAAGTATGATAATGAGGTACTGGTTGTGTGCTTTATTTAATGTGTAAAGAATTTAACGCGAGTTTGAATATCATTTTGCGTGACCTTTTATAGCCATACTGAAAGCGACAACCTCTAAAAACAAATGAAATAAAACAAGAACGTTCAAACTGTGAACTCAATGTGGACAAACAAGTGTATTCTATGAGGCTTTCCTGTAGCTCAAACAGTAGAGCGTTGGCGCTTGCAACGCCAAGGTAATGGGTTCGATTCCCAGGGAAAGCAAGAACTGATAAGAATGTAAATGTGTACCTTGAAATGCTTTGGATAAAAGCGTCTGCCAAATGTATACAAAATAAATGTAAATGACAAAGATTGTTTCGTTCACTCACTATGTATTTTTAATATAGGGATGTCCCGAGCCGGACTCAAGGATCTGTATCGGGGCCACTTAAGCATTTATTTAACTGATCAGTATCGGCTATTCTAAGCCATGCTGTAGGTGGTGGGAAATGCACCTTCAAGTTGGTTTGCCAACTGCCATTTAAAAGCAGAAGAAGCTCAAAAGCAACACGCTATGGCAGAGATGTCTCAGACAGTCTGATGTCCGCTTCGGGCTTGACTGACAGACTGGCATTCTGACACTACGAGCTTCAATGCTTTCTAACCTTAAATCCACAATTTTTCTTTTTATTGCAATTATTCTGCTTATTGTACATATTAAACACAAGGTTTATATCAGTAGTCCCATATTCATAATTGTGACCACACAGTCTGTTTACAATGTCTACCATTGAGTATCTTATTATTAGAATAATATATATTTATATTAATATAGGCCTATAAACAGAATTACTATAGTAAATGTTATATTGGAAATCCTCTGTTGTGATAGATGCCCCTTTTTTACATTTGAGCTGCCCCAGAGAAACTCTCTGCACGGCCCTGCATTGGATTGATTTTAATAACTTTAATGTACTTGAAGTGTGCACCAAGCACTAGGAAAATATACATATTGGACAGACTCTGTATTACCAGATACTCAATATTTAATGACTGATTGAATCGGGGGCACAAAAAACTTGATCGGGACATCCCTAAAGGCCCATATATGTTCTTTTTCATTCTTCGTTTGGGGTAAAACGAAGTTCAAAATACGTGAGCAGCGATATACTGTTAGCGAACATCCGACGCCGCCCACACAGCTGAGAGCGGCGTTTAGATGAATATGTAAATAGGTGCTGCGTGCTTTCCTCTCAATAACAAAATAAACACAACAAAATTGAGAAAACAGCAAAAAAGCATCTGATCTGATCACATCTAGCAACATGGATGTTTGCATGAGCTCTGCAGTTCGGCACTCCAAGTAAAGTCACGTCACGTTTATATAGCACTTTATACAACAGATAGCTTAAAATTAAGCAGCTTTACCGGATTAAACATGAATAACTGTGTCAGTGTCTCATTTCATCAGAAGTACAACTTCATTTTCTACTATAAATCAGATCTCCATTCTGTTTATGTTTTCACTCACGGACGTCTGACCTCGACGGACTGAACAGAAGAAATGAACCGGATAAGATTTCCACGTGAAAGGCGAGCCTCCACGCACACCTGCCTATTATGTAATCGCCACGGACCAATTGTATAGAAAGGTGTTTACCAGCCGTGGCAAGCTGTTTCGAACTCCAAACGAAGTTCGTTTTGGTCTGATTTTGTACGAAATGATGTCACATCAGTTCGTTCTTCAATTTCGCTTGAAGTATATCGGGGCCTTAATTAGTAAAAGGGTGTAATATTTATGAATTTGATTATTTACTTATCCATTTTATTGCGAGTGCAGCAAAGAGACTCCGCCCACGCGCTCTTCTGATTGGCTGTTACTTTTTGTAGTCGTGGTGTGGACAGAAAAATTGCTTGTCGCTGGAATCTAATTGCTTTATGTCTGATTAGGGCATGGTTTAACCGTTTAGGGACAGTTTTTTAGCTGGTCCAAGCTAGATATTAGCCAATCACTGGTTGGTCGACCACCCGCCATCTTCTTAAAACCAACATAAAGCAACATGTTTGAGAACCATGAAAGAGGCACTCAAACCATATCAAGTTATCTGCCTATCCTGCCAGTAAACAACCAGTTAGAAACACCCAAGCAACCATCCACAACACCCTAGAATAGGGCCATAGTTACACACTAGGACATCAAGAAGATGAGCATGGAATTTCAGACAATGTCTAATACAAGTATCTGCTGAGATTCTTTCTGGTTGTTCTGTCATTAAGGTTCATTTTCCCTAATTCCTCTAAAATTACCAGCACACATGCATTCATACAAGGCCTGATGATGAAAGTGGTTCAGTTTTTGGGAGCTCTTTATGTTGCAGGTAATGAAAATGACAAACACTGGCACACTCAACATCGTTGAATCAAAGACTATGTAAATGAACAGTTCTGGGGATACAGACAAGCCTCTGCCTTTTGTGTGCAATGTTCCTCTTCCTCTTTCATCCAACCATGACCAGCGATCTCACAAACACTCCCCAAATATACGAAAAAGACACACAAAAAAAAAAACAGTCTGGTCCTCCTCCGCCGTCTGCTGAATTCATAATAAAGGTGTACATATTGCTGAAATTGCACCGTGTGCATGTATATAAGACGTCTCCATAAAATTAATTTAGCAAAGCCGTCCTGCTCATTCTTCGAGGGACAATGTGGAAACTAATTTCCTCGAGGTTGTCTTTATGTCAGTTTTTTCGATACGCTCATGTCATCGTGCCGCTTCGAAAATTAAACCGGTGACTGGCAGTTTTGACGGCTTTCATTGTACCCACCTCATGCACTTTGCCGTTTTGTGTGTTTCGAGCACATGAATTGAAGGTGGTTATTATATTTGTGAATAGTCCATTATGTCCGGGTGAGCATTCGGGTCCGTGCACAGGGGCGCGTTCTGTTCGTCACAGAGGGCCTGCTTTGATTGATGTGGCCGGGGTTTGTCACAGCTGGGAGGGAGGTGATAGACTTGGGTGGTATAGAGAAAGCGATGCACCACACAGAGCTATGCAATTAAGCTGTTTTCTTTCGGTTAATTAAAAGCAAATTAGTGACTGCTACAAGAGGAGCTGTCGTCTTCTAATTGCCACCCAGCATTGCCAAGCATAAACCTGTTGTTGAAACGGTCTGTCTTTACTTATTCTCTCATGTTCTGTGTCGCAGGGCCGGCGGGGAAAATCAGGAGAACCGGGCACTCCAGGACCACCGGTAAGACTTCGTTTATAGTTTGTGAAAAAAAGAGCGCGGACAAGAAAGTGGCCAAATATTTTATAATGAGGGAAACTGAAAGTAAAAGTTGAATATTTGGCCATTAAAAACTGGACAGCCTGGCCCATCCAATCATTAGCTTGCCAACCGGGATGAGAAAAATAAACTTAATTCAAGATATTTACCCTGTGGTGAAAATCAAGCTCTTAATGTTGTTTATATGTCTATGTGGTGTTTTTAATATGCTTTAAGACAAACCATGTGCAAATTCATAAGTCAACACCATTGCAGAGTTTTAATGGATGCAATTATTGCCTACAGGGGGACTTTTAGTGAATTTGGAGAGACCCATAAAGTATTTGGACACTTAAGTCTCATTTAAAAGTGTTTCAATGTCATTGCATTAGATGCAAAATATCAAAGAAAGATTATTATTATTGTTGTTGTTGTTTTATCATCTGAAAGAAACCTCACAAACTTCAATTTATGAAATGAAAATGAAACATGAAAGTGTACATGTGCTTTATTCCTGCCTGCCATTTGATTTGATTTTATATTTTATATTTTATATGTTATATGTTACGCAAGTGTCCAAATAACCTTTAGGGCCTCTATATCTCGTTTTAGAGATGTTTAGATATTAGATATGTTACAGTTCATGAACTGATTTGATTATGTTTTATTATTTAGTGAAGAAGCACATTGTAAAAAATGTCTGGTATTACCTGTTGATGCAGTGGATGACATATTTGGTATATATCAGCATTAACATTATGAGCCACTCTCAGGCCCACACAGAATCTGTTCCTGCAAACACTCTGCAGAAATCTCCACAAATTTCCATGCCTGTCATTCACAAAGTTTTAAACCCTGCGTGTTTGTCTCATATATTTTGGTGAGATATTTCAGTTCCTGTAATAGCTCAATTTTACAATATTTAAACCCATGCCCCAAAATTCTGCAACATTTCTCCTAAAATTGAAAGCGCAAAGTCCAGATGTTGTATGGTCCAAAAGTAAAGTTTAGATTGGTTGGTATCATTCATTCCTAATTACCAGGAAAACCAGTTCATTTTAAGGTGATAAAGTTGTATCAATACTTTTTTAGTATTAAATTATTGAATATACAGGGGTTTTTAGACCACAATAATGTATTAGTATGGTGTAGGGCCTCCTTTTATGGCCAAAATATAGCATAAATTTGTCTTGGGAATGACAAGTACAAGTCCTGCACAGTGGCCAGAGGGATTTTGAGCCAGAACAGTGGCCAGGTCACTATGTAATGCTGGTGGAGGAAAATGTTTTCTGTCTTGCTCCTCCAAAATACCCCAAAGTGGCTCAAAAATATTTAGATCTGGTGACTGTGCAGGCCATGGGAGAAGTTCAACTACACTTTAATGTTTGTCAAACCATTCTGTCAAAAGTCTTGCTGTGTATTGGTGCATTATCATGCTGGTACATAGCACCCCCTTCAGGGTACAATGTTTGAACCATTAGGAGCACGTGGTCCTCCAGAATGGTTCTGTTGTTCTTTAAAGTGACACGTCCATCAAGCATGGGAGGGAATGCCATGATATTGCTGCCAAAACCACCGCTGATCAACCCCAGTGCTTCACTCTAGGCAAGCAACAGTCCGGGTGTTAAGCCTCTTTGGGGCTCTCAATGGCATAAGTCTGAACCAATGAATGTGCTTTTCAAACTCATGCTGATGTAAACAAAACGATCTTATCCGCGCTGACTGACAGATCCAAAGTGTGCGCACAAAGACACCTCTCAGACAGCGCGTGATCCCTATATACTATACACAGAATCACAGTATTTTAAAACATTCACGCAAACATTATCTGTTATGTCTTAAGTAAACGTTTGGTAACTGTTGGGGAAAAACGAAAGATTCGTGCTGTACAGTCGGTCTTAATATAGGCTGTCTGTTTCATTTAATGTTAATCGAACAATTGTGGTATATATACATATATATATAAATATATTAACTAATTTATCGCAGGTTTTTTTTCTGTAATTAATCACTATTAATCACACCTAACATTAAAGTTTTTAATATATTTTTATATTGTAATTTCACAATATACTTTTTTAACACAATATTTTTTATTTATTTAACTCATTTAAGACTGTGCTCACGAGGATAGCGGGCATTTTGGCATACTTTTGTGTGTTTTTGTTCGTTCAAGCACAAAAGAGAACAATGCGATGCTGTGTGTACAGGAGATTCAAATACATACACACACACATTTGTTTATTTATATATATATATATATATATATACATATATATATATATATATATATATATATATATATATATATATATATATATATATATATATATATATAATTTGCACCGTTTAGTTTAGATCACTTCTGTTCCTAATTTCCTTCCCCTGCAATTCAATCATTTGCAGAATCAGAAAGCGTAATTGTTGTCATTAATCTGCTTCAGAAAGCAAACAGAATTTTGTCATATTGTGCTAAATGGTCAGATACCTGCTGCTATATTTATCCCCCTCCAGATGAGCAGAGCTTTCTTGGTTTGAGTGAAATCTCCATCACATATGCTGTGTGGCTCGACGTTTCAAATTACGATTTCAAGCAGCCCAGAGGGCCATATTAAGAGCAGTCCCATGCATAAGTGTTATTGAAGATCCTGATGAGACTCTCAAAGGGGCCCTAGTTTACTGCTTGATAAATAGTCATCTCATCAAAGCCGTGGCATCAGAATGAAAATGTGTGTGAAGTAAAAATCACATGCACACACTTCAGCCTTTGAAACGTATGTTGCATCAGACATTTCTGGCATATTTACATTGCCTTTGGCTTTGTGTTTGTACCCACATCTATGGAACTGGATAAACATTTCCAGCTTTACTGAATCTCTTTTGAGTGGGAAAATATTGCCATATTGAACGAATACTTAAAGGAATAGATCACCCAAAGCTTAAAATTCTGACACTTTTTAATCTTGTTTTGTTCTAAACCTGTTTGTCAGACTGTGCTGGTCACTCTTTTCTATGCAGTTACTATAAATGAGAACTGGATCTCAAACTCAAATTTAAAAAAAAGATGCAAAAGCATCATAAAAGTGGTTCATTTGACTTGTGAACTATATTGTAAGTGTTCTGAAGTCTTATGGCCGCTTTGTTTGAGGAACAGACTGAAATTGAAGTTATTATTCACTGATGAACTTCACCAAATGCTGCAACAAGTGTGAATTGGAAAACAAATCATTCAAACTGGTTTTGTGAATTGGGCCAGATGTCAGACATTTTTTGTGAATAAGGGTCTATTTCTCATGCAAAGATATCATATGGCTTCAGAAGACATGAAATAGGAGTCGTATAGATTTTTTTTAAATAATATTTCGAGGACAATTTTGCAACCTTTTGAATCTTGAACACCCCATACATTGTAATTGCTTGTATGAGTCATTGTAAAAGTAAATTATGACTGCATTTTGGCATTTTTGGTTGAACTGTTCTATTGAAGATTCACTAAACTGCAAAAGTTGCCTGCAAACTGCAGATTTGTTCTTAATACTAGCAGTGACTGACCCTTTAATACTGTAAATCTGTCACTCTTCACCACAGGAAAGTTATAAAGTGGTGGAGAGTCGGGAGGGAAGTGGTTTTATGGAGTGACATTTTTAAATGGCAGTGTCTCGATAATTTCCATGGCATGTGCCAACCTTGCTTCTGTCCCCGGGAGCTGGCATTTATGAGTGGCCTGTTGTCGGTGGCGGGGACGAGGGCCCCGGGCGGCACAGACATCCTCCCCCAGCCTCGAGGTGTCGAGGAATGCCATGTGCGGTCCAGGAGCCCTTATCTGTCTGGATATTTAGTTGAGCTGATGTGTCTAGTGACCTTTGTCAAGGACATTTTCAGGTGTTGTTGCTGCAGTCGTGGGCGACAGAGGCTAATACGCAGCGAATGTTGTCCTGGTTGGTGTGTCAGGTTGTTAAAGCTGAATTTCCATCTTGTTTTGCATTGTACAATATCAGATTTGGGATTTTTATGAAATTATCTTTCTTGCCCAAAACATTTACATATGAACTACCAAATTGAAGTGTAAGTTTGATTTACTAATATTGAGATTTATTTCTTCAACACAGGGTCCACCTGGTACATGTGATGCTGAAGCTGTGAAGGTAAGATTTACCTCTGTATTCTAGGTTTTAAATGTAATGTAATTAAAAAAAAAAAAAAATGTATGTAAGCCATTCGTAAATGTTGTACTTCCAAAACATTGCTCTGTTTGTTTAAACCACTCGACCGGCCTGACATATAGCAACATTGGCTCAACCAATGGCATTAGTTTGGGGTGGAGCTAATTGTTTGTTTGTTTTTTTTGTTGTTGTTTTTTTGACCAATGGCAGAAAGGGAAAGTGTTCAGGACTGTTTGAAAATTGACATTATTTTCACTGTTCTGTTTGGTGACTCTAGTGGCAGTTTTAAGATGTTTAAAGCTAAAAAAGAAATTATTTTATTTTTGTGTAAGTTGTTGAATGTTGTTCATCATCATTTTATGTGACCAGAAGTCTAAGGGTGCTTCTCATTTCTAATTTGTGCATCCTTGTTCCCTTTACTCGCTTCCTTTTTTGTGTCTCAGCTCCACCCACGTAGGATGCGAGAAGCAAGAAAAGGAAGCAAGGAAAGAAAATTGAGGAATTGAAGGAAATCTTATTTGTATATTGGAATATTCTCGAATCTCGATCACTTAAGGGTCATCATCTGCGCTCAAGGGATCTGCCCTTAATGTTGTTGAACTTTGGATATTTAAGAAATTCATAATACATATCTTGTTCAGTCATGAAACTCTAAGAGGGCGCAAGCTCATTACTTTACATGCAATCTGCAAGCAGTCACATTATCACCACATGGCACAAGCTGATTGGCCTCTGCTGATCCTGCTGCCAATGAGATTGCTTGCTAAACATTTAAATAGTCTGGTTCAGTGTTTGCTGTAGGATAGATCAGCAGTGTGCTATTAGTTCTTCTGAAAGCCTCCACCTCCCCCAGCTCCACCTGCCTAGATCTGCTGCTACAGAATTTATGTAAAACAAGGAAGCATCAATTTGAGTATTGATTATGATTTGGAAGGATGCTCATGGGTGTCCTCTTGTGGTGACCATGAGTCCTTGCCCTGGATGTCACAACAGTGAAGATTTTTTGTGTATTTTTTTAGTGAAGAAGTTAGTGTATTTTTTGTGAAATAAACTAGCATTTTGAGTGCTGTTGAACGGATTCTAAAACATCTCTGGTTGGCCATTGTGTTCACGCGCTCAACATATATGTCTGTAATTGGCTACAATGATCAACGCTTCAAAAATACGTTGTCTTCACCGAGCGCTTACACAGATATCTACACACGGGAGCGTTTGAAAGCAGGCGTCTATCAGTGGATCGCTAATAAATCCACTGATTGACGGATCTGCTGATAGACGCCTGCTTTCAAACAACATGTTGAAGCGTTGATCATTGTAGCCAATCACAGACATACATGTTGAGCTTGTGAACACAAGGGCCAATCAGATAAATATATGTTGAGTGCGTGAACGCAATGGGCAATCAGAGGTGTTTAAGAATCCGTTCAACAGCACTCAAAAGGAAGAGAGAAATGCTGGTGTCGTCACAGTTTTAAAATTTCAGTACCGACTTGGTACCGAAGTCGTTACTTTTGACAACACTATTGTGCATTGCTCTTGAACGCATGTAAATTGTGGGATATTACGTGTATTAACTCAAGTTTATATGTAAAGAGTGATGGCAGCTTTGATTTTTAACATGATTGGACTGCCAAAAGTCTAGAAAAATTGAATATTGACAAAATAACTGTTTCCAAAATGACTGGATATTGATGAGGTCGTATGACAACAATATAGCATGCTACATTTATCATGGAATAATGTAATTGTCACAGCGTGGCTGTAAAGCGCACAATGAAAGGAGTAGAGAACAAAAACAGTCTTTATTATTAAAAACAACAAGGTATCACTCGGGAGATAACGAGAAAAACGTAATCCAATCAAAATCCAGAAACTAACTAGCAAACAGTACTCAGGCAAAGCAGAATGGGGAACAGAATGAAAATGTAACCAAAACAGAACGAGACTGTTACAGTAATGGCTTCATTTGGTATTTTTAAAGAGTAGTTAGTGGTAAACAGTGTATACTGCACACTAGACATCAATAGATTTGAGTTGTTGTGAGGTCAGTGGTAACACATGCACCACTGTCAGGGACCTAGAAGACTGTTGAGACGCATGTGCTGTCTGTCTGTTGGTAAAGTGAGATGAAGCATTTATTCTGTGCTGTCCTCCTGAGAACAGAGAAGGAAGGACATGCTCGCATCCTTCCGATTGGCTTCCCTCAGTCAAACGCTGGCTGTCTGCTCAGCATGTTAAACAGCCGCACACACACACACACACACACACACACACACACACACACACACACACACACACATCCTGCATCACTCCTCAGACTCAAGCCTGACAGATGGTAATTATGAACAGTGCTTTTGCAAAAGGTCTGCAATAATTTCATGAAGCCCAGGGGTGTCATATCTCACCAGGGGCAATGGCAGTGTATGAATATAAATATACAGTATATAAATATATATATATATATACATATATTAAATAGAGCAAGAGTGAGTGTTTACATGCAGCTCCTTAACTCTTCAGTTCACACCACCGCTGACACACACAGTCTGGTCTCAAGGTGGATCACATGCCTGTCTGACCTTTAACCTTCCTCTGATAATTTAACCACACAAGGTAAACTGTTTGCTTGCTATTTGACTTCTCGTCACCTGTTTTTATGTTGTTTAATTTTTTTACCCCATTGTCTATTTTATTCATTAATTTTGCTTAAATCATAAACCTTAAATTTGTGTTAGATGTTTGCGTAAATAAGTAAAAATATGTTGGCAGTGGGATAAGAAGAAAGTATATTAAAATGATGGTTTTAATATCTTATTGCAGTCTCAAGTAAATGTATTTTTCTTTTTTTCTTTTTTTCTTTTTTTTCTTTTTTTAATTTTATCTATTTATTTTTTACTATACAAGAACTAGACAACTAGTCTTTTTACTAGACAAGAACTGCTGATTTTTGAGTTTGTCACACCAAAATAGTCCCTAGATACCTCCATTAATTAAAAGATGTTTTATAGCCTACATTTTCTTTCCCAGTCAATTTGATAAAAACCTGTTTTAAGTCCCTCGTTTGACAAGTACAGTAATTAAAGTGAGTTAATAATTGTTTATCGTCCAGATAGTGTGATGTCTAAACAATAGCTTATTTTTTATTATTGTTCGGCTGTTAGTGGGCAGTTTAGATCAAAATAATCTTTCTTACTTTCTTCTAAGTGACAGTAATTACTGTTTCAGTGTAGTTAAATGGACAAAGTAACCAGGAGCGTTGTTCACCTGATCCCACACAAACCCATCTGACATTATTAACTTCCGTTGTTTTTGGAGGGACAAATTATGTCCCTTGGGTATGGATGTCACAATACCAAAATTCCAGTAGTCGGTACCAATACCATTAAAATTTTACGGTTCTCAGTATCAATTTCGGTACCACAGCTAAATCTGTTGGAACTATTTTTCTATTTTATTTAACTATTTGTACTAATATTGTGTGGTCAATTACATTGGTAATGTTCCTATACGGTAAAACATATGATCCTGAGACACTCAGATTGAGTTTTATGTTTGAATATGCGCACACTCCAAACCATTGTGTGGAGAGAAGTTTATTTTAACCTCTAGATGAGCTGAATTCAGAGATAAAATGTTCCTCATCGTCTCGCAGGGGCTTGGACCCTTTGGCTTTGTGTTTAAAGTCAGGCTGTATCACACAGTATCAGGGCCGTCTGTCAATGTTTGACCTTCCTGTGGTCCTTTCATAGAATAGAAAATGCCTCTGGGTTTCTGGTATTTTTGCACAGGCCATTAGGAATACAAATACACAAGACAGTCAATCAGAAAGGCTGCTGGCTTGTTTTCAGAACTATTAAACACTTGCTTATTTATTAACTCTTTGCTCACCCCAGAGACCCATTGCATCACACTAAACTATAACCATGTTATTTTTATAAAAAAATTTCTCTCTTGTTCCAGAACTACTTTAACTTAACAAAATATAACTTAGTGAAAGTTTTAAAACTGTTGGGCATTAAATCTAACTTGTTTTGTGAAAAAGATTATACATTTTTACTCACATTATCTATGTAAAATGATCTGTTATTATTAAGGGTCAGTTATGGCATCATTTAAATCTGAAATCTGTGGCATCATTTCTTTATGAATGATTCAATGAGTCACTCATAAAGGCTTTTTTTTCATTACTGGATGAATCAGTGTTTTTGAACAAATCACTTGAATGAATGATTCAATGACTCACTCATAAAAGGTGTTTTTGACTTGAAGCGGTGCTGTGCAGTGTAAGCCGATGTAAACCAATCGGTGTATGACATCAAAGTACCGCGAGAACAATTAGGGAGCAGACGGCTCCGCGTGCTTTCAAAACGGTATTGTGGTATTTTGATGTCATACACGTCTGCTGCGAGTTACGGCTGCGACGCGGCTACCGGAGATGCTCTCCGCGATGCTTCGCTAAAGATAGGCACCTAGTCTATTTTTGACGGACGCCATGTCCAAGCCGTGTCCAAAACCCAGTGTCCTCCTCATGCTCATAGTGAGATGTGAAATATAGATACAAGGTAATTGAGGATGTATTTTAAAAGACTAAAACACACAAATCTTTTATCCTTGCCGTTCATAACGGGACTTTTAAGTGTATTAACTTTGTCTGTAGGCTACAGCATTACTGGACATAGCAATACAAATTAAACCGGGTAACAATTAAGCTGTAAAACACGACAATTAAACTGGGTAAAACATAACAATTAGCCAACTAAACCACTGTAGACCCCCAAAAATCAAGAAAAAAAACACAAAAAATCAAGAAAAACTACATTTTACAAGCTTCACTTCTCAAATGTTCCTGGTGTGAGTTGGCACCACGTGGAGGACGGAACAAAACCTCATCGGTGCCGTAATGCACCGCAGACGTGTGCAGTGTAAATAAGGGGTTAGACTTCACTTGCTTCATTACTAAATGAATCAGTGTTTTTGAATGAATCTACTGAATGAATGATTCAATGAATCAGTGTTTTTGAATGAATCTGTTGAATGAATGATTCAATGACTCACTCAATAAGACTTCACTTGCTTCATTACAGGATGAATCAATGTTTTTGAACAAATCTCTTGAATTCTTGGACAAATACATTTTTAACTGTCACTTTTCGCCACCTACTGGTGTAACTATGTAATTGATACAATCTTTATTTAAAGCTTCAGGTTACTTTCAAAAGGTGATTTGCTCTATTTTGATTACTACTGTAGACATCAGTGTTTGTATCAGAACTGTAAACTTTTATCACAGTACTTCTGTGATTATTTGAACTATTGCAACACAGAAATAACGGTACTGTGGTTGGAAAAGACTGTGATTTGTGAAGCTGTTTCATATCTATACTTCAAAACTGCTCTCTCTGGGTCAGCGGCAGTGCCAGTGCAGATTTGAATGTTCAGCTGTGACTTGTCAAAGATTTATTAGACTAAAGAATCATTGTCATTTAGGATTGAGATTGTGTGTGGGTGTTTATAAACGAATTGTTCAACTATATACTGTAAAAGTTAGTGTAAGATAAAATGCTAGCCATGAAATTAGCCTTAGCAACAAACATTATTTTTTTATTTTTTTTAATACAAATTTATTTCAACAACATAATGTTAATCAATCAAAATATATAAATGTATGGTTCCAAAATGTATGCATGTACAATGTTGGAAAGTTAAAAAGTGTTTTTCAAGGGAGTTTTTGTTGTAGTTTGTTTATTTTTATGTGTGAGATGAGTTTATAAGTCGACATGGTCAAATGTGCACACAGCACCTGTTTTTACGAATGGAAGTGTAAATGGCCTTGCATTTACTGATTTTAAAAGGGTTTTGGGCCCTCGTCAGCTGGTCAGATTTGCCTGTTGATTGGTTAAGAGTGGTGAGGCAGGGAGTCTAACTGGACTATAAAACTGCTGTTTCACCAAGCTGCAAGACCAGTGAACCATCTTGGTTCAAGTTGCTTTTCTCAGCAGGAGAGCCCAAAGTGAGAAAAGCAATTGTGTGGTCGAGCTCACAGTAGAGCTATTCAGACTCTGTCCATTCTGCGTGGCTTTTATTACTGATCACGAGTGACCGTCTATCATCAGCTGGCCGTAAAAGACTATTCCCTCAGCAAGAACATTTCCTATAAATCTTCACACAGGGATTCAGGATTACACAGGGGTTTGGCGAGGGTGCTGGTGCTTGACAAAGAGGACCAGAGGGAGAGGCTTTTTGCTTCACTGCACCTTTGAGCTCAGACAGAAAGAGAGTGTGTATGCACTATGCAGTGCTCCAATTTGCTCTTATGAGCGGTGTGTGTGTCATCTCCACCCGTTCACACAGGCATTGGACTGTGACTGGACTCTGAGAACAGTGTAGCAGTCTGCATACGTTTGTCCTGACACTGTGAGGGGAGCGTTTTGGCAGACTCATAGTGCAAGAGTTCAGAGCTGAATAATTTCTGCTCTTCATTAGGGAGTTGTTTTGTGGTTAATGTACTTTCGGTAGCAGGTAGCAACTCAATACCTATGCTTCTCTGTAACAAATTCCACTGAGGCAAGTTGCAGTAAGAACCCATGTGTAGCTTTCTTCAAATAAACGTAAACAAAATAAACAAGGACTTGACTTTTAACGACTTCACTTAAACATTAACATAAAACATAACACTCACCAACAGTGGTTACAGGGAACAAAGCTAGACAAAATACAATGGCAATATGAGGACTATTTATATGCAGACTAATCACTTAACAAGATCACTTAACAACAATCAAGACAATTAACCAATCACAAAACAGAACAGAGATACACATGAGCTGAACAACCAATCAGAACATGACACATGAACAGGGAAAGCACATGACAATATCACATGAGGGCAAGGGGAAACACATGACGACCAGGATCTAAGACTATGAGAATTACTAAATAATAGACAAGACAACATGAACATGAAACCAAAACCCAGAACTAAACGTGACAAGCGGCAACTGAGGTTTATTAGACTATTTATTAAGCTGCTGTCACTTTAAGACAGAATGCATGGATATAATATACTGATAAACAATATATTTTCTCTCAGCTGTTTACCTCCACTTAAGACATAAACAACTGTTTGTTGAATATTATTTGAATACTACCCAAGCTGTTCATTTTTATATATTTTTGTGTGTATTTGATCGTTTAGATCATTTTTATTCCATGAAGTAAAAATACAACGCTAATAAAATTTGAAAATGCATTTTCATATAGTTTAAAGCGACCACATGATCATTTAAACGAGCTGCTGTTTTATTGCTTTTATAGCTGATATCAATTAGCATTGTGTCCTTCAAGTCCATTTATTCACTTTGTTTTTAATATGTATTTTTAAAACGTATTTAAAGTTTAATTATTAAATTGAAACAATATAATTGATTTAAAATGTATTTATTTAAAATGTTTTTAATGTAATTATCTATTTTAAATTCCATTAATTTATTTCATTATTTTAAATGTATTTAATTAGTAACGTTTATTTTTGTTCAAGGAAACTTATAAGGACAGCTTTTAATTATATGTTTGAATAAATCGTGTTTTAAGATAATAGAATCCAATGATATGATATGATATTCAATAAAGAAATTATTAATTAAATGAGGTTCTTAATGCTATGCAACACTGGGGACATACTAGGGAAGGCTATTATTTCCATATTTCTCTCAAAATTGCATCATGAGATTGAAACATTCAGAAAGCTGATAATAATTTTTTTTTTTTTTTTAAATCATGCATTTCTAATGTATTTAAAGCAACAGTGAAAACATATGTCAACTTTTCGAATACAACTTAAAGCTTTTGGTGCTTTTTTACTGATTGGATTGCATAGTGCAGTGCAGAGCCCTCAAAGATGCAATCAAAACAGACAGCAATCTGATCAGAGGTGGCAATTACAGAGAAGAACTGAGATTGTGAGCTTTGGCATTAAATCAAACACACTGGTATCTTTTGTGTCTGCTTGGTTGTGCCTGTAAGCAATTTTATTGAAAAGAAAAGCTTGTACAATTTGGGGAAAATGCCTTTTCCAGGTTGAGTAGACAAATTGTATTACCTTTCCAAGGAGCTCCTCTCAGGAATTTTAATGCGTCAGACTCTACCGCATGCTGAACAGTGTACAGTATGCAGTGCGTACCAGTAAAAACACCACATGATTGTGTTGTGATGGTCCCTTCTCTCCAACACTTCCTAAAACACTCTCTCAATGTGGCTATTGGTGGTAAAACACGGCATGCAATTCTAAATCCTTCATCTTAATATCATTTAACTATGAACCCTGTGTAATTGGAGTATCCAAACCAAAAATGGTTTTCAGACTCCATACAGTAACTGCTATCACGTCTGCCAGTTTGCATTGTCTAGAGAGAGGACAGCATCTCAAAATGGACGCAGAGTAAGACAGGAATTCATCTTCAGTGAGAAAGTGCCATCTATTGGCCGATAAATTCGCGTCCTATCTGTGTGACTTGATGTGCTGTGGCGAGTTACGGAACATTGATTTCATGTTTAGTGGCTGTAATTAAGTGGTAAACCACCATGTGTGATTTATGCAAACATGAGAACATTTGTGAAATGGAAGTTAGATCAAATAAGAGTTCAGAGACCGGTTTGACTGTGCCCTATAACACTGCATCAACACAACCACCCCCACCAGAAAAAAAGAAAGAAAATAAATTGTGATATCTGCGGTGCTGGATTCTAGACTCCCTGCATGCATCACAGCATGAATGAATCTCGCATATTACAGCTTCAGATTGTTTCTAGTGTTTTCTGCTTTATTTGAAATGGTGTTGTCTTTTGTGTTTTTTTCCCCCTTTGACTTGTCATAACTTGATGTGTTTTTGAGTGTCACATTCATTGCAGTTTAGTCTTTGCTATAAATTGTGATTTTCCTGGCCTGAAAAAAAAAGTCAGGAAAATAAATTATAGTCAGTGAAGTGCTGTTGAAATTTAATCACTTTATTTATGCTCGTCTTTCAAATATTTTGATTCTATTATTCTATTATTTACAATAATTTTAGCAATTTCTTGTATATTTTATATTGTAATTTTTATTCAATATTTTAAAGATGAGCTTTAAATATATTTACACACATATATAAAATAAACAAATACATATTCATACATATGTAAATACATATACTCAAAAATTTGTAGACAATAGGATTTTATTTATTATTAATACTTTTATTAACCAAGGATGCATTAAAAGTGCATCCTTGACTTTTACGTTGTTACAGAATATTTCAGTTTCAAACAAATGCTGTTCTTTTAAACTCTATTCATCAAAGAATCCTAAAAAAAAAAAAAGTGAGAAAAAAGAATAAGAATTTTTTTTTCAGCAAATTAGAATGATTTCTGAAGGATCATGTGACACTGAAGACTGGAGTAATGATGCTTAAAATGTAACTCTCATCACAGAAATAAATGTAGATTTTAAATATATAGTAAAATAGTTATTTGAAATCTTAATTCACAATATTAAATAAATGAGCAAAGAGACTTTTCAAAAACATTAAAAAAAAAAATTATAATAATATTTAATAAAGTATGTTTGTGTGAGGGAATTTCTAAAATAAACAATAATAAAATGAAAATAACATACAATAACAGTAACATTTTAAAAGTTTAAAAAAATAATATATTGTGCAATTGGTTACCCCCTAAGAAGGTTGTTGACCCCAATATTATCTGTGTTCATATGTTGTATGCATATGTGTGATTGTTGATGTTGTTTTTCAGGGGGTGAAGGGTGACCCGGGTGTCACAGGAGTGGATGGACAGAAGGGTGATAGAGGAGACCCTGTATGAGACATCTCCGAGGCCTGATTAAAAATTCCATCAGATTTTGTTTATTTACCTCATGATAAATCCATCTCTTCTAACATTTCACTCCACAGGGTTTGCCTGGCCTGGAGGGAGCCAGTGGAATAAAGGGGCAAAAGGTGTGTAATGCATGTTTTATTTGTTAGTTGTGTGTGTGTGTGTTGGAAGGAGGGTGATCTTTTCACTTGTTTGACGGATCTTTGTAGTCTCGTGTAGACATACTTTTGACTGACTGAAGTTCAGATTAAATTAATCCTGTGGTTCATATGATTTAATTTCTTTGCGTTTGTGTGTCTTTTGTTATTATTCCTTTAGGGTGAAGAAGGACTCAGAGGACCGGCGGGCCCTGTGAGTACTGTACCGGTTCAGCCAGAGGTTCTGATGCATGCAGATGCTCTCTACATAGTATAGACATATTGGCCTTCATGCCATAAACCACTCCGATAAATGATTCAGAGCCAGTGCTCTAGGATTCATTTGAACTTTTCATTTTTACAGAGCCCCTAAAGCAGGGGTCGGCAATAGGCGATATTTTCTGGCCCGCCGGATTATTTTGGAAGTCCGTTGTTTTGTTTTTTTAATCAGCCTATTTTTATTTTACAATAACGGTTTATAAATAGTGTATTATTCGTTCAATCGGGGGGTTTTTTTCAGATAAAAAAAATAAATAAAAAAAAGACGACTTGTTTTTCCATTATTTATTTCCTGAACTAAAATGAAAAAACGAATAACGACCGGTTCCCCTTCGAGGGAACTCGCACTGCGTCGTCGTCGTGACGACACTATGGGAACGCCCCCAGCGTAACGCATCTGAAGCATGAATGAAATCTGTCCAATCCTGATTGGTGCTGCGTAATGACGTAGTAGATGACGGCATGCCCGGAAGATACAAAGGGACGCTGGCTCAAACACACGTTAGCTTTTTGCTCTTCAGCTAAAGCGCTCTGTGTTCTGTGAGTCTTATTTGGTGTTGTTTGTCCAAGTTTTCACAAGCATTATTATCAATGGCAAGCGAGCAGTTTAGAAGGTGTGTGCACCCGTGTCCACGTTTCATTTCGGGCACGGACACACACCTCATGTGTGTGCATTGTCTCGGCGTGCAGCACGCTAGAGCGGCTCTCGAGGGAGCCGCTTGTAGCGAGTGTGAGAAGCTGCCGCTGAGGGTATTGCGCTCGCGGCTTGCTATATTTGATCAGCTCGGCCAAGCTCGCAAGACTCGTGGTTCTGGGCCCGCCGTTGCCGAGGCAGCGCGGCGCCGCATATCATGGGGTTCGCAGATGGATCTTTCAGCGGGACATGGGACTGATTCGTCATCTTCCCAGTCCTCGTCTGAAGATTCTGACGCTCTCCCGCCTCGTGTGGAAGCCCGCGATGCGGCTTCTTCCCGCGAGGTGGAGGCACCGATGCTTCAGCTATCAGGCTCTGAGGGGTCAGATGCTGTGAGCATCGAGGCGGGTGTTATGGAGCCCCATCCACCGCTTCATACACTCGCTCAAGAAGAGCTGGTGGAGGTTTTGACCCGCGCTGTGGCCAAATTAAATATAAATTGGCCACAGGAAGAACCTGTAGTCCAGCCATCTAGTAAACTGGATGAGAGGTTCTTTAAGCGCCGGGCTCAGCCTCCACGCCGGGGCCTTCCGTTTTTTCCTGACTTGCACAATGAGTTGTGCAAGTCGTGGGAAAAACCTTATTCAGCCAGGCTCTCCAATCCCCCAGTGCTCGATTTCGCTAATGTACTGGGGGCGGCTGAGCACGGTTATGGGAAGATCCCTCGGGTAGAGGAAGCTCTCGCGAGCTATCTTTCTCCCGAGGCCGCATCTTCCCTGAAGGCCCCGGTATTGCCCACCAAGCCATGCCGAGAAACATCTACTCTGGTGGGCAGAGCTTTTATGGCGGCCGGGCGGGCTGGTAGCTGCCTGCATACCATGGCGGTATTGCAGGCCTATCAAGCTGATCTCCTCAAAGAGCTAGACGAAGGCGAGGGTCCTTCCCCTGATGATATTTTGGAGCTGAGGAAGGCTACTGATTTATCTCTACGGATTACCAAAGAGACGGCCCGTGCAATCGGCCGCTCTATGGCTGGTCTGGTATGCGTAGAGAGACATCTCTGGCTAAATTTATCAGGGATGAAGGAGAGGGAGAAGCACTTTCTTCTCGACTCTCCGATTTCGCCTTCTGGCCTCTTCGGCGGCGCGGTTGATTCCGTAGTCGAGAGGTTTCAGGAGGTGAAAAAGCAGTCAGCTGCCTTCCATCAGTACCTCCCTCGCCGTCCTAGCTCTTCGGGGAAGACTGCCGCAAAAGGGCAGTCTCAGCTGTCTACCAGCTCCTTGCACCGTCAGGTGCAGAAAGAGAGTGTCGCCGCCCGCGCCCCTCCTGAGGGAGCCTGGCAAAGGAGGCGACGCTCTCGAGGTAAGCCCTCCCAGCCTAAGGTCGATCTGAGGACCGTCCTTCAGGCGAAGAAGGCTTCCTCTAAGCGGTCCTAGGCGTGGCCGCACCGCTGAGAGCTGTCCCCCCCCGGGATGGAACGATTGAGGTCGCCTCCGTCCCGGAGCTCTCGGGGAATCAGTGCTGTGCTCCCGCCGTCCAGTACGCTTCGGGCCACACTGATTTCCCGCGCACGCACGCCGCTCCAGCCGCCTCAAGTAAGACCTGCGGCTGGGCAGCGAACGCGTACGCACACCGAAAATCATTCTCGACTGCTCCCTGCCGGTCAGCCGCTTCAGGGGGTCGGGAACGAGGCTCGGTTGACACCCGAGGCCAGCCTCGAGAGGCTGGTTCCCTTAGTAGATTATCTCGGCGCATGGTCATGCCTTCCGAATATTTCTGCGTGGGCCCTGCGTACTGTAGAGCTGGGTTACAGACTGCAGTTCAGCTCCCCTCCCCCGAAGTTCAACGGGGTGGTCTGGACTGTGGTCGGCCCAGAGCAGGTTCGGGTTATGGAACAGGAAGTTCAATCCCTGTTGGTCAAGGAGGCCATAGAACGTGTTCCTCTGCCAGACAGGGAGTCCGGGTTCTACAGCCGGTACTTCATAGTTCCCAAGAAGGATGGGGGGTTGCGTCCAATAATAGATCTCAGGCACTTGAATCGTTCTCTGAGGAGATTCAGGTTCAAGATGCTCACAATTCCAGCCATCGTGAGTCAGATCCAGTTCGAGGACTGGTTCGTCACGATAGATCTGAAGGACGCATACTTCCATATCTCCATCCTTCCATGTCACAGGAAGTTCCTGAGGTTCGCTTTCGGGGGCGAAGCGTACCAATATCGGGTTCTTCCCTTTGGCCTAGCTCTTTCCCCTCGCACCTTCACCAAGTGCATGGATGCAGCGCTGGCTCCGCTGAGGCTCCAGGGCATTCGTGTACTCAATTACATAGACGACTGGCTAATATTAGCCAAGTCGTACGATATGGCAGTTCGACATCGAGATGTCGTTCTCGCTCATATCAGGTGCTTGGGGCTGAGACTCAACACAAAGAAAAGCGTGTTGACGCCCTCCCAGAGGACTACGTTCCTGGGAGTGGTATGGGACTCCACGACGATGCGGGCACAAATGTCTCCTGCTCGGGTGGGTTCCATACAGGCGTTTGTCTCCAGAGTGAAGCTAGGCCACAACCTCACTGTGAAGCAGTTTCAAATACTGCTGGGGCACATGGCAGCAGCGTCCAACATCATACCTTTTGGCCTGCTACACATGAGACCCCTACAGTGGTGGTTGAGAGCCAAGGGGTTTTCCCCGAGGGGAAATCCGTTCCGTATGATCAGAGTAACGCGCAGATGCCTTCGTTCTCTCGTCATATGGAGGAAACCTTGGTTCCTGTCCCAGGGACCAGTACTGGGAGCATCATGTTGCCGGAAAACCGTTTCAACAGATGCCTCCCTTACTGGTTGGGGCGCGGTCATGGACGGCCGCTTTGCGAGAGGTCTGTGGGAGACCCGGCACTCTTCTTGGCACATCAATTGCCTGGAAATGCTGGCGGTCTACAAAGCTCTGAGGAGCTTTTTCCCAGACCTCCGCGGCCACCATGTCCTGATACGCTCGGACAACACTTCTGTAGTCGCGTATCTGAATCATCAGGGGGGTCTGAGGTCGCGCCCTCTATGCAGACTGGCACACCAGATCCTTCTGTGGTCCCAGGGGAAACTGTCGTCTCTCAGAGCGATGTACGTCCCCGGGGACCAAAATCAGGGAGCAGACGTCCTGTCGAGGCAGGGGCTCAGGCCCGGGGAGTGGCGACTCCACCCAGAGGTGGTGGAAGTCATGTGCGTGAGATTCGGCCCAGTGGAAGTGGATCTGTTCGCGTCTCAAGAGACGTCCCACTGTCCACTGTGGTTCTCTCTCAGGCATCCAGCTCCGCTGGGGCTGGACGCCATGATGCAGACGTGGCCGAGGCTGCGTCTGTACGCATTTCCCCCGATCGCTCTGCTCCCGGGAGTCCTGGAGCGGGTCCGCCGGGTGGGGATCAGTCTACTTTTAGTAGCACCCCGCTGGCCGACCCGAGTATGGTTCTCGGACATTGTAGCACTGCTGGACGGCCTTCCGTGGCAGGTCCCTCTGAGGAGGGATCTGCTGTCGCAGGCAGGGGGCACAATATTTCACCCCCGGCCAGAGCTGTGGAACCTCTGGGTCTGGCCCCTGAGGGGGCTCGGTACCTAGAGGCTGGCCTGTCAGCAGATGTTGTCGAGACCCTACTCAGCTCCAGGGCTCCTTCTACCAGGAGACTGTACAGCCTGAAGTGGAATGTGTTTTCCACTTGGTGTAGAGAGCGTGAGGTGGACCCAGTTAACTGCCCAGTGGCTTCAGTGCTGGAGTTCCTCCAAGATCGCTTCTCCGCCGGTCTTACCCCATCCACACTTAAGGTGTATGTGGCTGCCATTGCGGCTTTCCACTCGCCTGTAGGTGATGGGCCCTTGGGGAGGCACCATCTGGTTGTACGTTTCCTCCGTGGGGCTCGGAGGATGAGGCCTGCGGCTCGCTCCAGAGTCCCAACCTGGGACCTGGCGGTGGTACTTGAGGGGTTGGCTGAGGCCCCCTTCGAGCCACTGGAGTCGGCTGAGGCAAAGAACCTGACCCTTAAGGTGGCCTTTCTCCTTGCTATCACCTCTCTGAGGAGAGTGGGGGATCTCCAGGCCTTGGCGATATCGCCAACTTGCCTGGAGTTTGCCCCTGGCGGGGTTAAGGCCATCTTACACCCTAGACCGGGCTATGTGCCCAAGGTACCATTTAATGTGGCACGGTCAGTGGTTCTTCAGGCATTCCATCCTCCACCTCACGTGACAGCGGAAGAGGGGAGACTTCACCTGCTCTGCCCGGTCAGAGCCCTGAGAGTGTACCTTGAGAGGTCCTCTCAGTGGAGGAAGTCAGACCAGTTGTTGGTGTGCTTTGGTTCACCCAAGAAAGGGCTGCCTGCATCCAAACAGACAATCAGTAATTGGATTGTTCAGGCTATAGCCATGGCTTATCAGGTGCGCAGTCTGCCTTCACCTATAGCTGTGAGGGCTCATTCTACCAGGAGCATGGCCTCCTCGGTAGCCCTCCTTTCTGGAGCCTCGCTTCAAGATATTTGCGAAGCGGCTGGGTGGGCCACTCCACACACCTTCATAAGATTTTATAGTCTGCAACTCCCTGTGACGCCTGGCGCCAGAGTGATCGCGTCCTAAGTGTGCCTGGTCTCCCAGCTTCACACTAGGGTGGCGTGCTTACGGTGTGGCATAGTGGGCATTGCGTTCCCATAGTGTCGTCACGACGACGACGCAGTGCGAGTTCTCTGTTTAAAAAATCCGTCAAAAAAGTCGTTTTTAATTTTTGGTTTTCTGATTTTTTGATTTCTGTTTAAAAAACAAGTCGTTTTAGATTTTTTTATTTTTGGTTTTAATTTGAAAAAACGATTGAACGAATGATACACGGACAACAAAAATAAAAAAAATAAAAACGACTTGTTTTTTCATTATTTATTTCCTGAACTAAAATAATAATAACGACGGGTTTTCTGATTTTCTTTATTAAAATGGCTGTAATCTGTTACCACAATAGTACTTCATCTGTTTAAAATGATTTCATTGGTAGGCTATATGTCTGCTAAGGTGTTAAATTAAAATTCTAAATTGTCAAAACCCGTTATAAATTTTTTCTATTTTTGATCTGAGCATACAATCAGAAAATCAAAAAACGAGTCGTTATTCGTTTTTTTTTATTTTAGTTCAGAAAATAAATAATGGAAAAACAAGTCGTTTTTCATTTTTTAATTTTTGGTATAAAATATTATAAAAAAAAAACGATTGAACGAATGATACACGGACCCATCATATTCCAAGATTATAGGCCTACTGCGGGCGCAAACTGACAAAGAAACACCAGAACAACCATTTTTGTAGCAATTTTTTATGTCGTCTTTCGTCTTTTAAATCGGAAATAAAGAATGTTGCTTGACAAAAGATTGGATAGCCTATACTAGGCTAATTCAAAAGAGGGGGTAATTATTGGACGAATAAGACACGTAAGTGTGGCAACAGCAGTAGCACATATTTTGGCCACGACGCGACACGCATGAACAGAAACAAAACTATTCGGACAAAAGCGGCCTAAAAAAACGGAACATGGATTATGGACACACAACGGGAGGTCCAGGTGCAGAGGTCTATCCACCTGAAACGACATGAAGAATAATATTTCAAAACAATTTTAGTGACATTCAAAATGCAATCTGACAATTAAATATAATTTGCTATTGATAGGGTTAGGCTACTCACTTAATGTGAAAAGTGGCATCTTTCATTCGTCACAATGCTTCGGATGTTTGGTGTTACAGTTGTCACTGAAATCCGCAGGCAGTTCTCAAGGTTTTTGTGCGTCAGTCGATTCCTCTCATACGTCTTTATTGCATTCATTGATGAGAAGGCAGACTTGCATGTATAGGTGGAAGGGAACATTGTCAACACATAAAACGCAAGGTTCTTGATTGTGCTGTACTCCTCTGAGCATGCCACCCAAAAGGCACTCAGGGACTCTGCAGATCTGAATGCATCTTTGATCAGAGAGGTTGTTTGGAAATCAATTAACTCCATCTCAAATTTAGCCTCATCCAAGGAAGGGATGATTGTTTTGATCAGGGTGGAGAGTTCTCCGCTAGGTCGGGTTGTGAGAGAGTCACGCACAAAAGCAATTACTTCATTCGGGACGAGAAGTCCTCCAACCTAGAAGAGAAGTTGGCTTGGAGTTGCTTGATGAAGTCTACCATCAGTCCCGTCACTCGTCTTGCCTGTGTTTTTAGAGTACTAAAATGTAGGAGCCTGCCAGTTGATATGTCGGACTCTAACAACCCCAGCTTGACGGTGAATGCTTGGAGCTTTTCCACCATGTCCACGATGGTTTTGTCTTTTCCCTGTAGATGCATGTTAAGATTGTTTAAATGGCCAAATATGTCAGCTAAAAATGCGACATTGGACATGAACTTCTCGTCCTCCAGAAAGGCAAGGTGATCTGCTGCTGCCTTACTCTTGCTAGATATAAGGAATGCCTTCATCTCACCCAGTAGCGCACAGAAGCGGTCCAACACTTTGCCCTTGCTTAGCCAGCGCACGTCATTGTGCAGCAGCAGGTCGTCGTGGGTGGCCTCCTCTGAATCTGCCACAAGCTGTCTGAAAAGCCGATGCTGGGTGCTTGATGTACCCCTGACAAAATTGATGACACGCATCACTTTATCCATAACTACCTTCAGCTCACCACTGAGCTTTGCACAAAGGACACTCTGGTGGATAAGACAATGCAGCCCATGCATTTGGGGGGCGATCTCCTTCAACCTGCTCACCAAATCTCTGTGTTTACCCACCATTGCAGGGGCCCCATCAGTCACAAGTAGGTTGACTTTCTCAAATGACAATGAATGCCGCTCAAACACTTTTGACAGTTCAGTGAATATAATATCTCCAGTGGTGTTCCCCTCCAAAGGAATAAGAGACAGCAAATCTTCCCTAAACTGCTTCCCATCAAAATACCTGACAAAGACACACATCTGGGCAACATCTATGTTGTCAGTGCTCTCGTCTACCGCTAAGGAGAAGTAATTAGCTTTATTGAGATCACTGATAACGACTCCCTGCACAGCATCAGACAACGCCTCTATGCGGCGGGTAGCGGACCTTGCAGAAAGGGGCACCTGTTTGACAGAGGCAATGATCCCATCCATGGACTTGTCAACAGCCAATTCCTCCAACACTGCAACCATGACTTCTTTAAAAATCTCTGCGTTGAAAGGCCTGTTGTTTCGTGCGAGCAAACCAAAACGCTTTTAGAGACGCACTTGTCGCTTTTTGTTGTGAGGTGAAACCTCGCAATAGGATCCTGCTGCCCTGAGCATAGCCTTGTGTCAGTGCTTCAATTTTGCGCTTACGTGCCTCTGTTTGAAGTGGATAGGCAACCTTGAAGCTTCCATGCTTTGTCTCATGGTGCCGTCTTATGTTATATTCTTTGCAAACAGCGACAACTTCTTTGCAAATCAGACACAACGGGTTTGCATTTTTGAAATCCGGTAAAATGAACGCAAAACTCTCTTTCCATTCCTCTCTAAAGACTCTATTTTCGTCGTCAACTTTCCTCTTAAGACCTTTGGACAAAGACATTTTATCCCAGCTATCTCTTAGCTAACTTCGCGAATTATTTGTAGGCCTACGTAACAACACATATTATTGTAACATTGTATCATGTGATGAGGTGGGTAACATGGAATTAAAGGCCCCGTGTTGAAAAGAAGCCGATCACTGCCAAAATATTGTTAGCTACAAATTTATTGTTAACACTTACAATAAGGTTCATTAGTTAACATTAACTAATAATGAACTGCACTTATACAGCATTTGTTCATCTTTGTTAATGTTAATTTCAACATTTACTAATACTACTTTATTAAAATCTTGTTAATATTAGTTAATGCACTGTGAACTAACATGAACAAACAATGAACAGCTTTATTTGTATTAACTAACATTAACAAAGATGAGCAAAAACAGTAATAAATGTATTGCTCATTGTTAGTTCATGTTAGTTAATACATTAACTAATGTTTAATAAAGGAACCTTAGTTCTACTCCGTGTAGCTGGCCCGCCATCTACTGGCTAAAAAAAATATTGGCCCGCGGCCAAAGTTACTTGCCTACCCCTGCCCTAAAGGGACATGATGAAAAAAATTTAAATGGGAAGATGCTTTTGCGTTTCCTTGCAAGTGTTTTGTGTTCCGCTGATAAACTTTGCGTTCTCTTTAAGGAATTCTTATTTTCATTCAGCAAGGATGCACTAAATTAAACGCAAAGTTTCTCGGGAGAACGCAAACATTTTGTGAGAGGATGCAAAGTTTCTCAGGGGAACGCAAACATTTTGTGAGGGAACGCAGTTTTTCAGGGGAACGCAAACATTTTGTGAGGGAACGCAGTTTCTCAGGGGAACACAAAGTTTCTCGGGGGAACGCAAACATTTTGTGAGGGATCAAAAGTTTCACGGGGGAACGCAAACATTTTGTGAGGGAACGCAAAGTTTCTCTGGAGAACGCAAACATTTTGTGAGGGAACGCAAAGTTTCTCGGGGGAACACAAACATTTTGTGAGGGAACGCAAAGTTTCTCTGGAGAACGCAAACATTTTGTGAGGGAACGCAAAGTTTCTCGGGGGAACACAAAAATTTTGTGAGGGAACGCAAAGTTTCAAGGGGGAACGCAAACATTTTGTGAGGGAACGCAAAGTTTCTCTGGAGAACGCAAACATTTTGTGAGGGAACGCAAAGTTTCAAGGGAGAACGCAAACATTTTGTGAGGGAACGCAAAGTTTCTCAGGGGAACGCAAACATTTTGTGAGGGAACGCAAAGTTTCACGGGGGAACGCAAACATTTTGTGAGGGAACGCAAAGTTTCTCTGGAGAACGCAAACATTTTGTGAGGGAACGCAAAGTTTCTCGGGGGAACACAAACATTTTGTGAGGGAACGCAAAGTTTCAAGGGGGAACGCAAACATTTTGTGAGGGAACGCAAAGTTTCAAGGGAGAACGCAAACATTTTGTAAGGGAACGCAAAGTTTCACGGGGGAACGCAAACATTTTGTAAGGGAACGCAAAGTTTCACGGGGGAACGCAAACATTTTGTGAGGGAACGCAAACATTTTGTGAGGGATCAAAAGTTTCTCTGGGGAACGCAAACATTTTGTGAGGGAACGCAGTTTCTCAGGGGAACGCAAACATTTTGTGAGGGAACGCAAAGTTTCTCTGGGGAACGCAAACATTTTGTGAGGGAACGCAAAGTTTCACGGAGGAACGCAAACATTTTGTGAGGGATCAAAAGTTTCTCTGGGGAATGCAAACATTTTGTGATAGAACGCGAAGTTTCTCAGGGGAACGCAAACATTTTGTGAGGGAACGCAAAGTTTCACGGGGGAACGCAAACATTTTGTGATAGAACGCGAAGTTTCTCTGGGGAACGCAAACATTTTGTGAGGGAACGCAAAGTTTCTCTGGGGAATGCAAACATTTTGTGATAGAACGCGAAGTTTCTCTGGGGAACGCAAACATTTTGTGAGGGAACGCAAAGTTTCACGGGGGAACGCAAACATTTTGTGAGGGATCCAAAGTTTCTCTGGGGAACGCAAACATTTTGTGAGAGAACGCAAAGTTTTTCAGGGGAACCCAAACATTTTATGAGAGAACGCAAAGTTTCTCGGGGGAATGCAAACATTTTGTAAGAGGATGCAAAGTTTCTCGGGGGAACGCGAAGTTTCACGAGGGAACGTAAACATTTTGTTAGGGATCGAAAGTTTTTCGGGGGAACGCAAACATTTTGTGAGGGGACGCAGTTTCTCAGGGGAACGCAAACGTTTTGTGAGGGATCAAAAGTTTCTCTGGGGAACGCAAACATTTTTTGAGAGAACGCAAAGTTTCTCGGGGGAACGCAAACATTTTGTGAGAGGATGCAAAGTTTCTCGGGGGAACGCAAACATTTTGTGAGGGAACGAAAGTTTCACGGGGGAATGCAAACATTTTGTGAGGGAACGCAGTTTTTCAGGGGAACGCAAACATTTTGTGAGGGAACGCTAAGTTTCACGAGGGAACGTAAACATTTTGTGAGGGAACGCAGTTTCTCAGGGGAATGCAAACATTTTGTGAGGGAACGCAGTTTCTCAGGGGAACGTAAACATTTTGTGAGGGAACGCAGTTTCTCAGGGGAACGCAAACATTTTGTGAGGGAACGCAGTTTCTCAGGGGAACGCAAACATTTTGTGAGGGAACGCAGTTTCTCAGGGGAACGTAAAAATGTTGTGAGGGAACTAGGGGTGACCCCGAATAGTCGAAGATTCGATGCTTCGATAGGAGGAGCCTGATTCGACTATCGATCTCACGGTCGAATCTTCGCAGAGGTGTTATGAAATGAGGATCGTGCCACTTTGGCTTTATGAGGGCGCTCAATGTCTGATTTCACATAGAACTAGCTTTTATGTCAATACGTTAATATTCAGCCTATTATGATAATGCTGTAGGCCTATATTAAAATGTGCAAAGAAAGAAGCTTTTAATAAATATTTTTTTAACGTGCGTGAATAAATCCAAACACCCCGTGACAGATTTAAGTTTCACTTTCAATCCGTGACCGACAGAGGAGCGTCTTGGCGGCAAGGATTTAAATCTTTAACGATGTCTGGGATAAGAAAATCTAAAGTGTGGATGTACACCATCAGAAAGGATATTCTCCAAGGCTGGATTTAGCATCAGGAAAACCATGATCGCACTTCTGCCGGCCAACGTTAACATGTTTCACGCATAGACTGGGTTTCACGTTAGAATGTATTTTATCCGCGCGCACAATTTGAAAAGACTCCAACGGACAGACAGAGTGAAAGACGTTCAGGATTTGTTCTCTCGATCAGGTACAAGTGATTTCAAAACTTTTCAGCCGGTTCTAATTTTATTTTTGGATGCTGTGAACATTTTTAGCTAAAAAGACTGCCTCTCCAGTTTAGCATTTATTGTTGTTTCTGCAGTTAAAAAGACAAAGTTGAAAATTCTGGCTACTATCGTTATTTTTATCATTTCTTTATTTTTATTTTATTTATTAATCTGTCAGGGTTATCTAATCTAACTCTTTGTGGCTTGTGTTTTGAATATGTTCCCCTGCACTTTAGGCATTTTGCACACATTTGCTCCTCATCCTGTGACTTGATTCTGATTTATTTCGTTTTGTATTTTTATTTATTAGAAAGGTATATTCTGTTCTAATCTAATTTAGTAAATTAATTGTTTATTTTTTCGGTGCATCGATGTTGTGCTGTAGGCAGGCCTGCTCGCACAGGTAATTTAACCGATTTAATTTGATTTGCATGCGAAATGCAAATCTGCAGTGTGGCCTTTCTGGAGTTATTTATGTTATTTCTTAGTTTTATTGATCAAAAATGTTTTATACATTTTCTTCTATATCTTTGTGTGATTTTCTGTACATCGCGGCTTTGAAACGTTAAAGCCCCGCCCCCAGCCCCACCCCCATACACATGATTCGACTATTAGTCGACTATAGGCAAGACATGACGATTCTGATTCGACTATGAAAATCCATAGTCGGGGACAGCCCTAGAGGGAACGCAGTTTCTCAGGGGAACGCAAACATTTTGTGAGGGATCAAAAGTTTTTCGGGGGAACGCAAACATTTTGTGAGGGATCAAAAGTTTTTCGGGGGAACGCAAACATTTTGTGAGGGAACGCGAAGTTTCACGAGGGAACGTAAACATTTTGTGAGGGAACGCGAAGTTTCACGAGGGAACGTAAACATTTTGTGAGGGAACGCAGTTTCTCAGGGGAACGCAAACATTTTGTGAGGGATCGAACATTTCTCGGGGGAACATAAAAGTTTTGCGAGGCAACACAGTTTCTTGAGGAAACGCAAAGTTTCTCGGAGGAACACAAAAGTTTTGCAAGGAGACGCAAAGTTTCTCGGAGGAATGCAAAAGTTTTGCGACGGAACGTATTTTCTATTATTTCTATGGTATTATCCCCCAACAATTTTTTCCATCACCATGTCCCTTTAAGGTCTCCGTACATTTTAAACTATCGTTGGTAGAAAACGTTATGGGTACAAAACTAGTGTAAACAAATGTTTATTTGTACTACCGTTCAAATATTTGGAGTCTGTAAGATTCTAAGACAAAGATAACTGTTTGATATTTATTAATTTATTCATGTGAATCCACAGCTGAATTTTCAGCATCATTACTCCATTGTTTTTCAGCATCATTACTCCATTGTCTTTATTGTTACATGACCCTTCAGAAATCATTCTAAAATGCCGATTAGCTGTTTAACATTTCTTATTATTATCAATGTTGAAAATGGATGTGCAGCTTTAAAGTTTTGTGGAAACAGTGATTTCCAAGATTCTTTGATTAATAGAAAGTTTAAAAGAACAGCATTTATATGAAATTGATCAAAAGTGAGAGTAACAACTTTGTTACAAAAAATAGATATATTTTTTGTAACAAAGTTGTTACTCTCACTTTTGATCAATTTAGTGCATCCTTGCTGAATGAAAATAAGAATTCCTTAAAGAAAAAAAAAGTCTGACCCCAAACTTTGAAACAGTAGCGTATGTTAAAATGCAGATATTTGAGTAACTCGATTATCAATTTCTTGTATATTCTCCTTAATAATTTCACATTTTCTACCCATTAAAACCCATCTTTCATTAAAAGATCACCTAAATGACTTCCTCTAAAAGGAGCCCTGTAGCGTTCAATGCTTAATTTTCATACTAAATTCAATTTAATTTAAACTTCGATACTTATTTGAAAAGACACATGATCGATGAGAACAATTCGCTCACTTTCATACATCCGGGAAGACGCGTCCACATGAAAACGCAATCTAGGATTTCTTTATTTATTGTTCATTCTGTATTTTTATATTCATCCAAGTTGAAATGAACTACCAGCACCAACATATATCCTAGAATGGACAGTGGAGAGTGTACTGCATCAATTCAGCACTGTTCATCAGCTTCATCTCTGCTGACTGGTCACTAATAAGAAAACCTTTGAAAGCCGGGAAGCCGAAAGCTTTCTGGTCGCACTTAGCAAGAAATTTGCAGGTTTGGAACAGCATCGCCGGTGTCAATTAAATCAAAGGGGGAAGGGGGAGAGGTGCGATTTGACAGCAGGGCACAAAATCAATTGATGCTGCCTGCTGTGTGAATCTCTAGCTAAATGGGAAAAGCGAGATGACTGTGGCCCTTTTAAACCAATTTACAAAGATTGAGGAAGACTAAAGAATCTTTTTTTGTTGTTTTTCCTGTTCTGAAACGGCTAATTACGATGATGGGTGACTCAAATATGAACTGGCTTTTAAGAGTTTGATTATTCTCTCATGGTTTCCTCTTTAGTTTGTAATTTGATTGTAACTGGCTCTGAATGGAGCATGTTGTTTAGAGCTAGTTCTCTTTTAATTAAGGATGTGTAATTAATGTTTTTGTTTTTTTTCTGTCCAAGGAAAAAAATAAATCTTTGAACAACTGTAACCTAAATCCCATTTCAAGATTTTAATTGCATTCTTGTTAAATGGTAATTAGCTGTTTTTCTGAGCTCAGACTAGAGCAAGTCAATGTATGGTTGTGCTCAACTGAGTTCAATGGATTGCTTTTTTTTTTTTTTTACTTGTTTTATGATGATGTATTGCAAAAGCTCTTTTTTTAAACCTTGTGAGCTGCCTACCTATACATAAATTAGTTTCACTGCTGACGCAGGTCCAAAAAATTGCAAAAATAAGCTGCCTTCTAAGATGTTGTAATTTTGGCATAATTTAAGGCAGTATCACTTTTATCCTTAAAGAAAGTTATCTAAGATGATTGACTGACAGAGGCGAACAAAATCTAAATGTATAAATATACACTAGTAGTATTTATGCCATACCATGTGGCAAGAAATTTTACTTGCACTACTGTTCAAAAAGCTTTGGGTCAGTAAAATTTAAAGATTTGAAAAAAGAGATACTCAGCAGGGATGCATTGATTAAAAGTATCAAGTTTTTCCACAAAAATATTAAGCAGTACAACTGTATTCAACACTAATAATAATAAAACTGAACACTGAAGACTGGAATAATGATGCTGAAAATTCAGCTTTGTTATAACAGGAATTTATAAAATGTTTAAGTATATTAAAATACAAGGTCTCCGCGGATCCTTAAAATGTCTTAAATTTGTAAATGTAAAAATAAGGCCTTAATTGGCGTTTAAAAGTCTTAAATCCACGTTTCAAAGATCTTAAAATGCAACCGAACAGTCACCAACATTTTATTTTCACTTGTTGCTTTCTGAAATCTTAAAACCTTGTCAATGGCTTGCGACATGACTGCTTAAAGTAACTGACACGTTTGAGCGTTAAAGAAATGTGGGTGAATGAGAAAATAAAAGGTAAAACATGCTTGATAAGTTATTAAAATTGCAAGAGATCTAAATCTTCTAAGATCCGGTAATTTTGGCATTACATTTGGTGAACGTAAACAATAGGGAATCAGATGCTCGTCTGTCAATATATTGGATTCGTGCATTCGGTCTTAAAGGGACAGCAGCCTAATACACAGGTCTGCTGCTGTCTGCCATTGTAATCGGACGACAAAAGACAAAGAGAGAATCACAAAGTTATTTTCCGTATTTTATGAAACTATTCTTAAAGTTCTTAAAAATTACATTAAAAATGATTGCCCAATATTTGTGTGCAATATATTTTTATGTGTACAGTATTGTGTCATTAACAATCTAACTGAACTGTGTTGGAATCATTTGTCAGTCCAGTGTTTCCATTTCACTTAGGATGTCTTAGAAGACAACTTCCTATGCAGGGATTATAAAGCTATGAATCTCACTATAGGTTTGGGAGCAGAGCTCATATATTTTGCATGCTTTTATTCATCAGAAAAAAATCTACATTTTGTTCTCTAGACCAACTTTGTCTTGAAGTTACATCCGGCCTCCTGTTGTTTCATCTTTATTCATTGTTGTTTTACACCGCATGAAAGACAGTAGATGAATCCGCAGATACATCCAACGAAACGATCTGTCTTTCACCGTTGACTGAAAGCCGTCAGAATGATTGACAGGCTACTAAACCCTGCTGAGCACTGGTAGTTAATGGGTAAATGGAAAGCCATAAAGCAGATTCAGAATTCACCTCCATGTGCCTTGAAGAGGGTCTGTATTTCTCGAGGTTCTTGTTGCAGTAAAAGGCTCTTGGCATTTTAAATGTCATAAGCCCTGGATTAATGTTAATCTCTCACATAGAGGCCATCCAGACAGAGAGAGCGGAAGCTTCTGTTTTATTCTTGTGTGGAGATGTTGAGGTTTTCAATGAACTGAGATCTAAGAGCAAAGCGTGAGAAAACATTAAATCATAACTGATAGGATCATTCTAGCACATGTACCCCGCAGTCAATTGCCTCTCATGATGGTTTTCTGCAACATCATAAGTTGACATCAATATTAAAGATCATCTTTTTTCTTTATTCAGGTCATGACAGCACATGGACTGAGACTTCCTTCTGGACCTGTAAGTTTAGATGTTAGGCTTTTTATAACATTGAAATATTTTGAAATACAGTGGTGTCTGATGCCAAATGTACACAGCAAAGGTGGCTCTGAAGCTCTTCTGAAATGGCATTTACACTGAATGTTTAATGCTGCTCAGGGGTGGCATAAATGCATTTGCACTGTGTACTTTAGAAAAATAATTAAGCATTTCTTCCATTAATAACCTCTATGCATTATTTTGTTTCCGCTCTCTATAATCTATGAGGGGGAAGGAGGTGATAAAGGCCAGAAAGGAGAGAAAGGAGACCAGGTTTGTAGCCACACATTACCATCATTTGTCATGCATCCACAACAGTTTGTAAGATCATTAAAAGGTTTAACTACTGCTGGATATTGTTTAAAAGTCTTGTCTCCAAAAAAAGAAAAATATAAAAGCTGTATTTTAATCAATACAATGGACAGCCAATCAAAACGCTCAGTCCGGCTTTCTCTTTGATCCGTCAGATGTTAGTAGAGGTTTTAAAAGAAGGTATTTTAAAAGCATGGACACACAAAATTATTTTATTTTTTTTCGACCTCGGAAGTCTCATGTCCTCTTGAAAAATCTTGTGCTGTCATGCATTGCGTTCAGCATTTTCTCTTCTTTCACCAGGGTGAAAAAGGTTCTGAAGGCTCACAAGGGCCACAGGTAAATAAAGCATGTGAAAAAATGTTGGGTAACACTTTATTTTACAGTGTTCTTGTTACACATTACATGTAGTTACTGTAGTAATAACTATAAATTATGCATACTTATATGCAACTAACCCTAATCCTAACCCTACAGTAGTACATGTAGTTAATTATTAATACTCAGTACTTAATTAAACTGTAACACGGACACCTTAAAATAAAGTGTGACCAAATGTTGTGCAATGTTTGTCATGATCCACATCAGGGGAACAGATTGTAAAGCAGTCAGCATGTTAGTGAGAAATGATGTGAGAAATTAAATTAGTGAGAAATTAAACTTTAAAGTGACCTGTCTTTATTAGTGTGTAATGCAAAATAAAGTAAAAATCGTCAATCCAAATGTATTTTTATAGAAATTGATTTATTTTTCTGTAATGCAGGATCTTTCCCTTTGCTTTCATTATAATATTATATCTATTCCAAAATGTTCTTGTAAATGGCACAATTTTCTGAGAAGGATTGATTTCTCTCTTTCTCACTCTCCTTTTCTCTCTGTATTTTTTTTCCCATTCTTTTTTTTTTTAACTCTCATAAAGGGCATTCGTGGATTGCCTGGACTGTCAGGGACACCAGGACTTGAGGTATGAACCTCCTGTCTCCGTAAACCCTCCATTGTGACATCTTGTGATTTGACCAAGACAGAAAGAACATTGAAGTCATTCTACGTTTAGTATGATGGAATTATTGTTGACCTTTTCAACATGGTTGACCAGCAAGAGAGCAGCTCTGCCATTATCTCGCTGATTTACTGACCAGTGACAAACGGGTAGCTTATTGCAACCAGTTATTGCTGGGTTAAATGGGTTCAGTCACAAAAAAGCAGCTGATTGTGGCCTTCATTTTAGTTTAGGGCACAGATAGGGACCTCTCAGAATAGCAAGCAGTCAAAATGCTAAAATTTTCACAGCTTGTACAAAATCAAAATACCTGAAGCAAGAGTTTTTCATTTGATCTGAAATAAGGTCATACTGCTCATATGAAAAGATCTTAACATGTTTTTTTGTGTTCTTACAGGGAAAGCAGGGTCAGCCTGGTCCCATTGGCCTCCGTGGTCTTCCAGGAGACCCGGTAAGCAGGAAACAACTAGCTTCTCAACTTTTCCCGCACCGCTTTGTAAAATGCATATTAAAATACCTTGAATGGGGCAACATGAGACATATTTTGTGGCCAGAATATCATACAATATAAATGTTTGCTGCAAAGCCATATAAGAACCATTTTATTATAATTTTTTTGACATGAACCGAATTGCTACATTTCTGCGCCGATACCGATAGTTTGATTTTCTTTAGGGGAAAACAACAACAAATAAACTATATAGGGAACCCTCTCATTTGGTACATTACTATAATATTATATTACACGTATCAACAGAGCCCAAACTATTATAGTCAACTGCTATTTATTTTCAGATATAATAATTACACTCAAGTTTTCACTCAGTTTGCACATAAGGTAGTTTTCATAAACGCTTGTCTTCATGACAAATGTATTCAATAATTACCAGTAAATAGTGTTAACTTTAGTATTTTTTTTATAGCTCACTAGCAAACTGTGAACACTGGAAAACTTTCCTGAGGTAAATGTAATGTTAAGGGACACTTTGTTCACAAGTTGTTTTATGACGTCTTTACGTGGTTGAAACACAGATTGAGCGGATACATGATACATTTTGATGTCTTTCAACATATCTTTTAATGTTCATGCATGTTTTTTTTGTGCTAACTTGTATTCAAGTGGAAGAAAATACTTTTTAAGGGCCACATTTAAGAGCGTCAAAACTGCATTTATTTTGTGATACAGTGGACAGAGACTTTGTTTCTTATCAGAAGTAACAGAACAAAGCTCTGCGATTATTGGATGGGAGGCGTGTTACAAATAATGTTTGGTGTAGGAAAAAAACGCGGACCTGGCAACCCTGGCTTGATCTACGGGTGATTCATAGGGTCAAATAGAGCCTACTTTATTTTATTGTTGTTGCATTTACTTTGGCAGCCCTCAATTCAACACAAAAGGCTTCACACAGAGTATGATTTGCAGTCTGACATGTTTTTCCGTCCCCATTTGATTGACAGGATATAATCGGACCTAATCATTTGGCTGTTTTTGGAGTAGTTCACTTCAGAATTAATTTACTCACCCCCACGTCATCCAAAATATTCACATCTTTCTTTCTTCAGTCGAAAAGAAATGAAGGGTTTTGAGGAAAACTTTCCAGAATTTTTCTCCATATAGTGGACTTCAATGGGAACCAACGGGTTGAAGGTCCAAATTGCAGTTTCAATGCAGCTTTAAAGGGCTCTACACGGTCCCAGCCATGGAATAAGGGTCTTATCTAGCCAAACCATCAGTCATTTTCATATATACTTAAAAATATACTTTTTAAACCACAAAAGCTCGGCTTGCACTAGCTGTGATGCGACACACATGACGTAATCACGTTGAAAGGTCACGCGTGACATACTATCATCATACGTCATCATAGGGCCTAGTAAGACACTGATTAGCTGGTTCAGGTGTGTTTATTTGGGGTTGGAGCTAACCTCTGTAGGACAGTGACCCTCCAGGAACGAGTTTGGAGACCCCTGCTTTAAAGGTTCTTCACTGAACCATATGTCAATAAAGAGGCCTTTTAAGAGTGTAGAGACTTGGGGATGAAGTCTTTTGACCACATAGAAAACCCTAGCAATCACATAGCAGCGCACTAAACACCCCTCAGAATATCTAAGCAACCCGCATTGCAAGGCTCTCGCAATCATCCACAACGTCTTAGCGTAATAACAGGGAATTTTGCATGGGCAAACACTCCACGAAAACGTAAAAATCTAGTTTCATTTTCATCACGCTCTCCACAACCTTTTAGTTTCTCCCACTCTCGCTCACACACAGGAAAAAGACAATGCGCGTATAAATAACAGAGGCGAGAAAAACGAGGATGCAGAGCTGTAAATTGTTGCGCAGACAATCAGTAATCAATCAGTAATCTGAAAATTAATTTGCAGGGACGGGTACATCTGAATTCTCTACGTGTGAGAGGAAACAGCATCAGCATCACAATCTGTTCTCGGCACCTGCTTCTGCTAACAAGCATCTGCCTTTATCCCAAAAAAAGATGGGGACACAGGGATGGGGGATGTTTGGGATCAAATCCAAAAAGAAAAAAAAGGAACTGCTAAAGCTGATAGGCATGTGTCTTATCGCTCCTGTTTTTTTGTGTGTTTTTTTCAGGGCTCTCCCGGTCAGCCAGGACTGTCTGGAAAAGACGGAATGAAAGGAGAAAAGGTACGCTAGAGCATTGTGCGTTTGGAAGTACACCGTGACTGGGGCCACATTTTTCTAGCGTGATATTTTTCATGTTTCTGCGTGTGCAGAAGGTCATGTTCACATTAGGCTTCACTGAGCTGTGCTTTGCTTGTACATTTCGACGGTTTGCACCAGCTGTAAGCGGATAAAAAGCTGTATGCTGGAATAGTTTCAGTTATATCTCAAAGAATTATTGCTTTATGTTTGTGATTTATTGGGGTTCTTTGGAAGTCATAATGCAATGTGTGTAGAGATACGGGAAAGCATAATGAAACTGGATATCCAGTCTAAAGTACACTACTACCTCTGATCTGAAGGCCTTTAGCAAAATTGATCCTCAGATGATTTAAAGAACTAAAGAATGGGTAAACACTTAGCAAATTAATTAATTTATTATTACTTTTAGTGACAGAACCTGAGGACTTAATAATAATGATTATAATTAAAACAAGATATGCAAAATGTCTTTTTCAGTAGGTCAGTCTTCCACTAAAACTATCGTGTATCAGTGTTATTTATTTTTGTATTATTTATAGACTATTATAGTATTATTTATATACTGTTATATGTATTAATCTTCTGAATGGTCTATTTTATTTTATCCTTTTATTTTTTAAGGTTTAATGATTAGATGTGCTTTTGTTGTTTTTGTCTTTTTATTTTTTGTTAAGCTGGTTTTATTTCAGTTAATTGCTACTTTTTGAATTTAAGTTGTTTACATTTATATTTTATTATATTTCAATTGCTGAAAAAAAGTATGTAATTAAATTTTCCTCCAATAATAATAATAATATGTTTGATTCATTCATTTTTGCTCTGACCGCAAAAATTTAAGTTATTGTTAGAAAGTCGACTGGCGAAAATGCTTTCAATATCTCACAATCATTACAGCGTTTTCAATGACGTGAGTGAGTTCAGCGTAGCGGATGTTTAGTGAGCTTTTTAAGACTCTAAAGCTGCAAGAGGTGCTTCCAGGTTGGTGGCATTTGCCCCGGATGTCTGTGATATTTACGTCCAGCTCTTGTTTTTGTATGTGCGTGTGAAGGCGAGCATGTGTGTGCATTTGTGCGGTGCTCCTCAACCTGTCAAGTGACAAACCGGAGGTGACAGCGTCTCTAAATGCCAGCTGTCGGTGTGTGTTTGCAGGGTGATGCAGGCGGAGCACCAGGACCGATAGGCCCCCAGGGCCTCAAGGGTGAACCTGGAGAGCCCTGCTCTGTCGGACTTTGCACTGGGGTAGGTACACAACACCATTCCTGTGTTTCTCTTTCACGTCACCTGCATGTTCCCCACTCAATATCTTCTCTTTCAGCACCTCTTATAGACACAAACAGAATATCACTCGACACTTATCCAACATCCCACCGCGTTGGTGACAGCTCAGACACACTGACAATGACGTAAATATGCCTGTATATATATGCGACAGCTAATGTGAGACATTGCTGCACGTTCTTGGTCCGCCAGCAGCCGGGGTTATTGATGACAGCTCCTTGTTTTCAGCTGTGACAATGAAAAACTGTTCATGCTAAAACACCGCTTTGGTAAAACTATCCTAATGGAACACCTGTCACCTGTTCATGCCATGAGAGAGAGAAAACACCAATCAGATCTGTTAAATAGCTCGATTGTTTCTCTTAGACACCTGTGAGATTAAATGACAGCAAATCAAGGTTTTTGCTTCAGTGTCCGACATCTTGGTTTTCGCAGATAAAAAAAACACCAACAAAAAACTATTTCTTTTGCAGTTTTGCGGATATTCCTTTTTCGAATTGCCTGAAAAACCCTCATGCGAGTGTAAAAACTTTTTTGCGAAATTGCCGTATTTTCAATTCGCAATAACTTGCACAATTTGAAGGGTAATGGAAACACGACTAATGCCTCAGACTGTGCTCAGATTGGCCAAGTTACCAGTCTTAAATCTCTCAGAAATCTCAATTTAAATTTTTTTGGGAGACAACATGTCAAGAAAGAGCTAATAGATTCTGGGATGTTATTGAGTCACATTTCTAGTTTGTGATGTAGTACGATCATCACTATTTAAAGTTGCCATGAAACAGAAGTTACGATCAACTTTCCTTCCCTATTGTGACGTATATCCAAGTGAAACTGCTTCTCGAATGAAAAAATAAATAAATATATGACTTGATTGGGTATTTGATGGTTGTAGTTTGCTATTGGTCGCTCTTTTGACTGCCGTTATCAATCTCTCTCCATTTTTTTCCTCTTTTGAAAGTTGTAAAAACACTATTGTGGATTATTTATTTTGCTATTTGAGCAAATGGAAACATAAAATGTATTTAATGTAGCCTCTCATTCACCGCTATAGAAGTTTGACGACCCAATTATGACGACTTCCGCTTCTGAGAAACCCGGAAATGTGAAAGGGGTCAACCGACGGGACAACCAATTTCACAGTTTTCGTGCTAGTTAGATGCCAGCTGGACTTAAGTTTGTTTGCGAGAGAAGGAGATAAACTGCATATTAACTGTAATGGTGGCAAGACATCCAGCATGAAGCATATAGACAGATGGGTGGTGGGCAGACAGAGCACTTGTTGGTCTGATGAATGATGGTTTGTTGGTCTGAAATCAATATAGAATTAAGTCATCAGCCACCTTCATTCGTTTTAGTGGAAAAGAGAAAAAGAGAAATTCATGAGTGAACGAAATTAAATCAAAACTGACACTATTCACAGTTTAATGCACATTCCTGGTCTCATTCTGCACTATTATTATTATTAATAATAATAATAATAATAATAATAATGATATTACATAATTTAAATAGAAAATAAAACTTTAAACTTGATCCATTTGGATTGTGAAAGTGGATGTTTACATTATTATTACTACTTTTAACACACTTTTCCATTTAATCCAACTTCTTAAAAAGGCCTTGCTGTATTTATTTAATCAGTTCACTATATCCTGAAAAACAGTATCCTGTATTACGACTTCACGGGATGCAAAAAGTCTGCAATGCGAAAACTACTTGCTAATCTAATTCTTGCTGACCACAAAAATCAATTTTCCATCAGTGGTTTATAGCAAATAATGCTTACTGTAACTCTTTTGCACTGTCGGCGCCTACAGTATCACTTGCAAATCACACTGAGAAATTAAAAATTTGCTGTCAAAACAAGGCCATGCAATATTTAGCGATGTTGAGGAAAATGTAAAAATGTATCTTGTCAAGCAATAAGCTACTAATTTGAAGTGGTTTAGAAAAAGTAGTTTGCTTAGTAGCCTGACAGTAACTCATATGTTTTCATATATATATATATTCTTTCTCTGTTTCGTTATTTTATGGCTTTAGTAGCATCACTACTTTTACTATTCCTGAACACTGATTTTCAGAGATTTTACAGACAACTATTTCAATAAAAGTTTCTCAGTTCATCACTTGTGTCTATTTATCTGTCTGAAATAGAATCTTACGTAAGTTCTAAGACATGGTATTCATTTGAGTTGTATTTCATCTCTTGTTTTGCTCTAGGAGGAGGCCGTGTCTAGTCCACGGGGGTCACGGGGTCCTAAGGTTGGTTACTGTGAACTTTTTTTAAATTTATTTTAGTATTCCATTTTGCGCTTGTGAAGTTTATCTGCAAAGTAACAGCCCCAGAGTTCATATCAGTCACATTACCCTGTGCTGTATTTCGCTATGTCTTTTAGTCCACTTTTTCTTTCTTTTTTTATTAGTGTGATAAGAAATATCAGCATTGTGAGGTGAATAATTTAAAGGAAAGTTCTGGGTTCATCAGTGACATTGTTGATTACCAGAGAATATCATTTCTCAAACAATGAAATATTGTGTTTGCAGGTTCAAACAAGTTACAAGTTGAAATTGTCTTTAGTGAGCTTAACTTGTGTTGAACCCAGAGCATTCATTTAAACCAGTTTCATGCTGTCATAAATGATTTGCTTATGCTAGACACTTCATTAATCTCTTTCTTTTCTTTCTTTTTTACTGCTGTGTAAGCATCTGTTTGTAAATGTTTCATGTTAAATATATTACTAGATAATGGCTGAAGATGTTAATGATGTTGCTGTGGAAACAAATTCATTTTAAACCACAATAATTATTCAGCCAAGTCTTATTGCATAAACTGTCATTACTTTTGACTGAATTTTGACACGAGTACTGAATTTTGGACTCGCTCAACCCGAGTTTATTTAGTTTAGCTGTATGAACTTTTTCCGGTGGTTCTCTCTGCCAGGGTGAGCGAGGTGTACCTGGAGTACCTGGAGATCCTGGAGAGAAAGGAGAACCTGGGATTGGAATCACCGGACGCCCTGTATGTAGTTTGTTTTTAAATTCAACTTCATTGTCCTTCACAAACACTCAAATAGTCTTCATTTATTTACAGTGATAGTGCACCCAACTATATAAAAGCATTCCAAGTAGCTTTAGAGTTTAGCATTTTAGTAAATGCATGTCACACCGAAAACAATAGTATTATAAGATAAGTGTAGTGATTAATAGGAAATTGTTTTTTTTTTGTTTTTTTTACATTTTCTTTTTATAGGGTCTGATGGGACCTAAAGGGGAAACAGGATTTCAGGTAAAGGATTCATTTACATCCAAAAATGTAAACAAAGCATGTACATTTTGGCACTGCGCATAATATATTTATACCTCGACATTATATATTTTTCTAGATGTTAAACTCTAGAAGTTAAACAAGTTAACACAGAGATTGAATCTAGATTGTGTTGAAGCCAAGGACGGGAATTAACATGATGGTGTTATTTTCACAGGGTCCTCGTGGACCTGCAGGCACTGTTGGATTGCCAGGAAATATGGTGAGAAGTGCTTTTAAATCTTTGCAAGGATATCATGCCAAAAGGTGGACATATCCCACTATGTAAATCCCTATATGCATGAATTATATTTTTTGAAGAATTCTTAAATACCTTGAATATTCTTATATTCATACATGTATGCGTTTCTTAATCTGAAAGGGACCTCCAGGCCCACAAGGCAGACCAGGACCCCCTGGACCTCCCGGAGAACCGGTTCGTAACATTTTATTTCGTAACAGTCTTATAAACATGAAGTTAATATCGAGTTGTACAGCCGTTTTGTTTGTTTTTGCTCCGCTAATGAAAATAGTTGACATTGCACTTGATGGAGAATATAATAAATATTTGTGTTGCATCTCATTTTTAATGTTGTATCTAATGCTGCTCTAAATAATGTTTCCCTTTCAGACAGCACTACCCATTGTGGGAGACATGGGGACATTAATGAAGGTACTGTCTGTCCTCCTGTGCACTTATTTCTACTGCAGTCTATTGGACACTAAACATTAGAAGTATGATTTTTAGTGAACAGTGCTAAGATAAATAAATAAAAGATGCTGAATTTACAGTTAGACCTCATGCACCCCAAAAAGTTTCCTTTTAGATGCATATCAGAAAGACTTTTGCAGAATTTGAAACCTGACCTCTCAAACCGAAGATATTTAAACAGATATTTAAAACTGTGTTCCCTTCAGTGAGATTGAGTATGGATCTTAAGACAGATCTTACCCTGTGTTACCTAGAGGAATCGTATTTTCCCCTCTATAAAAATGAAAGATTTTAGAAGCATTGCCTTTCCTATTATACATACTACCTGAGTAACAAAACACAAATGACAGACTTTAGTCAGAGGGTATATAAAGCCCAATTTTTTTGTAACTTTTAAATGTGTTTTATAAATTATTTAATTGCTGTCTATTGCTGTTTTGAAACCTTTGTACTGTATATTCAGCGCTTAGAAAAAGAAACACTCTTTCAACGTTCACTCTTTGCTCTCCCTTTAATTCGTGCATATAAGTACATTCTGATCTGTCTTCCTCCTCCACTGCTCTTTATGTTTCTGTTTGGGCATCATTCATCTCTTTGCGACTAGAAACTTCTGACAAGATAAATGCCCATTTGCTGAAATTCTGAGATTCTTGGGAGTGAACCGTCAACCACAACAACACATTGAGCTACTTACAGTAGCTAATGTACTGTAGTTCATCTCCAGTTTAGATGTATACACAAAGAAAAGGAAATGCATTAAAACATACTTGAATGTCAAAAGAACAAGCAAGCGCAGGGCTGGTTTCTATAGAGTTTGAATTGGAGCTGGAGCCAAAGATGTAGAGATGGATGGAGGGATGGATGGATGGATGGATAGATAGATAGCTTGATGGAAGCAGGGTGCACGGAAGTGTAGAAATACAGGTTGACAGGCAGGTAGGACATCCTATCAATCGATTCGGACCGAATGCAATGATTGGACGGACATTTTTTGGTCCTGAGACTTCCTCAGAAGATATGTTTTTTTGTTTACAAATATTTAGACCGCTTATTGATTGCTTTCAGGATCTGACGGGAGTTTCGTGATGAGTTTCATGATATTTATGAAAATTACTGCCTGCTCTAGCTTTAAATTAATAATTCAACCAAGGCAAAAAAAATCATCACACTCATATCATTCCTCGGATTATGACTTGTCTTCTGTGAAATGTTCAAGATGCTCTTTTTTTACACTACAAATGTGGATGAATGTGAACAGAAAAATGCTATAAAAGTACATACATTTGATGATTTTAGAAATAATTTTGTACATTTAGCTGTATAATTCATCATTCACTTTGTATTGAATTGAGCAGCTCTGATGTTCTTGCTAACATCTAACAACATTTTGTTGGCTAAACTATTCCTTTATATAAATTAATCTTATTTATTTAGTGATGCTCTGATACATATTTTTATAGCCAAATCTAAAAATGTCAAAGCAGGTTTTTGTTACATTTTCTCCCTTTTCAAAATATTTCGAATAATGTTTTGCTAAACTTCAGCTGCTATATCAGGTCACATGCTATTTTGCTAATTGCTAGTCTTGCACAAAGAACACAAATATAAATGCACTTCCTGAATCGTCCTACACTTTTTGAGCAGGTTGGACTAATGCACTAGTAAATTGCTACCTTCAGATACACTCGTGCCATGCGCGAAAAGTGCATCCAGTGTGAAATGTCAGCGCTATCCCTGCGACCCATTACGGTAAACCTTTGATTCCGCTTCCCGGGTATACAGTTACATTCTTTAATGAGCAGAAGAGAAAAAGGTTGCTTACTTTGCCCCCGAGTTTAAAACTGCTTTTGAAAGCGCCTTCGCTTTTGCTTTTCCTGTTTCTCTCTGTATCATTGGGCAAATGTATTGAGTTGAAAGCATCAGGCTGACAAGGTTAAAATCTGGAGGAAAAGGGCTTTGAGAAAAAAAAGTACTTCCCTAATGCATACCTTTTAACAAGTTGTTTGTATCTCTGGGTTTGACCTTTAGCTTTTTAGCAATGTGCAAAGCTAGATTGCTCTGCCATAATGTGTCTCTGAAAGCTGGTAAAAGCATACATGAATTCTATACAGATATGCAATTAAGGTCAATATACAGAAACAGATAAATGTGTGTAGAGCTCATAAACACAAATAAGGACACTGAAGTCTGTTTAGTGTATTTCCACAGGAAGAGTGTGGTAAACAGTGTCATGTTTTACTTCAGTTGTCCTTTAGTGGAAATGAGATTGAGGTAAAATGAATCCTCCAATGAAATTGGAAGAAAGCTTTATGACACAGAGTCATAGAAATATCACATCTCAAAATAAAAAGGTTCCAGTGAGAAAACTGCATTCCATGTCAAAGGAAAAGTTGAATCATTAGTGAAATTTCAAACCATGTTGAAGTAAAATACGAAGATGAATGATCATTTCTTTTTCTGTACTACTATTTTGAGAAAATTCTTCATTTTGATAAATTGGCTAATCAGAAGACCAATAATTTACACTGTTTTATGCATTGGCAATTTACTAAGATCTATGGTATGTATTTTAAACCTCGATAGGTTTGCATTTGAAATGCAAATTTGCTCAAATTTCTTTATGCAAAAAAAAAAAAAAAGCACAGACAAAAAAAATTACGTTTCTCATCTGCATTTAATCACATGCATTTCTAAATGGCAGATCCTTTCTTTTATTTGTGGACATATAAGAGAAAGCATCATTTTAAAATGTGTTGCATTCGGAGCTCATCTGAACAGAAGGAGAAAGAGATTAAAGGAGAAAAAGTTGGATTGCTGCACCTTACTGTGTGTGTGCGTGTGTATGTGATGTTGACAGAACGCCTGCAGTGTGTGTCAGAGCAGAATACCAGGACTACCGGGGCAGAAAGGAGAAAAAGGTTCATCTGGAGCTCTAGGTATCCCAGGAATGGATGGAGAAAAGGTAAAATTGGCTTCAATTTCATCTCCTCACTAATTAATATTCTGTCTCTCCCCATGAGATTCTCTAGCACTGAGTGCTGTCATCTTTTCTGGCTGATGCAATGAATGATTTTTGCAGACACAAATACACCAGTCATTTCTGCAGTCCAGTTTTTTTATTATATACATGTGTATATAATATAAAGATAAAAAAAATTGCTCTAGAACAGCCCCAAGTAGTATCAAAAGTCATTCTTAAAAATATATGAAAGTTATTGTATTAGATACCAAATCTGCAAACTAATTTCCCTTTTCTGCAGCACAATTACAATAACTTGAAATGTTTTGCTTGCAATATTAGCTTGTTTTGTCTTTCTTTAAAATGAATCCTGTTTTTTTTTGTTTTGTTTTTCTCTGACGTGATGACATTCATACGTTAAATGTGCAATACACTACATGACTTTTGCTCAGATTTTTTCCTCAAATTGCAGTCTGGACGAGTCGACAATAGTTGCCAAAAGTCTTTTGGGCAGTCGGAGTTGACAGATTTCATAGACAATTGTGTAGTGTATGATGGGCGCAGACTCTTTTTTGGCTACAGAATATGATTCCATCCAGTTGGAGGATGTCAAACATGTTTAATATCTTGAGGCAATTTTAGAACTTATCGTAGTGTATGACGCTTCGCTACTAAAACAGAAGTGGCCCTCCATCTACTAGTGTTGCAATAACATACTGTACAAATACAATAACAATACAATGAACAGAACAGTACATTAACAAAACACAATATTTGACTCTTCAGCATAAACAAAACAACTGACGACGCCCCTCATCTCTAACTCCCAATGTAATCTGTAGATCCAAATCCAGTTTGTTTAATCGGTAATGCGTGAGTTTGTTGTGTTCGGAATGATTAGAAAGTCTGGTACTGTATGGTCCTCAGTTTTTGACTTTATGACGGCCAGTTTTTCTCTGGACATCATAAAGTTATGTAGTGTATTCCAGCTTTAAGTGTTCAAATAATATTCTGGGCCACTGCATATTCTTGTGTCTGTCCTGTGGATCTGGCTTCTTACGTTCTATGTTGGCTTCAACAGGGGGATCAGGGTCTGCGGGGCCCAGCTGGTAATCCCGGAAAAGAGGGTCCGAAGGTAAGCCACCCTAAATCTTAGATTAGAGAAAAGAATCATGTGATCAGTAGACATGAGCCCCAGTTCTGTCATGACAATTCTTGGAGAGATTGGCATGGTAATGGTTATGGCAATGTTAATGTATTTGGTCTTGGCGGAATAGATCTGCTATGCTGCTGCTGCAGAGCAAGTACAGAGACTTGCCAATACATTCACAGACATCGCGTTGAGCATGTAAGACATGCTGCTGCTGCTGCACATGTATCATACATGAATGAACCCCCATAGAAGATCTATACAGGTGGAGCTGGGGAAGGTGGAGGGTTTCTGAAAGCGCTCTGCACTGCTAACAGCAACACTACCAGTATTTGAATGTTGAACCGCAGCTCATTGGCTGCTGATGCAACAGCAACCAATCAGCTTCACTATGTAGATTACGATGCGATCGATAGCAAACTGAGTTAGGACCTATCAGCTTACGCCATCTAGAGTTTCATGCCAGAACTTCGTATACCGGTATATATGAAGAGTTCAGATGCAAAAGCCTCTAAATGCCATCTGAAATTTTCTCATAGAATGATCATTTTTATCAAGCTCGTATATTTAAATTCAATAATTTCACTTAAATGGCAATGAAGATTACCTATTAATTGTCATTTAAGTGAAATTATTGAACTTAAATACACAAGCTTGATAAAAATGATCATTCTATGAGAAAATTTCAGATGGCATTTAGAGGCTTTTGCATCTGAACTCTTCATATATTCACAGACTTCCCTTTAGCTGTAATTCTTTTAGGAAGTACAATCACATGCATTTCCTCCATTACAACAAGGAATTGTGAGGTAAATATTTTATAAATGGTGCAACAATTGCAAAAAAATTCGTTTATGTACAGTACAGTACAGTGCCTGAATGTGAGACATTCATTGACAGGCAAGAACTGAGGCCAAAGGAAAAGCATTAATAATGTATGAGAACATTCTTTAGAGAGAAACTTAGTCAAAAGTGTGTACTTCCTGTCTCAACTATTGTTTATCTGTCTCGTCATCATATAGGGAGTGAAGGGTGAGAGAGGCTTTCCTGGTCCGATGGGGGACAAGGGTGATGAGGTGAGTTATCAGAATAACACTGTGTGTACACTGTATGTGTGCGGCTTGGTGCAGTGCGACATAACTAAATGGATCCTGTTATAGTTAGTGGAGCTGTCCAATGCGTCATGGTTGACTACTATACAGCTTCACCAGTCATTTTATTTTCCCTGTCTGTCTGAAATAAATTATTTTTTTATTTTATTTTTTTGAGAACCAAGCATATTTTACAAGCAAGCGTATGTATAATCAAACATGTCAGGGCTTATATAGAAAAAAAACAGGAAAACCTGTATAATTGCATAGTTCGTAACTTTAAGGTTTTACTTTTAGGTAGTAAAATACTTTGTACCTTGTAGGTTTTCAAATAATATTGAAAGACAACGAACAAATACAAATTTAAGAAACTTTAAATAAAAAAATTATCCATTTGCATTTGTAGTAATACCAACATTATATGGAGCTGTATTTCGCTAGTCTAAGACAGTTGGACCAATGGAATTTTATTCAAATTAAAATAGGAATTTATTTTCAGCTCAATTATTTTCATTTTAATGTTGTTGAAGTCTAGCCTCAAGCTCGCAGTTGACTGGTCCGGGGTTACAGAATTCAATTTATTATCACTACTTTTTTTTTTTTGAGTTTTGAGATTTTAGTTTTAAGTTGAGTTTTGAGCTGAGATCTGAAATTCTCTGTTCCAGGGGACCCCGGGTGTGCCAGGATTGCCTGGATCCACAGGCCGTATGGGTGCACCGGTGAGGATCTCCCAATAAAAAGAAATGTTATTATGGCTTCATGGTTTCGATATGGGGCTTAGTTTATTTCCTTGGCAATCTTTTTCTTCCCAACGTTGTGTCTAATCAAAATGATCCTTACGCATGTTCCTCTGCATCCAGGGACTTCTTGGGAGACCAGGACCCGTTGGCACCGCAGGACCAAAGGGAGAACGGGTAAGCATAATCTAGTTATCATTTCTTCTTTAAGATTTTAATATAATATTAAGGACCTTTTTTATGATTTTATTCCAAACCATCTTATTTGAGGGCTGAGGTTGATGGAAAAGTTAATAACAAATAAAAATTTGTTTTGACAAAAATGATCATGTGGCCTCAGAAAACCTGACAAATAGTGCAAATGGACCGCTTTTATGGTGGCCTTGTATCATTTTATTAAGCTTTAAAATTGCTAATTTTGTGTACAGATTTAGCACAAACATGAGAATTGAAGAAATAATGATCCAAACATGTAAATGCTGTCATTACTTACTCAAAGACCAAACAAAATTAAATTATGTATATTATTATGTCATCCATTATATTATACATATAATTTTAAAACTTATTTAAATATTCTGCAATTATATTGAATTTCAGAGTGGGATAAAGACAAAACGTGATAAACATCTTCTTCGGTTTTTCACTTTCCCCAACATTATTATTCTTTGACCCATCAGCATCTGTATGAGTCACACACACTGTCTGATAAACAGCTGGAGTAATGCTCTCACAAACGGTTAGCGGGAGATAGTGAATATGCCGCTCGATGTGTTCGACGAGCTTGTACGGTGCCCTGCAGTGTGCAGATATGTACTAGAAAAGGAATAGAGGCATTTTTCACCGTTTTCATCAGCTGGTCGGCTCCACTGAGAGCCAATCCAATAAGAGCTAAGGGGCACCAAGTCTATCCACAACTTCCAAAGGCTCTATCTGAATCCTGTTATTATTCACACCATTTGCTAACACTGCCGTATGGCGTTGGCCCTGACTCTCAATGCAATCACACACTGTGTTTGGAGAGGCAGAGTTTGTGCTACGCATGTAAATAAAAGAAATGTCTTTTTATTCCAGGGCAGCGAAGGACCGCAAGGCAGACCCGGACCTCCTGGACCTCCTGTAAGTTCTGATGCTGATTGCAAGTGTTTAGGCTGACTCAGCTTGAAATTTAAAGGTGTGGAAGTTTAAAGTGTGCATTTTCACCATCGCTAGGAATTGAAAACGGAATTGATGAATGCTTTCCAACAGTTTTCCATAACACTTCCACTTGTTTGTCATTGGTCACAACCATATAGATATTTTATTAGGGTATCTGTACTTTTACTCAAGTACTCGAATGGTTTAAAAAAATGGTTTACTCATAGTTGTCTCTGAAAGAGATAGAAAACAGAGGGGGGGAAATGCACACTTTAGCTATAAATGATATATGAGATCCCAGGGAAACTTGATTTGTAAATTTGTATTTGTAATTGCTTACAAAGATCTGAAAGATTCACAGTTAATAGCGATTTGTATGCTCTCCCGACAAAGTTTAGTGATTAACCCTATAAAGCTTAATCTATCATATTTCATACATAGGCCTCTAAATTATCAACATGATAAAATCTTTGCCATAAAAATCTGTTGTACACAATCATCTACATGCCTTTTTAGTAAAAGTAAAAGGCATTTTATTATAATTCTAAAAAATGTCTCTCTTCAGGTTTGGGTATGTCTTTTTGCAGTGAAATCTTTAATGATTTTTATCAAATAAACGAATGTATCACTTTTATATTGTTAGTAATATTTCAAGATGAACACTTACTGGACAGAAGCAATTTAGGTTTACTTGATTTTACATACAATTTCATCCTTTTTTTGGTCCTTTAAATAACATCTGCACCAAATTGCATTATTATTCTATTTACTTATTTATTTTAATTTAGTCGTCTGAATAAAATTGAGGTGTTTTTTCCAACTCCTCAAGTGTGAACTCCATATCCTCACTATATCATACTATATTGTCTATAAAAGCCTGATGTATAAAATATGATTTAAAACTAAGTACTAATAAACAGCTAATATCCTAGTAATATGCAAGCTAATAAGCAACTAGTTAATAGTGAGAATTGGATCCTAAACTAAAGTGTTACTTTCCTTACTGATTTTATCGCCCGGTGAATGATAAAACTGGAGAAAAATCTCATTGACTTATATTTGAAGGAGAGACTCAAACACATCTGGACACAAGAATATCATATTGACTGGTGTGTGTTTTTTGTGTGTTTTTTTTACTTCTTTTCAGGGTGTTCCAATTGCAGAGGGCAATGGAATGAGCAGTCTCTATAAGCTTCAGGTAAAACTTTTGCCTGATACTAAAACATAGTCACGGCATTTTAATATGTAATTTTAATTTGTCATATTGTTCATTTTTGATAAACTATTTTCTTTTTTTTTTCTTTTTTTTACAGAATGGAGCGGCTAATACAGGCCAACCCGGACCACCCGGGCCCTCTGTATGTTTTATTTATTTATTTTCTAAATTATATCCCACATAAAACAAATAGCTGTTTTGAAGTTAACCTACCGCAGGGAATCAGTTGTTGCACTTTTAATGAAGTTTAAATGTCAATACACAAAGAAGCGACATTGATTTGGGAATCTGTATTCGGTTTAGCTGCTGTTTTCAAGAGTTTTACGCAGCATTCTTTGAAGGACGGATCACGGCCACACAGACACAAATCTGAAACTCAGACAATGACAGTAGCCCAAAGGGAAAAGGACAAAACAAACCCGTCACACATAGTCAACAATGTAGCTGCTTGTAAAGGAGGGGTAATTGAAATGCAGCACTTTAACAGGGGGAAAAAAATGAAATATATAAGCTGTATATATATATATAAAAGAGCTTTTCTGCCCTAGTGGAATCATCCGATTAGCTTATCAACACAGCGACACGCACACTTATCTACTCTGTGTGTAATGTGTCCTTCCTTTCCATGAAGAACAAGAGTGTATTCCCTCCTGGGCCATCTTTACCAGACCGCCCAGAACTCTGAAAAATGCGAAACCCTTATCAGCAGGTCTGAAAGAGGACACTCTCCAATCTCCCTCCTCACTGAGAGAGACACGAGGAGCTGCTTACAAGTCCCCCGGAGTGCTTTGTTTCGGGTTTATCCTCAGCTGAACCTGTTCCAAGTGGGACGTGGCTCCTCTTGTTGACGTGCCGCAGTGCACTGAGACAAAGATCACTTAAACTTCATTTGAACTTCATTTGAACAATCAAGAAGCTTGTGGTTGGGAGACAGAATGATGTGACAGGGTTATGACAGCATGCAGAGTCATGATATATTCGCTCACTGGGGTGCTAAAGGGTAAAATTAGCTTTTGAATGCAAGTCATCTATCTATCTATCTATCAATCTATCTATCAATCTATTTATCTATCTATCTATCCATCGTCCCATCCATCCATGCATCCTCCATCCCCTACCTAGCTCTCTCTGGTATTAAGATGCGTTTTTGTCGATCGGATCACAAGTGGACGCTAAATACGGGTGTAAACAGGATCTAAAATGTTTCGAGATTGTCCACTTTCGACCACTTCCAGAGGCAGTTGAAAACGCATTAGACCGGATTGCTTTCGTGGTGTAGACGCTCATGTGGTCGAATGTGTTCGCACAGCCACAAAAGACCACCTACTCTCCGCATACTGACCTAAAGCCGCTGTCACACTACACTTTGAGAATGTAACACTGTAACAGTCGTGATATGATGTCACGCTCTGCAGCGTCTTTTTTGTAAACATGAATTCAACATATAACAAATAGTAATACACTCAAAATGTAAAAAAATAAATAAAAAAAAGCAATCTACTCGACTTTACTGCAAAAATATCGTTCTTTTAATTCAGCCAAGAGGTCACGTCATGACGTATCGATCAGAGTTTGACCTGGTCAGGTCGGAGTTCACCAAACTTCAACCTTGCGTTTCCGGTCTGACACATTCGCATGCATATGAATGGAAGTCAATAGAACGAAAAGTGTAGTGTGACTGCCCCGTAACGCGCAAACATGGGAAGTGCGCTAGCCAGACGGGATTTAAACATTGATTTAAAGTTTGGTATGAAGACAAAAATGCACCAAGCACAATGTTCTCTCACCATTCCTGATTTCTAACACACTCACTGCGTTCGGCATGATCTTGCGGCTTTCAGACCTGAAACGAAAGCTGCTGCTCCCCCTCGTCTCCGGTCGCATTCATATGTAAAACGCGTGAGCTTATTTCATCCATTAGATCAAAAGATCTGAAAATCCCAGCAAACAAGCCCATGCATTTACCCACCCGTTGACCCATCCCCTCGAAGAAATCAGGACAGAAGTGGTCGAAAGTGGACAAAAAAGACGGATAAAAACACCGGGTGCAATTAAATGCACTTTCATTTTACAAACTGAGGTGAAAGAACACTTCCCATGACATTTCCCAGAATGCCTTAAAGTCCCCATGTGGTGAAAATCAAGCTTTTGATGTTGTTTATATGTCTATAAGGTGTTTTTTTATATGCTTTAAGACAAACCATGTGTAAATTCATAAGTCAACACCATTGCTGAGTATTTTCTCCTTAAAACTGCAGTGAACCGAAGACAGTCTAAAAAAACACGGTTTGAAATCGCTGGTGTTTCTGACATCGTAAAGTACCTGGTAACCTATCACGTCAAAGTTTGATCATCAACGAGTGAGTGGAATCGGGGCTAATTTGCATATTATTAGAACCGTGTATACTAAATGAGGCAAGGGTGTAGAGTTACATTTATGCCAATGAAACATTCCTATGATTCGTTGCTAGTACAGTTCAAGTTCACACTCATGAAATCCAAAAGCTTCGATTCTTAAATTCGGGATCATGCTCAGTCTTGTCAGATAGGCAGCTCACTAGGTTTTGGAACAGAGTTCTGTCAACATAATTCCCTCGTGGGTCCTTTGTCTGAGTGTGTTACTGTATGACAGCATATCTAAGCAGATGTCATCCAGCTAATTACACAGATTGGATTAATTGATAGCACACAGAGAAATAAGGTCAGTTTCATGTGCTAATTCTGTGCCTTTTCTCTTCCAGGGCCCCAAAGGAGATGAAGGAAGGATGGTGAGTGTTGCTTCACTGTGATTTGTATTAAATGGTCCTCGTCCTTGTGGTCCTTCTATGCCAGTGGATTGAGAGAAACAGGCCTGGCCAGCGCTCGTTTTCTGGCTGGTCTCCATTAATCACAGTTTCTGGCTCAGAAGTAGCCCGAGAGCAGCCGAGCACAACAGTTTAGTCACACAGCATTCTCAACAACAATAGGAGTGATCAGGAATGCCGCCTAAATCAAATTGTCGCCGCATATTCCTCTGCCTTTGGGGGATTTTGTAACCGCTGTACATGCACACACACCCCCAACAAAAGCACATGCACATCAGCGACGGACCCCTACAATAGCGGCAATTCAGCTCCGACTGGCAAAAAGCTGGCACTTCCTGTTCTCACGGGTGCAATTTTGATTTTTTGTGTGTCTTTTTTTTTTACGAAGCGATTTTTCAGCGCCATGCTAATTTGACATTTGAATAAATGGTCCCAGCAGTCTCCAGCACTGTGCTAGAATTACACCCATCTGTCTCCAGTCGATCCTCTTTTTTGGTTCCATGTAGGCCTGCGCTCTGTTATACATGGCAATCTACACGCGCGACAATTACTGTCGCAATCCGTTAACATGGCGCCCGCTGCTGTCCGTCAGTAGCGACTGAGGCATGAGACGAACATAATGTACGACACTAGAGCGCAGATTCTTCAGCGCTCCGTGAAGGGGTTCGGTGTGGGGTAGCAGCCAATCACTTGGGGTTGAATTACGAGCTGCTCTGTTCACGGCGAACTACGTGTGATTTATTAACGTGGCAGGCTAAATGAAAATGGAAGGGGGAAAGTAAATGCTTTGTCAGGATGGTAATGCGACAGAATTAGAGTTAACGCAACGCTCTTGTCAGGACGAAGATAAATATGTGGTTTTTAATTGAAATAATCAGTGACATGCTGGAAAAATGGCGTTTGGTGTTTGTTGGGTCGCTAAAATAAATTACGCACATGTCCCCCAACCAGTTTGGTAGCTAAACTGTTGTGATCTGTTCCATCAGTCGAAATACACTAGAAATACATTTTGAGTTTTATTTGACTCCAAAACGTTGCAGTGATACAATCATTTAAGATTATTTCTTCAACTTTTCAGGCACTTTTATGTCCCAGGGGTTGATTTTTATTATATATATATGTTTAATTCTTTTATATTATATATATATGAAGGTAACATTAAAATTGACTTGGAAACTTTTTACTATGCTTTCATCACTTTCCAAATGACATTTATGTGCAGATTTGGTTGTTTTACCTTGTCCCTGAGCCAGAATATCTAATATCTCAGTCTAGACCATCCATCATATTTTTACATTTGAAACCATTATAATGTTAACGAAGAGTAAAACCATTCCTATACACACACACAAACAAACACACACTGTGTAAATGTGTGTAACTAAATTCAATAATACCAAACATTTCATTACCTAAAAGTAATTGGTAACACTTTACAATAAGGTTCATTATTTTACTATTTTAGTTCATCTTTGTTAATGTAAGTTAATCAAAATACAGCTGTTCATTGTTTGTTCATGTTAGTTCACAGTGCATTAACTAATGTAAACAAATACAACCTTTGATTTCAATAACGTATTAGTAAATGTTGAAATTAATATTATCTAAGATTAATAAATGCTGTAGAAGTATTGTCCATTCTTAGTTCATGTTAACTAAGGTAGGTAACTAATGTTAATTAATGAACCTTATTATAAAGTGTTACCAAGTAATTATTAATTTTGTTCAAAATTGTCCCAAAATGTTCACCCCAAATTTGGTCAAATAATCCCAAAAGTGTTGTTTAATGTAATGTATGTAGAATGAATAAAATACTAGCTTTTAAATTAGCTTTAGTAAAAACAAAAGAGCCTGCCATTTTATTCCAAGCTATAATGCTATTAAACGCAATACAGAATTTGAGAAGTGACACAGTGGTGAACATTTTCATTACTTTATTAAAAGTGCATAGGGCCAAAAGTAGTCCAGTAAAAGTTAGCACAATTTTTTAAATTGCGACAAAACTAACATGATTCAAAATCACTATTTGTGCATTTCTCCGCAAACTCATTCTGACTTCTGACCCAAAATGATAGCATTTCTCTGCTACTCATAACTAGCTTGTTAGTTTTCATAAAAATTGTAGTGGAGTTAGTTGCATTGGCGCTTTTACTTATTCACTCCCCAAATCTGACACACACAGACAGACTTTCACGCATGAAGGTGTCTGTGCCGAGCTGGAATGTGTTTCTTTTATTCCAGGGTGAGCCGGGACTGATGGGATTACCTGGACTAGAGGGGCTGCCAGGTGCTAAGGTAAGCCCGTTTGAATGAGCCGTGTCACTGGACGCTCTCTCACACTTTCCGAGCGTCCCAGATTACACACAGCTTCCAACAGCTCAACCAGACGTTCCACTCTGTACTCTCACGATTTGACATGACATTGCAGTTTCGGCGTGTGTGTGTGTGTGTGTGTGTGTGTGTGTGTGTGTGTGTGTGTGTGTGTGTGTGTGTGTGTGTGTGTGTGTGTGTGTGTGTGTGTGTGTGTGTGTGTGTGTGTGTGTGTGTGTGTGTGTGTTTGACTGACAGAGAGATGAGGAAAGCGGCTAGACATAATTGATTCAAACATTGTTAGTATTCTAATTTCACCGCAGTGCTTAGTCAAAGCACTCGGGAATTCAAGAGAAAGACCATGAATACGAGAATACTAGAGAGGGTTGAAATAATAGGCTTCATTAAATGGAGCCCACAGAACTGTCCAACCGACTGTTTCTTCCTGCACGTATCAGAGCGCTGGTGCATGGAGACTCTTTTTCGAGACAGCTTCCTCCTTTAAGCGGCATCAAACTCGCCCACTCTTCCCAGAAAAGGACTTGTCAAGATGTAGTCACAGCATTTTGCGTGCTCGCCGACTCCACAACTGCCACGAGGCTGCCTGATCTCAAGCTGTTTATTTGCATGCTGTGCCCCAAAACTTAAAAGCAGCTCATTAATTCCTAAAGTCAGCAGTGCGCATATGGAGGAAAGATACTTGTCAAGCACAGTTGGTATTGAGAACAGAAAGAAAAGAAATCATTGTGTTTTGCGACATGTTCTCAGGCGTTTTTGCATTGAAGATTCGACTTACATGAGTATGTTTGTGTGTTGTAAGGGTGATCCTGGGCTTCCTGGTCCTATTGGTCCTACTGGTCCTACTGTAAGTCTTTCTGTTGTCATGTTTCTGCTTTCAGATTACACTAATACACATTAAACTGTATATTGTTTAGGCAATAAGCTACGAGCATTAAAGGTAGTAAATAAATAAAGTATAGTCACAATTTTCACAATATCAGTGGCACAAATTTTCATGAAAACCCTATTTATTTTGCAGATTTATTAAGTGCTGTTTAATGCATATTCTAATTCAATACACACAAAAAAAATTGTTTGATATCAACATACATTATTAAGCTAACTTTAATAAAAGCTAAATATAGTAAATATTTAAATAAAATGTATCAAGTAAAATATAAATATATTGGCCAATGATGAAGATCGTGCATGTTTTCCATATTTTTACATTTATATAACCTTTACATTGCTTTTACCTTTGTTTGATTCTTAAAAATACATGTAACCATTAGCAAATCTCATTATAACTATTAAATTTCCATTCTATACATTTTAACTTTACTTGAAGAATTTAAGTAAAAAAAAAAATTTGTATTTATTATTATTATTATTTATTAAAACACAATAGTATATATCTTTTATCTGCCATAACATAAAAGTTATTATCAGCTTATGAGTATTGGTGCAACCCTATACTTTATGCTAGAAGATATACTATACTCACTGACAAGAGTAGCAGATTTTCAGTTGTAATGTATCTTACATTGAAGCTGTAACGTTTAGTGGTCCGTCACAAGATATATGTTCATATCGCGAGTGAATTTTTTGATAAAATCAGTGCGGGTGGCAGCTGTGTCCCCAGCCCTACAGGTGGTTTAAACGGACACCAGGTTTGAGGTCTAACTCTTTCTCTCCTTGTTCCTGTGAAGGGAAAGTCAGGTCCGCGTGGTGAGACAGGGATCCCTGGAGAGCCGGTGAGATTTGCTTTGTTGCTTGTTAGCTGCTGTCAATCATATGGCAGGTTTTGGCAGCAGGATGATGCGAGACTGATGATGTCCCATTTTCCCTCTTTGTCTTTCCACACAGGGAGAACGAGGGCCTCTTGGAGAGACTGGCTTCCCTGGACCCGAAGGGCCTCCTGGAGCCCCTGTAATCAATCTTAACATTCACTACACATGTAATCTGTAATGTGTAGCCTACTAATGCACACCTGCCTGTACAGCTGGGGTTTTCAAACATCTTTATGATAGGACTCCCAAATATCATAATCCCCTTATTAGGGACCCGCATTTTAAAATATAAAGGCATCTGTATATTTTCAGAACAAAATGTATTTATTTAATTGTATAATATATATGTATTTATTCGAGGGTGGGTTGGATCCTAATGCAGTAGGTTCAGTCCCAAAATACAAACAAACTAAAAAAACTGGAAAACCGAACGGAGAACACCAACATAAGAGCCTAGAAGGACAAGACATGACAAACAACATGGGAAACACAAGGGCTATAAGGTGCGTTCACGCCATGTCGTAATTACCGCAATTACGTGATTTCAGCTTGTACAAAAGCGTTCATGTTCAAAGTGAGATGGGAGTTTTATGAGAGCTCATACTTGTACCACATGACCGCTGCAGATTAATTTAGGCCTTGATAGTGCTGCTATAGAAACGCAATAATTCCCAGTTTGAGAACAGCTCAGAACATATATCTCGAGACTACTGTATGACATGGCGTGAACGCTGCAATATATACAGACAAGCTAAAGAAATAAGGTAACAAGACACCTGTGTGGATAGATATAATTAAGGGGGAACCAATGAAACAAAAGGACTACAAAACTAGACACAGGAAACTAGAAATACATAAAAGTCCAAACAAACAGGGGACATGTAACACGCTGAATTTATGTGTGTGTGTGTGTGTGTGTGTGTGTGTGTGTGTGTGTGTGTGTGTGTGTGTGTGTGTGTGTGTGTGTGTGTGTGTGTGTGTGTGTGTGTGTGTGTGTGCAAATTGTTCCAATGAGCACAAATATTTTGAGATGCTAGAAAACCACTTTCATAATGTTCTTTTAGCAGTTTCACGGAAATGAAAATGAAAGACAGGTTTCACCTCAGAGTAAAAAATGAAAAAGCTACTATACGTAATGATATAAGGTTGCAATTTTAAAAGTAGCTGCAGTTCTGAAAAATAAAGTTGCAATTGTGAGATTTTCAAATATGCAATTGTGAGAGTTTCAGATATGAGAAATCAAATATAAATGTTTGAGAAATATATGTAATTATTAAAAGTTGCAATTGTGAGAAAGTCACACATAACTATTTAAATAACCTGAAGAGAAATGAATAGAATAAAACTATATGCAGCGTTTTATCAAACACTATTATTTTTTATTTTTTCAGTGGACCCTTTTGTGGCCCCCCGGGTTCCCTGGATCTACCTGCAATCTACCGTTTATGTTGAACCTGGCTGTGATATACTGTCTATAACATTGAGTTCTCATTAGTTTCTGTCCTCTGTTCTCAGCTCTGTGATTTTATAACAGATTGATCCATCATTTGATCCAGCCTTGAATTGCAGACCAGATTTAATTAACTGATTAGTGTGCTGATTGATTCACAGTTTGACTCGCTGTGGATTCACAGTTCAGACACAAACATTCTGTTGGGGTTTATTTTTCCTCAATCCTTGATTTCCGCTCACCGGCCTGTGGTTTAATGCAGAGGCTGTTTTTAATTAAAGATCCCAGAATGCTGAGACAAAACATTGTAAACAAGCATCAGAGATATTAATACGCAACTGGATATATACAGGTTTTGACTGGCTGAATTACTATGATTTCTAATATAGTGTGATAGAGCGGCATGCACCAGAGCTCCGTGTTAGGTTCTTCTCTATAAACCACGGCAACTCTTTTCAGCTGTAATATCTCACTTCATAGCACAGAGTAATCTCTTCATATACTTCTCAGCTCTGTGGTGTTAAACCCGGCTGATTTGTGCTGTGGTAATGAGTGCAGTCACTGGCGTAAACATTTGATTGGCTATCTCAGTGAAGAGACATCGGTCTCATATAATTGCTTTGTTATTCGCACAGCCATAATGCCTTCAGCACCTCGGCTGTATACACAGAATTCCCCTGAGGAATTCCTGTTTCTTCCACGGGACGTTTAACGATTTATTCCTAGTTTATCCAGCTCAGTTCCTAATTGTTTGCACTTAACCTTAGTGGAACGGTGTTTGCTAAGCTAACCACAGATACAATCTAGACTACATCAAAGTTGACATGTTGGCTCCAAGAAGTATTTGGATACTTTAGACGCAATTAAAAACGCATGGATGACATTGCATTAGATGATACAAAATATCAAAACAAGTGGCTTTTATTTTTTTCTTAAAGAAACAGGATAAAACTTTTTTTCCCCCTTTTTTTCCACCTCCACTGATGAATCAATCACAATATGACCAGGAATTTTGATTTCATATTGACATCTGATTTCTATAGAATTAGTTGTCCTGAATAAATTTTAGCTCGTAATGTGTTTATCATCACATAATATAAATGAGTGAGTAAAGTTAATTGTGACTTTCTCACAATTGCAGCGTTATTTATCATAATTGCGTCTATTTTTCAACTCTTTCTATTAGAGTTGCTGCAACATTTTTATCTGTCTTAGATTATGGAGACCTGGTGTATAGGACCGCTTCAGCACAATGTCTGTATAAGATTGACACTGTTTATCATGCGTCTCTGAGATTTATTACGAATTGTAAAAACTTGACCCATCATTGTGAATTATATTCCAGAGTGGGATGGCCATCGTTGTCCAACAGGAGATCAGGGCATTGGCATATTTTTATCTATAAGGCCATGCTTGGTCTGTTGCCATCCTACATCTGTAGTTTAATCACATGGAGAAGTGTTGGTTCTTATTCATTGCGATCAAATGATAACTTGCTGCTCTTTGTTCCATTTGCCCGTACAGAACTGGGAAAAAGGGCTTTTGTCTACTCCGCTCCTTCTGCATGGAACTTTATGCAAAAAGACTTGAAATTATCTGAACTTATTTCCTTAAATGCTTTTAAGTCCAGATTGAGAGAACCTGAAATGACCTGTTTAAATTGTAAATGTTTTTAATTATTTGTATTGTATAACTTTTATAAATGTAATTGACTGTGTTTTTGCTGCCTTTTGGCCAGGACTTTCTTGAAAAATAGGTTTTTAACCTCAATGGGACCTTCCTGGTTAAATAAAGGTTAAATTAAAAAAATTAAAAAAATTCTCATTTGCAACTGAATACCTCAGAATTGCAACTTTATTTTTTAGATTTGCAACTTTATTTTTTAGATTTGCAACTGTTTTTAGAATTTCAACTTTTTCAGAATTGCTATTTTTTCTGTCAACTTCTATGTGACTATACTATTATAGTTTAGTTACTATACTATTATAGTTTTTATTCATATTTTGAATTAGTGTTTTGTCAAGTTTTTTTTTTAAATACAGTATATGTTTTTATTACAGTATAAGGTTTTTATTCATTTTTATTAAATTTTTTGTTTATTTTAGTTTACCAAGTTCAACTAAATGAAAATGAGAAGTGTTGGCTTTGCAACTAGCTGAAATAAAAAAAAACGAATAAAAAAAACATTATTTTATTTTATTTCAGTTAACATTTATTTTATTTCAAACAACACCAAAATAAATAGTTTTTTTATGGTTTTAGTTTTAGATTCAGTTAACTACAATAACCTTGGATTGCAAAGATTGATGGGAATGTTCTGTGTCCTCTGCAGGGAAGGCCGGGAAAAGATGGAATTCCAGGCTATGAGGTATGTAAGTGTACAGTATATGCTTTTGAGAGAGCTTTGGCTTCAGCTGTATAATGTTAGTAGAAAATTCATGCTTTTACTTTAATGCATGCAGCATCTAATAACTTGTGCTTTAATATTTTGCCAGCAAGTTAGAATAGTGGCGGACAAAGGCTCGGTTCTGTGCTGGTCTATGTTTATCTCCGTCTCATTCGATTTCTTTCTTTCCCAAGCAAATAAAAGCCCAACACCAGTCATTAGTCTTGTAAAGTTTTCAATAATAAGACCGCTTACTCACTGCTAATGCTCTCCAGTGTGGATAAAATCCTGCCCATGAGCCATTAAATCATGAATAATGCATGCGATCACTAATTAAATGTCCCCTACAAACAGGGTTTGTAGTTTCGAAAGCCTTGTCACGTCAAAATAAAAAAAAAGTTGTGTTCTCTGATGCCTTGTCACAACAGAACGCATGTCTAAGGCAGAACTGTGTGACAAATCGCACTTCTGCACTTTACAGCAGCAAGCAGACACATCAGAGAGCCACCAACACACAAACGCACATATATAGACGTCTCCATCAAAGACTGACAAATGCGGTAAATACAGCATACATCTGCAGATCTTAATGAGGTGAGCAAGAAAGAGCTGAGGATGAGTCAGAAGTCAGTTTGCTCAGCGGCCATCTTGCTAACATTCATGGGCAGCTATTTTCTATAGAGTGCAACAGTGACCGCCCACTTTTTCAGTGGCGTTGGAAGTCTTTTTTTTCCCATTCATTTCTCCCATAGGGATTTCAGAAAAGTCTGTTACAGCGTTAAAAGCCATGAACCAAGCCAATCAGCTACGAGGTGAATAACCTTACAAACTTTAATTTGAAGCAAAAAATATTTGTAAATCGACAAGTCTGTGTACTTAACGGCTTTAGTGAGGAAAAGAACTACAATCCCATGAAGCATTGCAAACAGCTAAATCAAATTAAAAACGATGTCGAAATATAAAACTACTCATTTACAAATGTTGATTTTATATATATATATATATCAACATACATATTTTACGTTTATTGCAAAATATGCTTATATATTAAAGGGATACTTTACCGTTTTTTCATATTAAACTATGTTATTCCCTTAACTAAGACGAGTTGATACATACCTCTCTCGTCTCAGTGCGTGCACTAAATCCCTCTGTCTTGCGGCGAAACTTTGTTAGCCCAGTTCATTTAATATGGGCCAAGCAGAGAAGCTACCAAACACCTCCACGTTTTCCCTATTTAAATACAGTTACTCGCGAAGTGTAACTCGACCTAGGACGGTGACACAAAACAAAACGTTGCGCTTTTCTAAGCGTGTAAAATGGATAACTATTTTGTATGGCGGAATACCATAGCAAGTGCTTGTAAGCACTTCGACTTGGCGCAGTAATATCTTCACTCGTGAAAAATCCTCTCACTGGCCCCCGCTCCCTCTAGTGAAGATATTACTGCGCCAAGTCGAAGTGCTTACAAGCACTTGCTATGGTATTCCGCCATACAAAATAGTTATCCATTTTACACGCTTAGAAAAGCGCAACGTTTTGTTTTGTGTCACCGTCCTAGGTCGAGTTACACTTCGCGAGTAACTGTATTTAAATAGGGAAAACGTGGAGGTGTTTGGTATCTTCTCTGCTTGGCCCATATTAAATGAACTGGGCTAACAAAGTTTCGCCGCAAGACAGAGGGATTTAGTGCACGCACTGAGACGAGAGAGGTATGTATCAACTCGTCTTAGTTAAGGGAATAAGATAGTTTAATATGAAAAAACGGTAAAGTATCCCTTTAAAATATTGAAATATTTTGAGAGTGTATGGATTATGTACTCGATTATGTAGTTTGCGGTGCTTCATGGGATGGGTGAGGCTAAAGAGATCTTTTGGCTCATTTTGTTTGTTTGAATTCTCTGATTGGTGTAATTTTCTGTACAGCATCATGGGTAATGGAGTTTTTCATCATGAATTCCGATGTTAAGCACAATTATTTTAAAACTAATTTGAAATAATGTCAGCTGACGGCTTTAACAGAAGCAAATACAATCAATTAACAACCTTGTAGCTCACAGTAAGGCTGTCTTTAAAGGTTTATAAGTTATCGTTAAAAATATATTTCCCTATGGAGAAAATTAGAATTTACTTCTGGAACCCGACTGTTGCACTCTATAGGCTGTAAGGGTCTAGCGGTGCGTCCGAAATCACCCTCTGTCTGAGGAGGTACTGCATTTGAATTTGAACTTAATTTGCGATCATTAAAAAAGTATGTTCTATATAATATGAATGTGTGTAGTATGAATGTAATGCGGACGTACTACATCCGCCATGCTGTCATTATCACATGACCTACCAGCGTTAGTTGCGTCACTTCACCTCCATTTATAAATCCTCTCCCGTGGCCTCATGGGATAGTAACGTGCCCATCGAATGCACACTTCAGTAGAAGGTCATCCAGGGACTTTTCACCTACTTTTTTTCCGAATAATATGAATTCTGACAAACTACTCTGTTCGCATACTTTTTTTCGCATGCTGTATAGTAAGGAAGAATTCAATTCTGTATTCAATTTCGGACGCAGGTCTAGCTGGTTAGCATGTTCAAGTTAGGTTGATTCCGTAACTACAACATCTTGCAGTAATAATATTTATTTTTATTTTAGTTTACGTTTTAGTAATTTTATGTGCTTTTGTCAGTTTTAATAGTTTTTGGTTTTGCTTTTTTATGTTTCTATTTAGCTTTATTTTCCAGTTTTAGTCATTTTAGTACTTCATTTTGTTTCAGTTAGGTGCCAAGGCAGCAAGTTTAAGTTTTATTGACAATTTTTTTATATTTTATTTTATTTGAGCTTTATATTCCAATTAATCAAAATTGTTTTTAATAGTTTTAGTTAAAGAGGACATTTTATGCCTTTTAACATTTGTAACTGTCTTTAGTGTGAAATGTTGCTGTTGGAGCATGAAAAAGGTCTGCAAAGTTACAAAGAACCAAGTCACTCCAAAGGGAGTTATTCTCTATTATCATTAAGCACTGTTTCTGAACTCCCTTGATTGTAGTCTTGAGTTTTCTTCTGTGAAAATACCCGTCACAATATTCCTCATTTAAATAATTCCTGCCCAAGGCATACGCAGCAAAAAAACTAAACAACATTTTTTTCCCGAAATACGCTTTAAGCTGTTGACCAATCACAGCACACTGGTCCTGCCGACCAATCAGAGCGCATTGAGCTTTTCGGAATTTGACAAAGGGCATAAAAGGTCCCCTTTAACAATAAAAACACTGGTCGTCATTCGTGACATCATTTCCTGCATTTCACGTGGGTTTAGTGGCTAACTCGAACTGACTCAAAACTGTTTGGGGTCAAAACTGAGCTCCCATGACCAAATATGGTAGAATTTAAACCGAGATTTTCGACAACTGGCCCACCTTTCCCCCCTTTATACCATCTCTGGATGAGTCAAAGGTTCAAACGGGTGCAGATCATCGGGAGGAAGTTCACTGGCCTTATTTTCGCTTTCATTCACGTCACTCTCTTCTCAAATGGCATGACTGTGTGTTTGGAGGGTGTTGGACCCCTCATTGAGAATTTTCTCTATTCTCTTCCCCCCACCACCCCCCCGCCTCCCTGCTTCGTTCATGGATGGCTGTCTGTCTCTTTCGGTGGTGCAACAGTGCCATCTAGCAGGAAAGGAAGTTTCTCGGTCCTCTCCGTTTCATACTTTTCCATCTCTTTTATGGCAGGGGCTGAGGGAAACACAATTCAGTGGGCACGGTGATGGCTTTAAGCTCTCCTCATCAGGAGCCTGGGAATAGAGAGGAGGAGAGAGAGTGTTAGACATTGATGGGGGTGTGGATGAAAGCAGATGGTTGTGGATGCTTTCACAAAGTGCCGCCCGCTTTAGAAACGCAGGCTAGATTGCATTTCTTTTTTGCTCGGCTGCTGTAATCCAGCAGGAGAATTTGATACAGAGATGTTCCCTGAGGAGCCAGTGGGAGCCGTGATGCGAGAGAGGAGCAGAGATAGATGGGAAAGCAAGGGGAGAGTGGTTTTGGAGTACAATGAGAGGTATTTCTCAACTGAGCCCTCTCAGAAGAGAGAGAGAGAGAGAGAGAGAGAGAGAGAGAGAGAGAGAGAGAGAGAGAGAGAGAGAGAGGAATAAGAGAATGAAAGATCCAGAGGTTCACGGCTTTGATGAGTTTGGAGAGAAAATGGTCATTTGTAAATCCACTGAGCTCTTTCACTCTACTTTCGACTGAATAGCTGGAAAAGTTGGGCCATTAAAGCAGCCAAATAATTTCATTCCGCTAATGCAGTTTGGGAGCAGTCTATGAAAAATAGTGCGGTTTAGCTGTCTATATGTATGAGGGTTTACTTTGGGGACCAAAAAAAAGTGCCTAGACGTTTATTCAATCTGACAGAATCACCTTTAGAGACTTTCTCAGATGGAAAACAAAATTGAGAAGCTAATTTTGTGTATGTATAATTTGTGTGTGTGTTAGTGTGTATGTATGTACTGTATGTAAAATGCAAAATTAACCATCAGATTATTTTTATGGCCTGTGATTTTTCTCACTTTACATTTTCACAGGGAGCCACAGGCAGACCTGGAGACAGAGGCACTAAAGGAGAACGGGTACGATTTTCATATTTCGTTTTTATGGATCACATACCTGTACAATATAAAAGTTTATCAGTGTGATCATTTGTGTGCCAGAATTAGGGTGACCAGACGTCCCGAAAAATAATTTTATTTTAGTATAATTTTCGGGACAATTAGGGCCAGATTCGGGATTCGGGACAACAGTTTAGATTTCGAGACTGTCCCGAATCCCGAATCTGGCCCTAATTGTCCCGAAAATTATACTAAAGCAAAATCTTGAGTAGTTATTGTCTGATAAACATTAAAAACTGTCTGCAGAGGTTGAGGCCGGCGACACACTGGCTGCGTGGCGTGTCCGTTTTTATTTCGGCTCCCATGTTAACAGGTTAGAGCTTGCACACTGCCTGCGTGATACGCAAACGCGTGCATGCTAGAAATAGAACCGACGCCTATTTTTCACGCGACACGCAAGCGTGTTGGAAGCGTTTCCAGTAGGAAAAGATGTTTGTATGTCATTTTGACATGAAAACATATTAATAAATGATATTTTGATGTTTGAAAGTTTAAGTTTTTACATAAATGCAGATATAAATGTACAGTAATTTAAAAAAAAGATAGATTTTCAAATATTGCACCTGTCAATACAGAACGAAATATTCTGTAGCCTATTTTGCCTATTATTAGAGCGCAAGTTGCTGCAGCCGCAAGGACAGTGCTGCACGCGTAAAGGAGTGATTGATTGTGATTGATTGTTCGCGGCACTGTGTAAAAAAAAATACTTCTATACAATTATCTCGTTATTTTCGTTTAAGCTTATTAGCGTTAGGCTATACTGAAAGGTCTGATTTATGCACTGTTACTTACAACAGTCTTTTTTTTCTTTTCACAATGACATTTGAGTTCATGATTTTAATGTTGTTGTTTTTTGTGGCAGACTAAAGACTAATGACAGACTGTTGATCTTTGAATAAAAATATGTTTGGTTCAGGTTTGAAATGCATTATCTTTTATTAGGCTACGCAGTCTAATATCATAGAAGACATATCAAAGTAAACTAATTTAAAATGTATACCTCTATTAATGACTAAAAATCTCTAAGCTGCATGTAGATCCCCTTCTTTTCATCATGCATCGAATGTAATACAGCCAAAGTCTATTATCAGTTATGGTGAAGGAAGCTCCCAATAGCCAGCTTGTGTTCTTTGTGTTGTGATGTTATTTATATTCTGGCTGTGGTTTTGCAGGGAGATCAGGGGATTTCAGGAGAGAGAGGAGTCCAGGGAGAAAGAGGGAAGCCTGGAGACAGAGGTCCTCAGGGGCCGCCTGGTGAGAAAGGAGAACCAGGCTCACCTGGATCTTCAACAACATCGGGGACCGTCAATCTGTTGGTATGCACAATATCCCACTGTTACAAGCCATAGAGACAGAATAGTATTTGTGAAATCAAAGTTTTAAAACACTTTCCATTTTGAAAGACTTCACTACACTTATGGAAAGATTTGAGGTTGGCTTTCTTTAGGACTCTGCTAATGCTGAGATATTTACACTACTATTCAAAGGTTTGGGGTCAGTAAGATTTTATTTATTTTTTTGGCGGGGAAATAAACTGGTTCTAAATTTGGTTATGTTAAATATGTATTTTTATCTTATTTTACCCATAATTATGATAGTTGACTTGTAAATCTCGCATCTCACGCACTTTACACCTGTGAACAGCCGCATAAAGACACACCTGCTTTGGATTGGAATCTTAAGATGGTTAAATACCCTTTTAAGTACACTTCGCAGCGCGCTTACGGTTGAATGGAATCATATACCCTTAAATAAGGCACTATTTGAGGGAAAGCCATTTGAAGTGGTGTCTGAAACCATAGTGGACGTACAGAGTGCCCTTCCGGCGCACTCAGTGTCCGAATTCACTCACTCGCTTTCATTCACTCCCTCAAGTGAACTATATTAGTGGAGTAATGTAGGGAATAGTGAATGAGGGAGTATGGGGGAGATTTCGGACACAACCATTCAAAATTGGGAACCTCTGTAATGTATTGTATATTTGCCAGCAAATGTAACATTTTAACTGCATATATAGTATATTTTAATATCATTTCCAAAATGTCAATTTTTCCTCTGGGAAATATTTGTTGATTTTGTTATTATTTACATTGGTATTTTAAAATGAATATTTACTGGCAAGTTATGCTTTCTTAATATTAACAATTTCGTACATAATAAAAAATCATGATGAAAATGTGTGTATCAAATATGATAGAGCAGGTATTTGAAGTATATATTTATTTAATAATCATTGATATTTTTACATTAAAATTAATTATATAAAAAAAAATATATATATATAAAAAAACATATTTTTTGAACATATTTTGTTGAAGGTTTCAATAGCGTTGTTAAAAAAATAATTTAAATTTGCTCCTATTATTTCATATATTCGTGTGTCAGGCTTTTGCAAGGTTAAGGAATTCACATCAGCAGAGATTTACAGCAATAAAGCAACAGCTAATCATTGGTTTGTGATGCGAGTTGACATTGAAGCAATTTGAAGTCACATCAGTGGTACTACATGAAAATACAATTTGACTCAAGACAAGTGCATCCCATTTGAAAACAGATTTTCAGAAGCTGTGGTCAAATAAACTTTAGGGCTCTCAGCAGCACGAACACCCACTACAATCAACTGTGCTGCTACTCCATAACCTCCAGCAATAAACCCTGTCAGTGACTGCACACTCTTCTAGAGGTGGAGCACATCTTTGACCTCAGTAAAGATCCGGTTGCTGGCTTTTCTCCCAATCTGCACCAGCCTCTTGGCCCCCATCCCGAATCCATAACCGCTGGGTCACCCCACGCTGTTCAGAGGGCAACCGTCATTGATTGCTTTGTTGTGCATAACACACGCGTGAACACTCCAGAATAAATAATTAGTAGCTCTGCATAACAATAATTACCCACACATGTTCACGAACCCATTAGCCTCTGAAAAGCGCAGGATGCAGCAAATAGCCGCCCGCTGCGATGCCTATATCCAACGCTCAGACCCAATCAAACAAACTCACGGGAGGGAATCTTTAGGAGTGTATAGTGTGTGTGGCGGGGGTGGAAGGATATAGTAGCATCAGGAGCACTACTCAACTCTATCTCTGTAAACCACACACACACAGAGCAACAAACATTAATGTTCTTTGAAGGAAAGCTGTTGTTATGGCAAGGTTGTGAGGGTTTTAAAGGAAAAGTTATGTTATTATTTATCCAATCCTCATGTGGTTCCAAATCGTGCTTTTTTATATAATGAAAATGAATGAGAACAAGAGCTTAAAAAAAGACACAAAAGCAATAAAAAAAAATAAAAAAGTGTTGAACTTGTACGCTATTATTAAAAAGTTTATGGTCAGTAAGATATATATTTTTAAAGATATTAAAACTTTTATTCAGAGAAAATGTAATGTAATGTTACAAAAGATTTATATTTCAAATAAATGCTGTGCTTTTGAAATTTCAGTAGCACTTTACAATAAGGTCTCATTTTTTAACATTAGTTAATATATTAACTAACATGACCTAACAGTGAGCAATACATTTGTATTAGTCTTTGTTAATGTTAGTTAATAAAAATACAGCTGTTTAATCAAATGTGAAATAAATAGAATTGAATCGAATGTGAATCAAATGTTTCAACATTGATAATCATATGAACATTTCTTGAGCAGCAAATTAGAATTTAGAAACTTATAACAATTAGATATTAGAATTATTTCTGAAGGATCGTGTGACACTGAAGACTGGAGTAATGATGCTGAAAATTCAACTTTGCCATCACAGGAATGAATTACATTTTAGTGAATTAAGATAGAAAATAGTTAATTTACAACATTGCTCTTTTTGCTATAGTTATGATCAAATAAATGCAGGCTTAGTGAGCATAAGAGACTTATTTCAAAAACATAGAAAAATCTTACCAACCCCAAACGTCTGTGAGGAACACAATAAAGTTTGAGTCATGAATTGTTTTGTGATCTGAATAAAGTGAATTACTGAAAAGATTTTTCTTTTCCTTCATGAATCAAACATCACAACTTCCTCTTGAAATCCTTTGAGCGTGCCAAGACGAGCAGTGCGGATATAAAGTTTCCCTTTTTTTCCGTGAATAACACCTTTGATTATGTTTGCAAAAAGAAAATTCACCAGAACCCTCTCAAAGCAATCATTAATACTTTTTTTTCCAAGTTCAAATGCATGAAATCAATGATCTAATCATTTTTTTTATTTTATTTTGTACGTTTAGTGCTTTATTGCTACCAACCTTGTAAAATTGCCCTTCCTTGACACTGTCTGCAAATACTTTCTTGTGGAAGTCAAAACGATGCATGACGCTTATGTTATAATGTATGGGGGAAAAAAAGGGTAAAAAAATCCTAGCTTTTGTGTGTGCCAGGACTTTTTATGATACTGTGGTAGCATCTGTTCTTTCCTATGCTGTGGTATGTTGGGGTAGTGGGATTTCTGAGAGGGATAAAATAAGACTCCTCAAAATGATTAGGAAGGCTAGTTCAGTACTGAGGTGCTCTCTGCCCTCTGTAGATGTAATTGGGAAAGAAAGGATGGTGAGAAAGTTGTCTTCCATCATGAATCCTAAATCTCACCCCCCTCCATGAAACTGGCTCATTTAGCAATAGACTTTAATCCATGTTGCTCAAAAGAGAGATTGTGGGCCCTATTTTAACGATCTAAGTGCATGGTCTAAAGTGCACGGCGCAAGTCCACTTAGTTTGACGATGAGAAAAATGGTCGGCGCACCCGGCACATGGTCTAAAAGGGTTGTCCCTATTCTCTTAAAGTCCCACCTCGATCATATTTTGAGCTATTTTTAAACATTCTCAGTGGTCTTTAAATGATGATTATGCCGTTTTTAGCCAAAATCACAAAACCTGTGCCGTTTTCTGGGACTTCGCTTCAGCAGAGCGGCAGTAGCTCATTAGCAATTCGCCTCTGCGTTGTGGGCGGAGCCGTTGGCTGAAGCGAGATACATAGGCAGCAACAGCCTCTTTCTGTCTTTCTTTCTTTCTGTCAACACAGAAAACATTTCATCACTGGATAGTTTTTTTCGTTTAATTAAAGTGTTGTTTTATGTCAGCTGAATGTCCGGAACGCTTTTCAGAGAAGATAAGGCAACTTATTTAACACAATTCACACCCAGCGGCAATTCAGAAAAAGAAAAAAAATCTCCGAATGCTCCACATGAAACTTTGGTCTTCCGACCTTTTACCGCCGTGTCGATTTATTTTGATTAATATGTGCGAGGGAGAGAGAGCAAGACAGCGCTTAGTTTGGAGACGGCGAGGTCTTGTTTACATTTTCGCCTGGCTCCGAAGACAGAGAGTGCGCGCGCGCGCGTCCGGGTCTCTCTCTCTCTGCTCGTTCTTTCAGTTATAAACATGTCCTGTCACAAGCGCAGCAGTTCATCTACATTACTCACCGATCAAATAAGACTTTGGCGGGACAAAAATTCACTTTGGCGGGCGCTAAAACAAGTTCAAAGCAGGAAAATTCATGCGTGAATTTAACTGAGTAGTACATGACCATGCACTCGCACAAATGCGACCACATAACATTTTTACTCGCACATTCTCAAAAAATGGTCGCAGTCTGGAACCCTGGAACGTAATCCATTCATCTCTCACAGCAACATGTTTTGGTAAAGCATGAAAGCTAATACCAATATCTCTCCTCTTAGCATTGCAACCCGCTACCGCACATAGGTATTGATCCGCCATCGTCTTCTCTACTCCTCAGAACCTGAGCGGGCGGGGCGGAGGGGAGTATGAGCTTGTGGCCCCGCCCAGTGGAGTTACTACGTCACAACTCCAGTCTATTTTAGCCGGCATTTTAGCGTCTGCTACTGATTCAGAAATACTCAGAAATACAACTTTGAGCTTATTTTTCTCAAGATATGTCCTCTAACATAAGAAAAATACCACAAGAACATGTTAACACCTAGAAAAACATGATTTTCATCGGAGTGGGTCTTTAATGAGTAATGGGTGTGTTATGGGCGTAACGTGCAATAAACCAGTCAGAGTTTCTTTTCCCAATCCCTTTAAAAGCCAGTTGCGCTCGCGCCATGGCGGATTAGTATTTACATAGCGGAATTTGCAAGTGGAAAAATTGAACGCTTCAGAGGAAACGGATCTGCTTGTGTGCGAGGTTAAAGCGAGCGAGCAGACCATCTACAGGACAAGCCGGATTCCACCATATCTTTATGTAGCTACACAGTAATAATCTTTTACAATGTAATCCTTTTATTTTTTATATTTGGCATGTTTGTGTGCTCCTGCGCGTCCCTGTGTGTGTAATAAGCGGTGTACGCGTGTTGTGGACCGCCTATAGGCACATATTACTAATGCGCTCTTTAAATAAATTAAATAAAAATACTGTGCCATTGACTTTAGACCAGGTTTCAGTTGTTTAAAGGCGCAGTCTATTTCAGTTGCCTCAAAATAGCAACGCGCCAACAATGCGCCTGAACACACCTTTCAGACCAGCTCGTTTTCAGATGGGCGCAAATGCATTTGCTTTTCAAACAACATGGCGCAGGACGTGAAAATGAAAACTGCGTCGGGCTGAAACTAGCAAAAACACTTGCGTCGCACCTGGCGCCGCATTGCGGGTGAATGATAAGGCCCATTGAAACTGTTTAACCAAAGTTGATCATGGTTTGTTGTGTACTGTGCTGTTGTGTCAAACATGTGTTTGGTTGGTGTAAATGTTTTTGTTTATCTTTATGTATTAAACTTGTAGTATGTGTTGCTGCTGTGACGTGAATCATATCAAATCAAATGTTGAAGCCCTGACACAAGTCATGTTAAAGGGTAAAGGGTTTTTTGACTGATCGCTGAGATTTTCAACCTGAAAGTGCATTAGCGTTCAGGTTGTGCTCGCGCAGCCCGAGGCACTGAGTGTCGCAGGGGCCTCTGAGCGTTTGACTGAACGGCCTTGAACTGGGAAAGGTATGTTTTTGATTAGATAGAAGAGGGTTTTTTTCCTACGAGATTTTCTTCAAAATTCAGGCCTTCTCCCGTGTAGAGCAGTGATCATGAATGGCGGGATGCTTTGAGGAGAGATGGTGATTACGCCATTATGTGTCATCCATCCCTTCGCCTCTGAGAACATTTCTCAGCATGAATAAAACATGAATCACTGCCATTTTGAAGGTGCACTTTTTAATCTGCAAATCATGTTGTGCTGATGTTTGTTTTCCCTCTGTGTCTTCTTTTTTCCTTTCATTTCTGTTTTCAGGGAGATAGAGCTGCCTTGGAGGAAATTAAAACATTCATCCGAAATGAAGTATTGCGTGTATTTGAAGGTACATCATCTGCCACCACTGAGGTGTTTTCACCAGTAGATGAGGGTTAAGGTTCTTTTCAAGTATGTTTGTGACAAAACTTTGTTACGACATTTAAAAGGCACTTGTCAACATTAACAGTACTGCAAATGAGCTTTTTACCAGATGGGCTTCAAAAACGAGAACAGTTAAGATAAAGTGGAGTGACTTTTAATGCATTACCAGCTTGTGTTTTAATGTCAGCTACTACAGAACTTCGACCTTAGACTTAAAGGGATAGTTCACTTTGAAATAAATGTTTGGTATGTTTTAGCTTACCTAAAGGGCATCCAAGATGTAGGTGTCTTTTTTTCCGCAGTAGTTTCAATTGTTTGTTTTAATTTGGACTCTGTGCATGCTCTTTGAGACAGTGACCATCGACCTGCATTATATGACTGACTGACAAGAACGGTTTGACCTAAAAATATCAAAATTGAAACTACTGCGGAAAAAAAGACACCTACATCTTGGATGCCCTTGAGGTAAGCCAAAACATACCAAAAATTAATTTCAAAGTGAACTATCCCTTTAAACTAATGTTTCTTGAGCAGCAAATCAGCATATTAGAATGATTTCTGAGTGATCATGTGACAACGAAGACTGAAGTAATGATGCTGAAAATTCAGCTTTGCCATCACAGGAATAAATTGCATTTTAAAATATATTCAAATAGAAAATGGTTGTTTATAATAGTAATAATATTTCACAATATCACTGTTTTTACTGTATTTTTTATCAAATAAATGCAGACTCAGTGAGCATAAAAGACATTAAGAGTACTGCAAATTAATAGCAAATGTATTATTTTGCAAGTATGTAATTTTTTATTGTTTATTCAATTTATTTAATAATTTATTTTATATATTTTTTTATATTTATTTAATTATTTATTTATTTTGATTTGATTTGAGTGACAATTTGACATTTTGTTAGCTGACAACTCTGTTCCATGACTTTAAGATATATAATATAATATAATATAATATAATATAATATAATATAATATAATATGGAATCTTAATTCTGCTTTTTTCAGAGAAGTTTTCAGACAGTTACTCTTCGCTGCAGAAGACACCAGCAGCTATATTAGCCGCACAGGCTCGACAAGGCCCTCCGGGGCCACCGGGTAATGATGGCTCCCCAGGACCCCCCGGAGAGCCAGGACCTCCAGGCTCCCAAGGTAGGAGCCAAAACCCAAAAGACTAAACATATTATGGACCTCTTTACGCTGCTCCTACGATGATCTTGGCTCACACAAAAACACAGATGCGCAAGACCATGATTTATTTATATGACTCATCCGTTTCCCCAGTATTAAGCTACGTTTTTTTGCTTGCTTCTCAAGGATTCCAGGTTTTTCCTCTCTCTATCTCTCTCTTGGTGTAAAAGTGTGTGTTTATGTGTATGTATTGTATTTGGATTTACTGTGTCGGCTGCTCCTCAGATGATTGATTGAGTTACGATGAACTGAGCGGGTCGAGGTCATGTTGCTGTTTTGGCCAAGTCAAGCTTTGATCCTCAAGTTTTGATCAAAAAAGCTGAGGAGTAAAAAAAAAAGGAGTCAGCGTCTATTATTTGAGCCAACACTATCTAGCTCAGAAGACTAGAAAATGAGCAAGACGGTAATGTCCTTCCTACACGCCATGCAAAAAAAAAAAAGGCCTTTGATTGGAATATTATGCATGAGGGCTTCACAAGAATCTTTCCGGCTACGTCAGAGAAGAAAGAAGGCAGATAGCTGCATGACAAAGTGGCTTATGGTGCCGAGAGCCCTGCGGGACATATGAAGACGGATGAAGAACCGGCCCAGAATAGGTGAATGTAATATCGCCCTGGACAGACTTGTGAGAGCAAGAAAGATAAAGAGAAGTGAGCGGATGGGAAAAAAAGCCACGCAATATCTCACTTTGTTGGATTAAACTCCGCAAAAAAACTAAGGGGAGTGAGGAAAATAAGCAATTCTGAACATTCATCAAACACTGGCAACTAATGTCCTTCTCCTCTAGGGTTTCTCATTAATAATGACTTGCAGTTTGGTTCTGTCCCGATCCTGTCTGAGTTCCTATGGACCCTTAACCATTAGGACATGATGCTTTTTAAGATATTAAACTATATGGTGTACATTTGAACTTCTAATAATTGATGTCCATGCAAAGAAAATGCATACTTTGGGCTGTGCTGAGTGCGTATACACATCTGTGAAGATTGTATTATTTATATATAGATTGTGTTGATGCATTTACATGAGCGGAGGAAGCTCTGAAATGCTAATTTCTATCACTTTAATATGTATTTGTGTTGTGAGCACATTTTTACTGTGGATTGTGCTTTTGGAGAATGTTGGAGAGAAATGTTTCTCTGCAGGCACAAGGAAAACAGGGATTTTAACCCTGGTAAATCTTTTTTTTGTTTTGTTTAGTTTTTTTGTCAGATGTTGACGTCCACCTCAGTGTGGCTTGACAATGTTTGCGGGTAATATTTCCTCATTATTCCTCGTCATCCTCCGCTGGAGTCTGTCCTCCTTTCGAATCCTCAATTTGGCCACTTTTTTTTTCATGTGATATGCTAAAATATATCACTATGAAGACAAATATCTCTGCGATCTTGGATGCTTTACACGTCCGAGTCACATTAATTCCACTCAGGGTCAGTTTTCTCGCTAGATAAACTAAATGAGAATCTGCAACATTAATACGTCTTTGTAGGTGTTGTTCAAGAACGCCTCCAAATGCTGGTGTTGAATTGAAATGCTTATGCTTTTTTATGTCATTTTTGTGCCTTTTTTGGATGCCGTTTAACTTTTACTTATTTATATTTATTTCAAATATATTCTTAAAATGCATATTGTTTCTTAAAATGCACATGAACCACATATATATGGTTCATGCGATTTGAGAGTCGTATAACATCATAACCTCTAAAACTACTTATGCAACTGTTTTACAAAGCTCAAGTGTAATCAGCCATGCTTTTGTATAACAGATTTTTTTGGGATAACAATTTTTAATCCCTTTGTAACATTTATTTTTTATTTATTTTTTCATTTAAAGGTGATGAAAACCTCTAACTTGTTTTCATTAAAATGTATCTAATTGATATTTTACGCTGTATTTTCCTGCATGCCAAGAACATACCCGATTATACTTAATGCTGAGTGAGCAGTTACTATGTGAATAATGTACCAGGATTTTTGATAATCTCAATGCAACATATATTTTTTTTAACTGACTGGTGGTTTATATGAGCAAATTTCATGGAAATACAATGCCATTTAATGTTGAATTAAATGTAAAGACATTTCTGTAATGTTTTCGTTCTCATTTGTATTTCTCCACAAGTTTTAGACTTTTTCTTTCTGAGTATGAAAAATGATTTTAAATGTAAGATCTTAGCAGGGCAAGTATTGTATTGCAGCTCCCCCTGCCTTATATTTGTGCAGTATGAACTCCCTCCTCGAGCAGGAGTTTGTATTGCAGTTGTTGTGAGGAAGCCATGATGTGATGCCACAGGTAGAGTCATGTCCTTCATTGGAATGCCATTGCATTGGATGAATGCATCTGAAGGTGTCGACACACTTTAGTTAGTTAGCTAGTTAGTGTGTTTGCTTGTGTAAATTAGTACCGGTCACACTGACGATTACTGCATTATTTAGCATCTCTTGGGTATTTTCTTTATTAACACCTACTGTGTTTCTCTTTCTGGCTTGGCTGCCTTAAAGGAAACGCATTACTATTGCATGTGTGTTTTGACTGGAGGCAGTTTTCTGCATGCTATTAGAAGAGGATCTTATGAATGGTTTCTTACTGAGTGTGTGAAAACAAAACTAAAAGATCAGCATCAGCTAATGCGTTTTTGTTTGTTCGTTTCGCCTGCCCGCTGTGTGTGACATGCCGTCCAGCACTGTCAGCGTTTGTGGTGCTCTTTAAATACTTTGAAAGCGTGTTGCTGATAGATGGATTTGTCATTACTCTTGAAGGGCTTAGAAAACTCTATGAGACTAGTTGTGTAATACAACAAATTTGGACAGGGTTTTATGTACCGTGTCCGGCTGTTTCCAACTAACTTTTCTTTTTTAAGGATGCACTTCTATGGAAATGTAAAGTCTGAGATTATCTGAATCTAGAACAGAATTGTTTGGATGTTATGTCTCAGCTAAACTAAGATCCGTCAATGCTTTTTCAAAGATGGTAAAGATGGAATACAGTGAAAAGGATTATAATAAAATCATCACATGACCATTACTCCCCACTGTTTAGATATATAAAGACTAAATATATGTATTCTACATCTGACATTTGGGTTTTTGTGTGTTTTACCCCTGCAGGGTATCGAGGGCAGAAAGGAGAACGAGGTCAAATGGGTTTGGGAATTCCAGGAGCTCCAGGCCCAACTGGCCCACCAGGTAGAAAAGTTACTTTTTTTTATTTATAAAATCAATTTGACTTTTTACATTAAATTCCTTTTTTTTATAGAAATAACAAATATTGTTCAGCAAGAACACATTAAGTTGATCAAAAATTATAGTCAAAATATATAATATTATAAAAATAATGATTTCTATTTCAACACTGTAAAAAATGTCTAACCTCCCCAACTCAAAATTTTCTAGTGACTGGTCACATCAAAATTTTTCAATTGGCCCAAGTGAAATTCTGTACATTTAATTTTATAATTTACAGAATTTCACTTGGGCCAATTGAAATATTTAGATGTGACCAGTCACAAGAAAATTGTGAGTTGGGGAGGTTAGACATTTTTTTACAGTGAAGTAATTGATGTTCTTTTCAGCTTTCTATTCATCAAAAAATCCAGAAAAAACATTTATCACAATTTCCACAAAAATATTAATGACCTGTAATAAGAAATGTTTCTTGAGCAGTAAATCAGAATATTAGAATGATTAGTGAAGGGTCATGTGACACTGAAGACTGGAGTAATGATGCTGAAAATTCAGCTTTGCATCACAGGAATAAATTACATTTTAAAATATATTTAAATAGAAAACAGCTATTTAAAATAGGAATAATATTTCACAATATTACTGTTTTTACTGTATTTTTAAACAAATAAATGCAGTCTTGATGAGCAAAGGAGACTCCTTTCAAAAACATAAAAACAATCTTACTGACCCCACACTTTTGAACTTGAGTATAAGTCCTTTGTATTTCAGCTCTAGACATTTCAGAATGTTTTTTCCAATAGGCTTCCATAAGAGCATTAGCTTAAACACGCTTTAATCTTTGTTTTTACAAAATGAGGGATACATTGAATTATTTTCTTTGGTAATTGACCGCATGCCTCAGATACTGCTAATGGACCTTGCAATGTATTTAACCCAGAATATTCCTTTAATGCATGAGCCGTGACGCTACGTAATGAGTAGAGATAATAAAAAAAAACAAATGATCTTGTTTTTGGTTATCACTTTTAAGAGTGAGAGGTACATTATCTCTTACGTAACAGCATGTGTTTTTTGAGTTGTGAGGATGGACAAGCTTGATCAAACTCTGTCATGTAGAACAATAGAAACGTTGCTTTGTGTTTTTGCTGGGGTCCAGAAAGGCCCTCGTTGCTTGAAAATACATTTCCCTGATGGCTGCACTTTACACTTTTAACACTCTTGACATCTGCAACACCCAGATAGCAGCAATTGTTTAAATTGGTGCTTTAATGTTTAACTTTTTAAAAGCTCGGGCAGATAATGGCTCTAAGCTAAACTAATGACTATGGCATTCTTTAATGAACGGCTCTTTTATCGAGGTACAAAGAGCTCACTGATTGTTCTTCAAGTGAAAAAATACAAAGGAGACTTCTAACTGTGGCTTCTTTATAATTACACGGCACACCGTTATCATTGTGTGCTGTGATTTCCCTCTTCCCCCCTTCCTCCACAGTTAAAGGGTAACAAGCCCATGAAAATAACTTTTATTGTGTTTATATTGTGAAATATTCTGTTGTGACCACTCTATGGTAAATCAACAACACTCCAGCAACATAGCGATGGATTTCACACAGGCATTTTCTAGTTTCTAGCAAACTACCTGTTGTTGATTTGTCTACAGGTTCACCAGGAATGGGATTCCAGGGGCCTTCAGGTCCCCCGGGGCCCCAAGGTTCACAGGGAAGATGTAACCCCAGTGACTGCTTCCATCCTCACGCCAGACGGGATGGGTAGAATCCGACGCATCCTCATCAAACCTGATAAGATCCTGGAAACCAATGAACCAGCTCATCTACATAAGCTTCAAATCCTATTAAAAACAAATGTAGGATCCCTGCTGGAGGAGAAGACTCGAGCAAACTTCACCCCCATAGAGCAGCCATTGACTGGTGATGTCATTTCATTTCATCCTTTATCTCCGTTTCATTTCCTATATTTGTGACCAATGCATTTACTCATTTCCCATGTTTTGTCGGTATGGTGTGAGAATTCAAGTCCCGTCGTTACACTAATCGCAATGGACAGGTTTATCTGAGGCGGTGAATGCAGGTGAAATGAGAATTTTACGTGCATTTGCTTATTTTCTTCAGGCTGATCATGTGAAAGTCTAGTTTTAATTAAATTGTGATGGCGCTATGCAATCTAATATAGAACATATGATAACAAACATTAAGTTAATGTAAATAACAGGCGTTTTAACTGTCTTTCAAACATTTAATTTAGTTTTTTTAAAGAAGTGTACTTTCCAGCCCTGCTTGTGAAGGGAGTTATTGTCATGTTTATCACCTCAGATGCACTGATGTTACATACAATAATTAAACAGTAAATAAATCATAAAATAACTTAATATATAAATAAGTATTTTTTATATATCCGTTTATTATTTTGTAGTATTTATTTATCATTTTATTTAATAATCATAAATAAATGTTTTTAAAAAATGATTTAAATCGGAAAATGAACACAGACAGAGTATCTCATATCATTTCTTGTTCATTTTATCTTTTTTTTTCCTTTTAATTCCATGTTTAAATTAGATTTTGAATCCCAGACCTTCAATGTGGCATTAGGCTTTTATGATATTTTTTTTCTTTCATTTTTGACCAAACACATCAAAGATAAGAGATTAGAGAAATAATACTAGTGATCTCTCTGTGTTGGCCAGTGCTGGTGAGGTGAAAACTGCTCATAACATTGATACGCTTTAATTGTTTACAGGGAAATAAGCGCTGTTCCTTTTTGTTTTTTGACCGTTTTAAACACCCTTATACCGGTGTTGTATGTATATTTTGTTCTGTACTCGGTTTGTTATTTTCCAAAGAAAAGATGTGGAGTGCTTTTAAATATATTTATCTTTACATTTGAATTTATTTATCTCTCATTTCTTTTGCTTTGTATGGAAAGCGTCCTTCCATGTTACTTGAATATTTTTATAAGACATTTGTCAATTTCATGTTCACAGTTTAACATATGGCAAACCTTTTAACATCAAACTTTGTACATTTTTCTTTTCATGGGCAGCAATGTGTCTTAACCGTGTTTCTGTGTAATTTAGTTGTATAATTTTGCAAGGATTGTAGTCCAGGGTGAATTATTTATTTATTTGATAGATATCATTAATATGGTGATCCAGAATTAGTAAGGTAAGATAACTGAAGGCGCATTCGAGTCGAGTCATTGAACAGAGCATGTGAGCGACGCTCAATTTTCCGCTCAATCGTTCCCGGCCCAAGCAAACGCCCGACATGGGAATGAATCCTGCACCGACAAGCGCGCATAATTTTGTTTTTGAACGTTTTTATGGTAGCTCTGTATATTTCTATGACATTGCTGTGGAAAAGTAATTAGCTAGTGAAGTGGATTTACTTATTGTAGAGTAAATGACTGTCATCATGAGCATTGTAATGTTTGAATCAAATGTCATAACAAATGTCATTAGACCGGGAAGATTTTTCAATCGAGCAGTTCTTTCATAAATCTGTAAGATCTTACCTTCATGCTGTGGAAATACAAACCGGAAGAAGTCCGAACACGACGAGAGCAACGCTGAAAAGGGGCGGAGCTACATAAGGTTTATACTACAGGGCTGTTGAATGCTTGAATCTGATTGGTTGACGAACGTGGGTGTGCAATTATTTTCAGGGAAACGCACTGCTAAAGTAGTTCCAGGCGGGTTTTGACCGCATTACAGTTCCATATCACTCCGCCAAATGCTTTCAGTTATTTCAAAGGTACTTTCAAAGGTTATTTCAAAGGTACTTACAGACTACAACAGCAAAAGAACCAAAACCCACAGTGACACTGACCGAGCAAATAAATATAGTAAACAATAGGTTAAAAACGACAAATTATTGACATGTTTTTTACCACAAAATTACGTTTTATTATGTACAGAAAGAAAATATAATGCGAGCACCGTAAACGTTTTTGCCACAAACACAACTCCAGCATTCGTGAGACAGCTTTTCACCTCGACCAGAAATATTGTCACTTTAAAGGGATAGTTCACTTTGAAATTAATTTTTGGTATGTTTTAGCTTACCTCAAGGGCATCCAAGATGTAGGTGTCTTTTTTTCCGCAGTAGTTTCAATTTTTATATTTTTAGGTCAAACCGTTCTTGTCTGTCAGTCATAATGCAGGTCTATGGTCACGGTCTCAAAACACAAGCACAGAGTCCAAATTAAAACAATTCCCCGTCGTCCAAATTAAACAATTCCCCATCGTAAGTACACATTGATGGCCTAAGACACGAAACGAGCGGTTTGTGTGAGAAAACGAACAGTATTTATATCGTTTTTACCTCTTATACGCAGCCATGTCGAAGTGCTCTGATCTGACGTGTGCGCAGACTGGTGCATAGATATATACACTAGATGTCGCCTTAAAGACATTCGTTCAATGAACTGCCGTAGACAAGGCGACATCTAGTGTGTATATATCTATGCACCAGTCTGCGCACACGTCAGATCAGAGCACTTCGACATGGCTGCGTATAAGTGGTAAAAACGATATAAATACTGTTCGTTTTCTCACACAAACCGCTCGTTTCGTGTCTTAGGCCATCAATGTGTACTTACGATGGGGAATTGTTTAATTTGGACGAAAGGGAATTGTTTTAATTTGGACTCTGTGCATGTGTTTTGAGACCGTGACCATAGACCTGCATTATATTTACATTTACATTTATTCATTTAGCTGACGCTTTTATACAAAGCGACTTACAATTGCTATATATGTCAGAGGTCGCACGCCTCTGGAGCAACTAGGGGTTAAGTGTCTTGCTCAGGGACACATTGGTGTCTCACAGTGGATTCGAACCCGGGTCTCTCACACCAAAGGCATGTGTCTTATCCATTGCGCTACCACCACCCCTGACATTATATGACTGACAGACAAGAACGGTTTGACCTAAAAATAAAAAAATTGAAACTACTGCGGAAAAAAAGACACCTACATCTTGGATGTCCTTGAGGTAAGCTAAAACATACCAAAAATTAATTTCAAAGTGAACTATCCCTTTAATATCGGGAGATCTCGTCACACCCCTAATATTTACATATTCATCTAAACACCGCTCACGTTTGTGTGGAAGCTCGTTTCTGCCACGGAATAAAAAATAAAAAAAGGTCATTGTGAGTTGTTGTTTTTTTTCTCACAATTTTTTATTGACTTTATGACACACAAGTGAGAGTTTAAATCTCACAATTCTGTGAAAAGAAGTCAGAATTGGGAGAAAAAATTTTGCAAAAGAGAATTGCAAAGTATAAACTCGCAATAGCAAGAAAAAGTCAATTACGAGTTTATATTTTGCAATTCTGATTTTGTAACTCACAATTGCGGGGGTTTTCTCACAATTGCGAGTTTACAACACAATAGAGAGTTTAAATCTCATATTTCTAAGAAAATAATTCAGAATTGCAAGATATAAACTCGCAATTGCAAGAAAGTCAATTGGAGTTTATATCTTGCAATTCTGACGTTATAACTCGCAACTGCAAATTTATATCTCGCAATTCTGAGAAAGAAGTCAGAATTGCGAGATGTAAACTCGCCATTGCCAGAAAAAAGTCAGCATAACCTTTTATATTTTATATTCAGTGGCGGAAACAAGCTTCCATACAAGCGTGAGCAGTGTGTAGATGAATATAAATATTAGGGTGAGATCTCACGATATTAACGTTATTTCTCCTTGAGGTACAAAAAAAAAAAATTTTATTCCGTGGCGGCAAAAGGGATGTTCGCTAACAGCTGCGAAGGTATTTGTTTTGTTTTTTACCCCTAAACAATAAACGAAAAAGAACTTCGCTGTTAGTATATCACAAAATGAATCTTTGCTAACTCAGTTTCTCCACTCTCCCTTTCAATTTCTTCTCATTTTTTCTTAACTACTCTGCGTTAATTTATGTATAAGCTTCATTAAAACAATATTTGAACTCATTAACCTTAGACCTATTTCACGTATCCTCAAACCAGCATGTCAGTAAGGGATTTCTGGGTTGAGCGAGCGGCCCTGAGCGGAATCTTATTACATAGCGCTCCGCTCACATGCTCTGTCACTGAATCTTTTGACTTCACACATCTGCTTCTGTTCAGAAGATGAAAGTATACTGGAGTCATGTGGGTGGATGACAGTTTTGTGACGTTCTGCTTTTGCTGTGTTTGTGCTGCTTTTTTCCCGTTCCATCTTACTCTTCCTAGTCCTCCATCACATCTTTCTTTCTTTGCACCTAAGATTACGTTTGACAAAGCAAACCCTTATTTAGGTTTTTGCGGTTTTACTGTTTTAATTTTATGCTTTTTTATATATAAATGTAATGTACCAGATTACCTCTGCTGAGAGTTCAAATATTTATGGATCAGGTCATAAGGCTCTTTTTGTTAGAGATCAGTGAACTGCTTGTCTGAAATCCTTCCAAGTAAGCATCTCAGAATTCATATTTACCTTTAATAGTAGTAGTTTTGTCAATTTTATTTATCATAAAAAAAATATTTGCATTGTTTTTCAGTCAACCCACAGATGTTTAGTTTACAGAAATGGGCTGTAAAGAAATTGATGACATGTAGCATGAATACAATATTTTTCCTCAAGGGCTAAAACTGTGGACTTACTTGAAGGACAGTCTTAAGACAAAACACCACATCTACCTGATATGCACTGCATCACCAACTCAATATCTGGAAGATATAACATGGTTCTGTTCTCAATAGAATGAATGCTCATTGTGGTCAGATTTTTTGTTGATGCATTTGGTTTGCATATTTATATAATTGTACATTGTTTTAATAAATGTACTTAATTTAACATTCATTGTGAAACAGTAGTGTCTTGCGTATCTCTTAATATGCAACGGTTTTTTTCTGAAAATTTTCAATGTCAAATTTTATTAAACACTATATACTGTAGGAGGGATAAAAAGTTCAGTTCATTTCAAATGGTAGGCAGAAGATAACTTGCCTTTGCAGACTGTTATATATTAAACTAGTAATGTACTAACACGTTTGGTTCATTATAAGTTCAGTTAGAAAAGTATTGTACATTTTTTTTGTGGTGTCGTGTATAATATTTGTTAATAATAATTTAACTTTATTGGTTGTGTCTCATACTTGTGTGACTTAATGTCATATTGCAATACCTTTAATATTTTCTGTGGGTAATGTGCTATACAAGGATTTGCTATATTGTTTGCAGTTTTATCCTTTGCTTGGTGTTTTCAGGATGCTCAGACTTTCAGCATTCCACTCACATTGTTGTCGTTTGGAATGTTGAGTGCATGAGATATGCGTATGTACAGTGGAATTAAAAACTAATTTGGAGACTTGAGTTCACAATTCTGCCATCATTTACTCACCCTCAAGTTGTTTCAAACCTGTATGAATTTCTTTCTTCTGCTGAACACAAAGAAAGATATTTTGAAGAATGTCGGTAACCAGACACTAACAGTTGATGGACCCCATTGACTTTCTTTCCTACTAAAGTCAATGGGATCCATCAACTGTTTGGTTACCTACATTCTTCAAAATATCTTTCTTTGTGTTCAGCAGAAGAAAGAAATTCATACAGGTTTGAAACAACTTGAGGGTGAGTAAATGATGGCAGAATTTACATTTTTAAGTGAACTATTCCTTTACATTTTTGTAAAAAGTTTTTGGTTTTTAATGCGCCGACGGTCTGTCTTTAAGTGTCCAAATGTTTTTTGATGCCACTTTATATATTAAGGAAATTTCTCATTTTAATTAACATCTAAATCATTTATTTAATAAACATGCATTCACTTAATGCATAACCATTATCAAGTCTGTATCTCATGGTTAAAGTTTTAATTGAAGTGAACAACATTTTTGCAATCCTTTGTTCGATTCTGTTACTGAATAATTGCTGAGTTCAGTTTGCCAGCATTTCCAAATTAGCATCTACACTAAAAGAGCAATTTGAATGTGTTTGTGCCAACATTTGCACTGGCATGTAATGAGTTATTTAAGTGAGAAACGAGTGTGGTAAAAGCTGTGACGAGTGCAGTCGGGGCTGTTCAACTAAGAAGCATCGGGTGGGGAAGAAGCATGAGAATGTTTGAGACCTACATTTATTTTGAATTCATATAAAAACATTCAAATTTATTCAAATGTGTCTCCCTTGGATCTCTGTACAAACTTCAGCGTCATCAAACACCTATGTAAAATAAATAGAAATACCATGAAATGACATATCTGCATTTCTCGTGTGTTTGTCAAATGCATCACATTCCCGCCTACAATCCTGGAACAATTAATCACACTGATGGGTTTTTTTTTAGCAGGGGGAGTGAATTTCGTACTAAACCACAATCATTTACATAGATGTACAGAATACATTGAATACATCTTCTCTCTTTTTGTTTCTGACAGCAGGTCTCCGGCAGCCGTTTCTGTTATGAACTTCGAGCACCATCAATATTTCTGCCAGGTTTATCTTTGCCACAAAGAAATGAAAAAGGCCTCAGGTCTGAAGGCCACATTGACATTAGCTGGGAAAAAAAAATGTCTAAAGTCTACTGTAAATGGCTTTCAGGAGAACATTAGATGACCAATAAGTTCTGTGAAAGTTCATTTGCACCAGGTGAACAAATAAAAGTGTCTCTGGACACGGGAAGTTGGTAAAGTGTTTTAGTCATCGCAGCTGTAGCGCGGTAGTAAACTATCTGCGAGGGGCGATAATGTTTTGTGCTCTTCGCAGAGCTGTAAAGGAGTCTCTCCGAATGTCCTGAAGGTTTTTTTTAGTTTCTGTCCGGTCCCTTCATGCTAGAGTCTTTGAGAGACTGGTGCGCGGCGCCTGCGCTAAGATTACAGGCCGAAGGATCGCAGTAACCAGGTGGTCCGGCTGAACCGGGAGGTCCAGGAACGCCCGACTGACCGGGGGAACCAGGTAGACCCCTTTCTCCATCACGCCCGTCCTGACCGTATCCCGGTTTTCCAGGTTCACCTGCAACACAGAAACAGGTCAGTCATCTTCATTTACCACTACATTTCCCAATACAACTCTTAATTTAGATTCAAAAAGCCAAAGCGTGGTAAAGTTAATCTCATTTGCATTTCCGCATATTCAGAATACACCAACCTGAGTGAGAATTAAAGACATCAAATAGACAATATTTTGGTGTTTTTACATTACATATTAACCACCCTTGTTTGTTTTTTTCAATGTCTGTCCATCTGCAATATTCTTCACCTGCTCGCGCTATATAGATGAACATTTAATGGTGAGTAAATGGTAGAATTTGTATGTTTTGGGTGATCTACTTCTTTAGCATCATTTTAAAATATCTTAAAGTAGGCTACTGAATGAAATGCATGAAAATGAAAAACTTGACATCAGCACATGGCACCGCAGCCGATCTGTCCGTTTCAATTAGACTACTAGGTAATGACTGCATAAGAAATCCCATTTAAACAGACAGCTTCATTGGACTGACAGTAAGTGTCAGTGACACACATACAGCAACAACAGAAGGCTTCATATACCTCCATTCATCGGACGTCTGACAGCTTCATTTAACACAAATTTAACTTTGCTTTCCAAAGTCTATTACCAGGATGGAGCTAAATATATCTCCAGGTTCATTTTAGAAATGAATTGAGTTGTTTCAGATTGAATTGGTTTGCAGGCGGTATTCATTAAAACCTCTCACATTTATGCATTAATACCATGATTTTCTTTGACAAGAGGAAGTAGGATATGAGTCGCAGTCGGAACTGACCTGGTAATCCAGGAGGTCCCGGCATGCCTTTGGGTCCCCGAACTGTAGGTCCCCTGTCCCCTCTGTCTCCCATCTCACCTGTAACACGCACACAAACACTATTCAATACTACTATAACAATAATACTCTCATGACCATGGCTTTACATACAATACTCTAGTTTAGATATAAAATATTCACTTGAAGTAGCTCTGAGATTTTAAGAATTTCAATAATTTAATGTCACAATGTCGCATTTTCATGGTTCTCTGATGTTGGTTATGTTCACATCACATACAAGTAAACAGATCAAATATTTATATAGATATACTGCACATAGAGGGATGGAGTTGTTGAGAAACAGCATTTACTCTGAATCGAGACGTTCTGATGCAAAAAAAAACCCCAGTGAGCTGCATTTGTGTAACAGTGCCGCAATTCACTTTTTAAAAACAAGTAGCGCAACAGACTATATATGTATTTAATCAAATCACATTTTTTTGCCATTTTAGTTTTAATTATTAGCTTTTCATCAAGTCGGGAAGCCCTTCTATAGTTCATGCCATTATATGTTGTTCCAGGACCAACAAGCAATCTAAACTCACAGTCCCATTATAACTCACCTTTCGGCCCCTTGACACCCAGAAGTCCTGGAGGCCCTTTGAGTCCCGGGAGTCCTCTTACACCAGCATGCCCTGGGAAGCCGCTGTCACCTGGGGGTCCGGGAGGGCCGGGGGGACCAGGTTTGCCTGGCAGTCCGACCGCACCAGACTCTGGTCTCCTCAGACTGGCAGCTAACTGGGCCAGCTGCCCTGAAATGGCAAAGACCAAATGCACTAATGAGTGTGAATGGTCCCCTGCTATTTGCACAGCTTATTTTTATTTCATTTCTCCATTGATTTTGCAGTTGCACTCGCTAATTAGAGTCATCTAACAATGCACACTAACTGCTTTGTGATTTGTCTACTGTGCTTCAGAACTAATGTTAGGGCGCCTCCTTGAGGTTGAGCCATTTTCCTGCTCTTTGTCTTCACATCATTCCTTCATTTACACTACACTTAAAAGTGCAGTAAGCAATTTCAGAGAAACACTGTTGATATTTGAAATCAACCCAAACAAACCCAAAATGAGCAAACATGCAATGCAAGAGTGGATGTCTCTTTATCATAGCTCAAGCCAAGCAAATAATGCTTTGTGAAAAATAAAGCAAAGATTATGAACAAATGACAAGGAAGATTAACAAATGAACATACTGTACAGTATAAGCAAGAGTTTGTGGTTAGTAGCCAGCAGCACACAATCTCCAGACAAACTACTGGCACTCAAAACATTACAACAACAGTATATCTTGGTCCTGTGAAACAGCAAAACCAGTGTTACTTATGTATGGAGGAGAAGCAACGCAACTTTGGCCTCCGGTTTCAGGCCTTCCTGCACACTCTTTCTTCAAATCCTCCCTCTCTCCTCCCCCATCATCAGTGTATATGCACAATTTGGAAAAAAACTTGACATTACAACTTTAAAGGTGCAGTAAGAGATTTCTGAGAAACACTGTTGAAATTGTATCAGACCTAGCAACACAACACACTTGTAGCCAATCAGCAGTAGGGGGCGTATACACCCGTGATGGGGGAGGAGAGAGATGCAAAAAGGGGATTTGAAGAAAGGGTGTAGAAAGAGAGATGGCTGAGAGACATTACAAAAAGAGAAATATTCAGGAATATCACTGGAAAAATAAGAGCTATGATTTAGGCAAGAGCTTTAGGACTGCAATAATACTAGAAAAGCTTATTAGTGCGGGAGAGACCTGAAAACGGACACCACGTGAGTAACATTGGTTTTGAGTGTCATTTTTTGAGCTTGTGTGCTGCGGGCGAATAACTAAGAACTCTTGCTTGTATACTCTTTTGTACTGCATGTTCATTTTTTGTTCTTCCTTGTTCATCATCTTCACTTTATTTTGCTTTGGTTCTACTGTATGATAAAAAGATGGTGCCATGATTACACTATATTTTATTTTTGCATCCTCCTTTTGATTCTAAACTGAACTCAAATGGCACTGAAAATTGGTTAAGAGAAATGAAACAATGCTGATGACCTGGGTCTGTGGTGGAGTAGTGAGTTTGACATGTTATTAAACTCGAGGTTCTGTGGGGTGCGGACTGGATCGATTCCATTCCTAGAGCTTCCGAACAAATCTTTGGGGTACGGACTGATGGGGCAGTGAACCCGAGATTATCCCGTGAGACAGTCCTGTCCGATTTTAGGGATAAATCGGGTCTATAGGAAACGTCCAATAGCTTTCTTAGGTGCGCCGAAAGAATACCACAGACACAGTGTAATCACCATGGGAAAATATCAGAGTAAAACTGGGAGCTGTGAAAAATATGATACACCGGTATTTATGCCTGATGAGAAGTTTATCTCTTTTATCTTTTTACTCATTTAATTCATTTTATAACTATATCATATATCTCTTTTAATTCCTTATAACTGTTTTAATTTTCCTTGCTTTTATTTTGTGATTATTTTAATTCCTTTCTGTGTAAAGCACTTTGAACTGCCATAGTGTATGAAATGTGCTATATAAAAAATAAAATCATTTGCCTGCCTTGCCTAGAAGATGCAGTTATGACATTATGACAATGTTTTATATAATAATACATACGCACACATTAATTGTTCACAATAAGATCTATAACATGCATTTAGAAAATAGACAATTCATTTTAATTTCATTCTGACTTTAACCATGAGTTACTGTCTTTTTAACTCATGGTTAAAGAAATGATTCACAATAACAAAGCCGCTTTTACAGTGGTTTATCAAATTCCGTGGTGAAATGCTGGAATGTTATGACCAGTTGTTTAACAACAAATAAACAATCATAAAGTGATTCAGTGCTTACCTCATTAAATATTCATGTGCTTTGTACAATCTCAGAACAATTCATAAATTATTCTGAGACTATTTTGAATGTTGAACACAAAAGAAGATATTTTGAAGAATGTTGAAACCAGACAGTTGACGACACCCACTGACTTCCAAAGTAGTCAATGGCTACAGTACGGTTTGATTACCAACATTCTTTAAATTATCTTATTTTGTGTTCAACAGAAGAAAGAAACTCATAAAGGTTTGAAACAACTTGAGGGTGAGTAAATTATGACATAATTTTCATTTTTTAAGTAAACAATTTCTTTAAGAAGTGAAAAGCTACACACTCCATCAATTACGGTTAGAAGAACTGTTCCCAAACATATAACATGCTAGAAAAATTATAATCACAGCAATAATGATCCAATAATAGACTCTTAAGCAACTTTTGTTTTGGCCGGGCAGGGTATAATCAGTAAATAAATTGAACTTTTACCAATAAAAATAACTGATAAGCGTTTCGAAGCACTGATTCGTAACAAAGACTTTTTGCAATAGTAATAGACACATCTATCCCTAGAATAAAGCACATTAATTAATGACTGAGGCTGTTTATACTGGCTGTCTGCCATTAACATTCCAGCACCGCATTTGTTTCACACTTTACACCTTCGCTACTGCAATTCAGGCTAAAATGTGTACCTTCTCTGTGTCACTTTGGATAAAAAGCTGAATGTGTCAGAGGTATGGCTTGGTGAGTATCGCACCTCTGGAAGTAAATAGACCCTAGACTAATTTTACTCTGTTATAGCTCTGCTTCTGTTATGTGAATAAGCAGATCATTTGCCAGCCTTCAATATTCACTCAAAGTTGTGTTGCAGAAAGCTGTTAAAGCTCACGCCTTTCATTTGTCCTCATTCATCCCTTTGAATGGCGTTCTTTTACGTTTTCAATTTGCAATGGGAAATTGAGCACAAAGGAAGAGCATTGCTGCCGTTTTTACAACTTTCTTTTCCACTGTGTGAAGAGATAAAAGGGCAGACCGATTTATTCCTGATGTAAAGAATCCAATCCCGGGCCCTGAGCCATTGAAAGAGGCTAGGGTACAGTGAATTTCAACTTTCAGTCGGAAAAACGTCCTGAAAATGAATGCGGCACGATGCTTGACTGAGCTTTTTCAGGGAGGAAACCAAGCCGAAGGAGGCAACTCATCACTATGAGGCAAAAGTGCAGATCAGCTGAAACGAAAATGAATTTTTCAGTGAAATGTGAATGAAAAAGTCATGAGGGAATCGTTGGCGTGCGCTCAAGAGGACTTAGAGAGAGCCAGAACTGATGGATAACTCTAGGCTCATCAGAGTAGAATCAAAAAGAATCTTTGAAACACAACACACATTTTTCTTTCTTTTCATCTCACTCTTTCCTTTAGTGGTCAGTGGTTGTGTTCTCCTGCCTGCAGAGTTCCGAAGCTCTGACGGCAAAAGTGCGGCTCTGCATGCATAAAAGGAAATAAATACAAATATTTCGAATGATAAAAACGTCGGCTTCCAGACTCACCCTGCATTACGCGCATGCACACTTGTCTGATGTGTTGATCACTTGGTTCTTTACCCTGTGAACACAGGAGGAGTTGTTTGGAAGAAAATCACACAATCCTGTTACTGTATTCTGATCATTTCATCTCATTTCAGAACACTAATTAGCTCTACATCAGAAAATAACAAACACAAACATTGGAATAGGAATTAACGTTTTTTTTCCTCAAATACCTTTTCAAACATGAGTGTGTACAACAAAACACTGAAAACTACTGGGTTTTTCACACATTTTGGCCTTTGAATTATCAGTTTTCCTGTCATTTATGATTACTGGATAAGGATGAACAATTATTAATTTGATAAAGATTGCACTTCCAAAGAGTGATTTTTAGCCAATTAAATATACTTTGACTTCAGCATAACAGAACCAAATTATAGTCACTATAGACACTTACAGGTCTAGAAAATTACAATTTCATGAATTTTACAGGTTTTCAATGACCGTAGGTACCCTGTACATATCAAAATCATGAATGGTAGTGTACATGCAAAGCGAAATCAGGATAATGGGCTAAATCTAGTTTTTACGGTAACACTTTACAATAAGGTTTCATTAGATAACATTAGTTAACTACATTAGTTAACATGAACTAATAATGAACTGCACTTCTACAGTATTTATTAATCTTTGTTAATGTTAATTTCAACATTTACAAATACATTATTAAACTCAAAAGTTGTATTTAACATTATTTAATGCACTGTGAACCAACATAATCAAAATACAACTGTTCATTGTTTAACTAACATTATCAAATATGAACAACTACAGTAACATATGTATTGCTCATGGTTAGTTCATGTAAGTTAATAGATTAACTAATGTCAACAAATGAAATCTAATTGTAAAGTGTTTGTAAAGTAATTGTAAATGTGTAACAAAAGGATGAAAACTACCAAGAATACCGCATTAATAAAATGGCATAAAACTGATAATGCCGTAGGTAAAAGGCATAAATATATTTGTGTCCAGTCTTTTTTTCCATCTATATACAGCATTGGCTTATAAAGCATAATCGTTGAGAGGTTGGAAACATACCGCTGGTCCCTGGGAGCCACGAGGTCCTGGAGCTCCTCTGTTCCCCTGCATGCCACGTGGTCCAGCACTACCAGGAGGCCCTTCAATGCCAGGCTGCCCACGGGCACCTTCTGGCCCTCTATTACCCGGATCTCCCTGGTTACCAACCTGAATTACACCAGATATGTATGTACATATTAATAGATGTATCTTTCAGTAAATCATTACAATGATTTAGTGTTTCAGTGTTATATCTTGAGGCCTACATAGAGCTGAGATAAAGCCATGGAAAACGCTTCAAGGATATCTGCAGTCATTACAGATAGCTGAATAATCAAAAATAAGACGGTTGCACTTTATTTTACAGTACGTGTACTTACAGTGTACTTACCTAAGAAAGTACTGGGTAATATTAGGTATACATGGGTTAAGGGTAGGTTCAGGGATAGTACCAAGTTATTACCCATTTATTGTAATTACTATAATACGTAGTATGTACACGGGCAACATGACTGTAAAATGAAGTGCTACCAGTAAGAATACTGATCAAAAACTCACTTCGCCTTTTGCTCCAGGTTGGCCAGGATCACCCTAAGTACATAAACAGCAAGATAATTAAAGTTCACCATCTTAAAAAATATTACACATTAGCATACTGCATTCATATTATTTTCAGCTCAGTATTTCAGAGCTACTCACAAGATCTCCCTTGTCTCCCGGCGTTCCCTCTGCACCTTGATCTCCCTGCAATAAAACACATCATCGTGAAGGAGAACATTTCTTAGATGTCTATGAATAAGTTTTGTTATTGTAAAACTTCTAGAATGGATAAGTTTGGTTATAAAATGTGACTGGATGAGCTGTATTCATAGCCTACAGAAACCAAATTACTTTTTGTGATTTTCATTACTAGCAAATGGAATTATTTAATGATTATTGCTGCCTTTAAATATTTAAAATGTAAGCTATATGATTTTTAGATGCATTGAACCGTTTGATGCTGCCGTTTTTACAGCGTTTTAAGAGATGTGGTGCCTGACAATGCTCCTTAACCGTACTAAAAATCCTTTTACCAGGACTTCAGTGGATAAATCATGTTTAATACATATATTTTAAAAATAATAATAATAAAGCTGTAAATAAAGCAAAGATTTTTGGAATTCGTTTTACAAAAAAATACCATTTCAGTCTTTCTACTTCAAAATTGCTACTTGCCATTTGTACTAATTCGTGAAATTAACCAGCAGTTTCTGAGTTAATCCTTGTTTCCACACCAAAATTGTTTCAGTGCAGCCTTTCTTACATTAGTTTTCTTGGTTTTAAAGGTATCTGATGTGTTCGGTTTAGTTCTGCAGTGATGATAGTGTGAATCACGCTCTTACCTGTTCTCCCTTTGGTCCGGCTTCACCTGCTTCACCCTGTGAAATATCACATTCAGAAATTCATTCCCATGAATATTTCACTCAAATCACGTGTTTGAAGAGTTCATTATAAAAACGGTTATTTAATAATGTACGCTCAGCATTTTACTCTTTCAATAAATCCTACATCTGTGTGAGGTGCTTACGTCCCCCCCACCAAATGCATTAAGGAAATCATTGAGTCTAAAAGGTACGAATTAGATTTTCAAAAGCCTCATTGTACTTTCAAAGGCTTTTAAACTTTAAAACACCAGTGGGAGCACATAATAATCGCAATGCCTTAAAGGCTGGAAAAAGTGAATCCCTCATTGTCTAATTGAACAAGAACAGTGAATATAAAGCTGTTTTTAAAGAGTTGTGGATAACTTTTTATAATAGTGACTGATTTAGCAAAACTCAGAGTACAAGTTGCTGTTCCTTAATAAACAAAGAATTAAGTTTGATCACCTAAGAATTGTGTAGTTTGAGCCTCGGGTTCACTGTCTGATAATCTGATGCATATTGCACACAAAACGTTAAGAAAAATCACTTGAAAGTAGTGATCACTTGAAAACCTGCCTGACTGCAACACATTTTCCACAGGTTTTTATCAGTTCACCAGGGAACAAAATCATGATGAAAAAGCAATTTAAAGAAATCATTTTGAGATTACAAAAAATCTGTTCAGGATGTTCAGAGAAATGTGAGATCCTCACTCTATCTCCTTTTATTCCTGGCAAGCCCGACGGTCCGGGAATTCCAGGCAAGCCCAAGTCACCTTTCGGACCCTGAAACGACAATCAATGTAAGATGGCATGCAGTCAGAGTCTGGCATTTACTGTGAAATTCTGGCTCATGTGTTTATAGTTCTCTCCTCTCTCGCTGCAGGGTTTCCAAACAGATGGGAAAGGTTTAAAACCTTTGACAACAAAGAGAAAAGACTTCAGAATCACGTAGTGCATCCCCACAAAAACACACTCATGCATGCACTCAAGCAATCTGAGAAAATGCGAGACCAGGACACAATGGCAAATGCTGATAAATTTGGTCTGTGAATGTATTTCTTCACTGTTTTGGGTTGAACAGTTTTGGGAATTGGATGTCTGTATGTCAGTTTAGCTAAATACATCCACAAGAGAGTTTCAATACATTTTAATGTAATAAATTAATCAATAAATAAATCACATTTCCAAAATAATGTAGTAGCAACAACATAAAATGATGTCCGGCCTTGGAAAATTGACATTCTTCACCCTTTATTCAAATATTATTAAAAGTAAAAAAATTATATAGTTGTGCTTGGAGTCAATTGTTATTTGTGCTAAATCGTACATATTTTACGAGTTGCACATTTCGTAGGAATTTGTAGGAATTACCTACACCTGACCCCACCCCTAAACCTACCCATCACTGGGGTTTAGACAATTCGTACGAGTGAGGTCGTACAAATTTGTACGAATTAGCCACCTTTTACTTACTCCTACGAATTCGTACGAGTTGGTCGTGAGATAGCATTGGGTGCGCAGGGAAGGACACCAGAGGCTATTTTTTAATGGATGTCAATGGAGGAGAGGCTTCACTATATGCTGAATAAACCGCATTTGTGGGAAAACGGCTTGTCATTTAATGAATCGACAGCCCATCGGTAGGATTATTATTACATACATACTATTTAAAGAGTACTTTGTGCAAGTTGTTTACCATAACTCTGACACTTACATTACTTTTGGGCACTACTGTAAAAAAAAAAAAAAAAAAAAACATATAACCAGAAACAACTAAGTATTCAGGATAATTATATACATATGTAGATATAAATCTGAATATATAATTTGAATATATAAATGTAAATCCTGAATATATGGCTGTAAATACTGCATTTCAAAGTTTTTACATTATAAAATAATAATATTCCTAATAATGTTGGAATTTAGTCACATAATACATTCATGTTTAAACATTGAGTGTTTGTGTGTGTGGATAAGTGTGTGCTCGTGGGAATGGCAGGGGAACAGAGAGCTCTTTGAGAGACACTGCTGTGAGACATTCTTTTGACTGTTTACTCTTTAGTGAGGAAACAGTGAGGTGAGGCGAGGTCCCATTCAAAAGAGAAGCCGCTGACTCCATTCTCTTCTACAGACCACAGCGTGATGTTTCCCTTCATACCAGCAGTGTGTCTGCTTTTCACAAATTCTGAATATTTGCCTTGGTTTGACCCTCAAATTAGCATAATATAAAGTCACGAATTCCCCTAAAAGACTATTAGTGAAAAGTTTTTTGAATTCACCGCGCACCAAACCATCTAAATAAGTAAAAGCATTTGAGCTTAGTGGATGTCAAACCGACTTGCTTTTTCTTTGAACACTGGGATAATGGAATAATTTAAACGTGGTGCTGCCTATGACTTGTTTTGAACTTTGGGATTGCTGGCAGCTCATACAAAAAAATAAATAATAATAAATGAGGTCTCTTTCATGTTAGCAGTTCCACACGGCACAAAATCATTTTATTAATCAGTATGTTTGTCTTATTTTCCAGTAACTTAATTTCTAAACAACCTTAAAACAAGATGCATTCACTTGACAAGCAAAAAAAAGTTTTTCTTTATCTTTTTTTAAAACATAAATCTAATCAAATGTAGTAGATTTTATGCTTAAATAAAATAAACAACAATTTTCCAATGGTGTAAATAAAACTATGAAAAAGTTAGATTTAAAAAAAATATATATATATTTCACTTTGCAGTCAAAATGAACTTGTTTAGGATGTTACAATGTGTTTACTGGGGGGAAAGGCAAATAATAATGATTTAAGTAGCCTACACTATGTAACTTTTTTTGTTCAAAACGTACAAAATTCATATAATGACTCAGTAGGCCTACATCATGAACCAAATTTTCAAAGCAATTTTTATTTTTCTTATCCTGGATAACTATGGTACGCCTATAATAGGTGTTTACACTGGCCAAAAATGAACACTTGCCAAGCGTCAAATGAGAATAAAAATCAGCATTTGCAAGTATGTGTGTATGAAACGGTCCAGTTGGCGGTAACATTTTTATGAATTCTAACTCAGCAAATACTCATCATATACTTAAACAAAGAGAAGTAGCTCCGACTAAAATGTTCTTCCGCAAGACGCATATGTCGTTTTTTTATTAACCACTAGAGCGCCAAAAGTTAGTGCACCTTTAAGATCAGTTATTTTTGCAGTGTAGACAGCAATTGCTTTAAATGGAGAACAAATCAAGACGTCTGAAACCTCTGAAGTCTCCTGCTTAAAAATAAAATAAAAAATCCCTAATAATCTCATATATCTGTAATCAAAAGCCAGAGATTTCAATATGAACATATCTCATTAAACTTTTCCAGGAGCAAATAATCATTCTGAGCTATACATTAATTGTAAAGCTCTATACTCGTAAGGCCCATTCACACTAAGAACGATAACTATAACAATAAATATATAGTTCTAAAAATCATTCTAAATATAAAAGAATAGCAGAGTCCACAACACAACTATATCAATAATGGCACAAAGAAAAAGTTTAGTTGGAATCACTTTAAGCTTCAGCTGAGGAACGATCGGAATCCATCTTTCTTTAAAGAGCTCGAGCATTTAAAGCGGCAGACGACAAAACTGCAGCGTGCTTAGATCAGACAGAACAATATCGTGCATTGGTGTGGACGCTAATATAGTTTTCGTTATAGTCATCTTCAGGGCTTGACATTAACTTTTTTGCTCACTAGCCAGGTTTTCCAAAGTTACTAGCCACACAGCATTTTTACTAGCCACATTTTTGTTTTTGTGAAATTACCTTTTAAAAGTCGACTATGGCGTGCTAAAATTGACTTGAACTAGATTTACAACCCTTTTAAATGTAAAACCACTGTACACACCCAAATCAAGACTACACAAAACAGGTCATTATCATTAGCTCTGATAAGGTTGTGTGTAAAGCTCCTTTTTTTAAATAAAACCATGTATTATAGATATCGCCACATAGCTCCACCGGCATACACTGTGTGCATGTAATACTCATTAGGGCTGTCAAAATTGCTCAAAAATGACGTTCGAATATTCTCTCTAAAAAGAAACACATAGCCTATATTCGAACTATTCGAACATGGTAGCGCATTTTGTCAATGACTCGCATTACGTCAATAACAGGGCAAATTAATACAAAGAGACATAACTACTTGTATAGGTAGTTTATTTAAGTTTAAACACATTTGACAACGTATTACCTACACAAAAAACAAGTAAATCAACTAATGGCCAAGACCGCAGACCTCACTCTCGCTCGCTCACTCGCAGGCACTCTTTCTCTCTCTCACCCTCACCCTCATGCTGCGTTCACACCAAACGCGAATAGAGCGTCTGGCGCGAGTGTAAAGACGCGTTTACGCGCGTCTGGAGGTCTTGCGGCGCGAATGAGGCGTCACGCTCTCTGTGCATAACGGTTTAAATGAACAACAACAATAAGCAAATGTTGAGTGCTGATCAAGAGTTTTGTGCAAGCAATTTAAGGTCGCGACTCTTATATAGCAGGCTTCATTCAGTGATTGAAACAAATATTATTAACAATAATTGAAGTTTTTAGCCTATATAGAACCGACATTGAACGTTCCGAGCGAGCTGTGCTGTGGTAAACATGGAACTTTTCCTTGACATGAAACGGTAAATAATCAAACCAGTGGAAGCCTGTAGCGCATCAAACTGCTGTATCTAACCTACCTTATTCATGCAATATCTATTCAGTCATTACAGTAGCCTACACTTTAGTAATGTTGTTTCTGTTTAACGTTAACGCTTCTTCCTGTTACCTGTCCCTGACCCCTCAGCGCGCCCACTCGCAAAGCAGACAGCCGCGCCTCTGCCACCGGGGGCGTTTTTCCACATTCGAATATACATTTTCACCTTCGAAATTCTGTTTTTTAAAACTATTCGAATATATATTCGAATTTAGAATATTCGTTGACAGCCCTATGGGAGTTGTAGTGTCGTAGTGTCACACTTATTTCAGATGCCTTTTGAAAAGACTACAATTATTCAACCCGCCACAGTGGCTAGTTGGAGTGACTATGTTACCCGCCACGAGCAAAATCCACCCGCATTTGGCGGGTTGGCGGGTGTTAATGTCAAGCCCTGGTCATCTTTATAGTTATTGTTCTTGGTGTCAATTGGCCTTTACTGTGTCAACATTTGTTTAAATTTGTGTCTCTTTCTTATTTCTTTTTTAGGAGAAACATCTGAGACAGGGTTCATACTTGAACATGTTTGCTGAGCCATGAAAGAACAAAATCTGAGCAACAAAGGCGACCTCAGGACAGCCATCTCTCTACTTGCAGGTTTTTACTGAGTAATTTGTATGATGACAGTAAAGTATGGCAGATGCTTGCTTTGATATCACAACCATGTCATTATACAGATTATACACTTACTCTGGCTCCTGGTTTTCCCATTGGTCCAAGTGGCCCCTGCTCTCCTCTGTCTCCCTAAACACAAATACACTCTCATTATCTGCAAGATATACCTTAGTGAGAAAATATAGACACATCCAGCCTGTGCATTAGCCATTAGTCATGCTGCAATGGGTACTCACAGGCTGTCCAATAGGCCCGAGGGGTCCAAATTCTCCTTGTTCTCCACGCTCGCCCTGAACAGAGACATTTATTGTCAGATCATCTATTCCTAATGGCAGAGCTATTGGACAGTTTACTATCAACTTACCTGTTTGCCTGCAGATCCCATGGTCCCAATGAGGCCTGGTTGTCCAGAATTACCCTGTAATCATTTATGTCATTTACTGCACATGACAAAGTTGCTTAAGTGTGTAATTTCACCGTTGCAGTAAATGGAATTGCAAAAATGATAAACCAATGTTTCTGTGTCAGGCGACTAAAATCAATCAATCAACGGAGCAATGCTGAAAGAGCCACATTGTCACACTATTTAGGCAAAATCAACTAGGGATTTTCAGCATATTGCTATTATATGGGTATTATAAGCTCATATTAGATATTTAACTGTGCAAGACAAGCTAATTTTCCCAATTTTTACATTTTACCGTTATCATCATCAAAATTGTATTAATCTTTGAAAACATTAATATTGAATACCATAGTAAATGTTGTGATTCATTTGTAGCACTTAAAAGGGCTGATTTTAGTTTTTAGTGGTTTTGTCCGTTATATCAGTCACAACATGAACATTAAGATCAATGTATGTGTATCAGCCAGAATTTGGCACAATTCTAAATCACAAATCATAACAAAATCAATCTAAAATGCCTTAAATTTGTCTCTGCATATTAAACTGAGATGAGAGAAAATATTTTATCATAAAAAAAAAATTACACACTTCACCTATAACATGCAGCTAATGGTTTGAGACGTATCTGTATTTCTGCTTCATTGACCAGATAAAAGCTTTTGTCAGTTCAGGGTGTTAACAACTGTGATGACTAAATACAGATAAATTCAGCAACATCTCTCACCTTCTCTCCTCCTCCACCTTTTGGCCCTGGGCTTCCTGGTAAACCCTGCAGACATGGAAGAGAAAGTCACTAAATATCAAAAAGCAGTTGCTTTAAAAGCTACATCTCCTGGAGAAAGTACTGAAATGCCTTCCCTTTGTTCTGTATGATCAAAGTAAAACTCAAGGGGTATTTGAACCATCTCAAAATTAATGATGATGTGAATTAGTCATGAAGAGCTGACATCATGCTGGATAAAGTCAGAAGGGTTTTATAATCTTGCCCTGCCATGAAATGGAGGCAGACACGACATGCACAAATTTGAAATTGAAATAAATTATTGACTTTTATCCTCTCCTATAGTGAGCTATGAGCTTTATAGCTATAAAGAAGACAGGTTGAAGATGTTGTAAGAATTCAGCAATGCATGTCTGACAAGGGTAAAATAAAAGAGACGTGCTACATCTTGTAGATAGAAATGAAAGCTAGGATGCACTACCAATCAATAGTTTGGTGTCTGTACGATTTTTTATTTAGTTAGTTTTTTAGTTTTTTAAAAGTATTTTATGCTAACCAAGGCTGCATTTATGAGATCAAATTACAGTAATAATGTGAAATATTATTTCCATTTAATGATCCTTCAGAAATCATTATAATATATATATATATATTTATTATTATGTAAACCGTGATACATTCTCTTTTTTTTTCAGGATTCTTTGAATAGAAAGTAAAAAAAAAAAAAGCTGTCATTTGAAATATAATCTTTTTGTTATAATGTAAACATCTGTACTGTTGTAAAATGTATGTTCTGTTTTAGTTTAGTTTTCTCTCTGTTTGCTCTGTTCCCATTTGCCTGTTCATATTAGTCACTTGGTTACATGGTTATTCACTGATTATTAGATTCTGTTTACCTGTGTTCATCTAGTTCCCTTTGTTTTTTCCTAGTATTTAGTATTCCCTAGTTCATTTATCCATTATTGTTGATACGTTGTTATCTCCTGAGTGTTCTGTTTGAATGAATTAAGTACTGTTTTGTTGCTATTCCTTCATCTTCATACATACAAGTAACGCAAGTTAAGTAATCAGATTACTTTTAGTAAGTAACTAATAAAGTAACGCATTACTTTTAAATTTACATCAAAGTTACTTGTTTAAATAAGCTTGCATTTACTCATCTCACTTGCACAAAAACAGATTCAGTATTCCTCAAAATTAAAAAACAGTGAAATGCAAACCTTACGTGAACCTGGAATAATTAAATATGTTAAATGACACAAATATACTTTATGTCTTTAATCTCACTTTATTAACCAATGTCTTTGCTGCTGACCTAAGTGATCCAATTCTACTATACTAATAAGAAAAAATGACTTTAGTTCAGTGGTTCTCAAAGTGCGGGTGCGCAAAAGTAACGCAACACATTATTTTCCATAAAAAGTAACTAAGTATTTACTAACTAACTGATTAGTTACTTTTTTATGAAGTAATGCAATATTGTAATCCATTCATTTTAAAAGTAAATTTTACCAACAATGGTTAACTTACTACTGTAATTTATGACCAATTTAATGCACCCTAAAAACTATTAATCTCTTTAATACAAACAGAAAAATCTTACTGATCCCAAACTGCTGAACGGTAGCATTTGTATGTGAATTTTCTTACCTCTGGCAAAATAAAAATTAACCTTCACAGTCATTATTGCAGTTCATATATTTAATGCATTTAATTTTTCTCTACATTAAGACTTACAGGGAGTCCTTGAAGGCCAACTTCCCCAGGGCTTCCAGCTTTTCCGGTGGTGCCCTGTAAAAGAACCACATCTCCATTATTACCACTATCACACTTTCTACATTGCCATGGTTGACTAATAAAAAAAGACAAGGCTGTACCTTGGCACCTGGCATGCCAGGAATTCCCTCACGTCCATCCACGCCTGGCAAACCCTGGAAACAGATGTAAAGTTTAGAAGTTTGGATGTATAGAATAGTCTTTAGGCAAATCATTTTGTCCACACTAAGTACCAAAAAAGTACCATACTGTAAAATGTTCTCATGGTATTACCATCTGATACCATCACTGTACAATGGTACAACCAAACATTTTAATTAAAAAAGTGAAAGTTTAATGTATATGTTGAACCACGTACACCATCTCCCTTTGACCCTGGAAGACCAGTGTTGCCTCTTAGCCCTTGAGATCCCTGCAGAAAGAGATTATTTCATTAAAATCATTATGTATTGCCCTTAGAATGACAGAATATAGCCAAATAAGGCATGTTCCTAGACCAACATCATTTAGTTGTTTGAACGTTGTTCCAGGACTAACAAGGATCCTTGGCCATGACCTACTTATCATGGAAAACTTCTCAAAGGCTAATTTAATAAACAAAAACCTCTTAAACTTCAACTGTGTGCATGGTTTGCTGTTATAATGATGGTTGTACACATACCTGTTCGCCTTTAGGGCCAGCTTCTCCCATTCCTCCTCTTTGGCCTCGATCCCCCTAGATAAAAAGAGACATACTTCTCAGATGTCTGCTAACATTGATTTGTTCATTTACACCCAAGGCTCAGGACATCAACTTCAAGTCATGCCCGTCTTCAAAGCTTTCAACTGTGAATGTGAGGTAAAACTTTCCGTTTCATGATTGTTTACAGCTTTAGATTAGATTGGTTTCGTTTGAATAAGGTAGAGGAAATGATAGAACTTACCATCGCCCCTGCAACCCCCTGAGGGCCCGGGTCACCATCAACACCTCGAGGGCCCTGTAAAAAAATAACACCATTTTATTTATTTGTTAGTTTATTTATATATTATGCTTATTTTTTATTACATCTTTCTTCATTTTCAGCTTTTTATGTCGGTTGCAGTGCTACAGTATACCATCTAATGCCACTCTAATTGTAAAAAGATAAATAGTCTCTAAACAGTAATCCCATAAGATATAAATATGAGTTTTATGGCTTTTACTTGATTTTTCTCTTTCATGTAGATGAACAAAAAAAATTTATTTCTTATCTTGAATGCTGAGGTGTACTGTACAAATTTTTCTCCATCAAATGCTCTATAGAATGAGAATGTTCCTCCCCTGATAAAACCAAATAACCCAGAAATGGCTGTTTTTAACCCAGCATTTTTTAGAGTGTACCGTACTAATACATTTTCTCATGGTATTACCATCTGATACCATGAATATATAATATGCATTAGTACTAATTTGCATTAGTAGTAGCACATTATGGTTTTACCACACTGTGACAAACTTAAGGCAAATGGATATTTAAAAAAGAACTGGCAAAATATTTGATGCTTCAACTTCTTACCTCTATTTAAATCTTACCATTTCTCCTTTGGAGCCAATCATACCAGTGGAACCTCGAATTCCCTGCGGCCCCTGAGAGCATGTCATTGAAACAAGACTTTAAGATCAAGAAACAGCCACTGGATTGATTTATTAATTAAATGTAGATTGCTGAAATAAACAGGAAATGGACGTACAGTTGGGCCTTGAGCGCCAACCTCTCCAGGTGACCCCTGATCTCCCTCCTCTCCCTAAAAAGAGAAAGAAATGGATGATGGATGGATGGATGGATGGGTGGGGGGGTGGACGGATGGATGGGTGGGGGGGTGGACGGATGGATGGGTGGGTGGATGGATGGATGGATGGGTGGGTGGGTGGGTGGATGGATGGTGGATGGATGGTGATGGATGGATGGATGGATGGATGGATGGATGGATGGATGGATGGATGGATGGATGGATGGATGGGTGGGTGGGATGGTGGATGGATGGATGGATGGATGGATGGATGGATGGATGGGTGGGGGGGGGGGTGGATGGATGGGTGGGGGGGTGGATGGATGGGTGGGTGGGTGGGTGGATGGATGGATGGATGGATGGATGGATGGATGGATGGATGGATGGATGGATGGATGGATGGATGGATGGATGGATGGATTGGATGGATGGATGGATGGTGGGTGGGTGGATGGATGGATGGATGGATGGATGGATGGATGGATGGATGGATGGATGGATGGATGGATGGATGGATGGATGGATGGATGGATGGATGGATGGATGGTGGATGGATGGATGGATGGATGGTGGATGGAGGATGGATGGGTGGGTGGGTGGATGGATGGGTGGGTGGGTGGGTGGATGGATGGATGGATGGATGGATGGATGGATGGAGGGGTGGGTGGGTGGGTAATACTTTTAATGTAATACTTAAAAATGAACTGCAAAGTTTTGATTGAGGTAAATGATGTGTGAATGTCGCGAGTGAATTAAATGTCACACACTAACTTATTCTTACAACACTCAAATCCCTCATTATTCTTCATGCACCAGTGGAGTTTAATTCTTATACAGATCTTTAATAGACAGCATTTAAATACATCCTCCACGTTAATGCAGCCCGAGCGTCAGTCCTTAATTATAAATGAGGCTCTGTAATAATCTCCAAAATGTCACAGTGGGAGAAAATGTTTTCTCATTACAACAGACCTATTGCTTAATTTATATTCAGATTCACTCTGGAGAACTTCATGACACATGCTGACCTCAATCACACACACACACACACACACACACACACACACACACACACACACACACACACACACACACACACACACACACACACACACACACACACACACACACACACACCCAGATAGTTCTGGTTCCTCCTTTGTCAGCATAATTATATCAAACTTTTTGTAAATATTATAAAGTTCTTGCCTTGTGTCCTTGTTTACCAGGCTCTCCGGATTCTCCTTTTCCCCCTTTATGACCCTAACAGTGGACAGGAGGACATACTTATTTCATAGTAAAAAGCATGGACATTTATTTTTCAAAAAAACTAAATTATATATTTATATTAATAATTGTCAATATGTATACATTTACATTTGTATTGTAAACTTCAAGAATGTATTGATCTTATTAACAAATTCCTTTTGAATTACTATCTACAAGAAAACTCACCTTCATCCCAGGCAAACCAGGATGACCAGATGTACCAGCTGAGCAAGCGTTAGGGCACTTAACATAGGAAAAGATCATTTATAGTCTGATTATTCATGTCACTCATTCCAACCGTATCTAATAGTCAACTCGGATAACTTTACGCTAAAACATATTGCTTATCACACAACATATTTCAGTGTTGAAAACTTATGATTGATGAAGCAGATATCCTCTTACCAGTTCCATTGTTCCACCCAACATCCCTGCAGCACCCTGTAAACACCACAGATTCTCATTACAGTTCTCACCCAATTTGAAAGAAATAAAGGCTGATTAGTTATTACGGAAGCAGCTGTGTCACCCTGTTGTTTCATCACTATAATTGCTGCTCTACATGATGTTCCTAATTAGTCTATGAATACAGATGTCTTTAGTCGTACACTGTAAAAAGGAAAATTAACCGTTTTTATACTCAGGAACTATTTTTACAAAGATCATGACTTTTTTTCCCCTCTCTTGTAAGTCACTTTGGATAAAAGTGTTTGCTAAATGGAAATCTGAAATGACTTTTGTTGGTGTAACTTTGAAGTCAGGATCATTCATGAAGATTAATGTTGTTTTGACACAGTTTTAAGTTTAAAGGTTATTACTGTTGTGTTAGTCTTGATAAACCACAGCAATACTCACACGGGGTCCGGTTGGTCCACGGGGCCCCTGTGGCCCTCTCACACCCATTGATCCCTGTTATACAGAGAGAAATACATTCATTTTAATACACTGTAAAATAAAGTTGCTGCCTTAAATTTTTAAATGCAATCAACTTGGGATGTTTAAATCATTTCCACTTAAATTACATTAAACTGAGTTAAAAACAAATTGTTTAATATTGTATTAATAAACGTTTTTTTTATTTTTTATTGCTTAACTTAGTTAAAGCAACGTAAACACGTTGTCAAAACGTATTGATCATATAATTTTTTACAGTGTAGCTGTATGAATACTCTTTAACCATACGCATTTATAAGATAGCTCACTTTTTGAATAAAATTACAATGTACTAAAACTAAGAAAAGTACGACAGCAACAGTTCACCATGAAATAAATACCTAAATAAAACAAAATAAAACCTATGTTTGTTTAAGAATTTTAAAGTTTTTTTCTCTTTCTATAAAACAAACAGAGGAACTATCCTGAACTGAACCAGCAGCTCCATGCCCTTAAAATGAACCCTGAGGTTGATTTTTCATGGCCAGAGTAAGATCTGAACTGCAGTACATCAATAATACATCATAAATGGGTATTTTAATGTGAACATGTTTTGACAATTTTTAAACTTTGTTAATTTCTTACTTTTCATAAGTTTTCAAAAAATCTATTTATTCCTTGCAATGGCTCTAGTTGTCATTGAGTGAATCTCATCAAACTGGTCTAGAACATATGTGATTAATATTTCATTTTAAAATCAGAAGAAAGAAGTAGCATATAAAAATAAAAAATATATTAAAAAAACACAGCTAAATTGGCTGCTTGCCTATATTAACCCAGACAGCAATCAGTGTATTCAAAACAAAATCCGCCATTTTATTTTTGAAACACTACTTCATAAAAATAAAATAAGTTACTCACAGGGGGTCCAACTTTTCCCAGCTCGCCCGGAAGTCCTCCTGGTCCTGGTCGTCCCTGTACAAACGAGTATTACACTTAAACCTTAGAGAACCCCTCACTCCACCCACTGATTTTTTTGGTTATCATATAAAACAAAAGCCACTTACAATTGGTCCATCAGGTCCAATACCCTAAAAAGACAAAGAAGGTATACATTTTGCACTGAATTATGTATTAATATATTTCCCCCATTTCATTTCTGTTTATACAAAACCCATTTATATTGACTGAATATGATATACAGTATGTGAATTATAATCTTTTTTTTTACTAACTTGCTGCTGTCATCTTTGAGGCAAGATATGTGTGTACAGATCAGCTTTAAACATATTTACAACTATACGTATCTGCTCAATGGTGTTTGTATTGTACGCAGGGGCTTTGGATATGTTAAAAAAATGACAAGATCAGACTTACCGCCTCTCCTCTAGGTCCAGGTTTGCCAGGTTCTCCCTGTTCCACAACAACAATTACACAGTCTCATTTTAGGCTGAACATAATTTAAAACACATACACACATAGACATAATGCTTTTTATACTGTACCAACTGTATATTCTCTCCCCTTACACTAATCCTACCCCTAAACCTACCCATCACAGTAAACCTTAGCACTTTTACATGTTCAAAAACATGTATAATATGATTTATAAGCTCATAAGGACCAAAAAAATGTCACCACAAGAACAAGGATCTCGAATATTGCCATCTTTGTGGGGACATTTTGTCCCCATAATTTAGGGTTTACCAGGCCACACACACACACACACACACACACACACACACACACACACACACACACACACACACACACACACACACAGGCCATGCATACATATACACTGTTTTGTATGTACTGCATGACTGCACAAATACTGTTCTGAAAATCACATAAAGCCAGAGAATCTTCCGAGGCCGAATGAAGTGCTGCGTTTGAACACAAGTGAGTTTAACAGGAACTGATGAATCTGACTAGACCCGCACAGATCACTGAGCACACAGACAGGATTAGGAACTAGTGGTCATGTGAAAATACTTATAATTCCCTCTGTAAGGCTCAGAAACCTGAGCAGCTCATTATCGCTCACCTTTTGTCCTGAAGGGCCATCGAGGCCTGGTTCTCCTATAGGGCCAGTCAATCCCTGAGAAACAACACAGAGAGGAAATGTTACATTATTACCCCTTACAAGAGTAAACGATGACAGACTTTAATTGAAAAGGGGGTTTTTAGGGGATGGTTTGTTGCATGAATGTTTTTCATTAAAATGCAACTTTCACTTTGTAAGCAGAACTTACAATTTACATGATTACACAATTAACCACAGCATTTGATGCCTAAACAAAGACACCCGTCGGTCATTCAACAACCTTCGAAAACCTTCCGTCTCAGATCCGAGTGGATGTTTTCTTGACCCCTACTTCCATTTTCACAGGGAATCCACTTTAATTAAGTCCAGGCTTCGGGTGTCCATGCTTAAACAAAAACCCTGTTGTCTTTTAGGCAGACTTCTTTCCTGTGGTCTTTGCTTCGGTCCGGCATGAGAAATTCCCTGCATTTTTGACCCATCTAAGAGTGCCCGCCCACCATCGACTGAACTCTTTGACACTGAGGTTCGTTTTCCCATAAAAGACTATGTCAGTTTTAACATGTTATGGAGAGAATCCATAAGATTTTTAATGTGATTCCTTACATCGTTTCCAGGTAATCCAGGAAGTCCTGCAGAACCAGGTTTTCCAGTATCTCCATCAGGACCCTTCGGGTACATACAACAGTGTGAGATACAACATAACTCCTAAATATAAATATAGCAGATTATAATATCAATGTTTGACACAGAAAGCTATATTTACAGTCAAACCCTCTTCACCGGGATCACCTCTCTCCCCCTGCAAGAAACACACACTTTTATCTCTTCCTTTATGCATACTGTTATTTTAAATTATGCTGTTCACATTTTAATAAATCAACTCACAGCAATGCCATCTATTCCGGCCACACCGGGAGGACCAGGAGATCCGGCACCAGCCCTCTGTTCAAAAATAGTAAGTAAACTGTGCTGTCATATTCCTATGACATGTTTTTAGATGCACTGAGGTTATGCAATATGAATAGTCTGTAAAACATATAGTGCAAATCAAGACTAAGCAAACAAAACAGTTTTAAGTTTAGGCAAGCATTTCAAACACCTGCCATGCAACAGGTGTGCAGTTGTTTCTTACAACATATGCACTGTACAAATGCAAAAATGCAATGCAGCCTATAATATTTTACAGCACACTTTCTTTCTTTCTTTCTCTTTACATATTTGATGCTGAACTTCAAGCGCTCACCTTAAACTCTGCCTCGGTTATCTGAAAGGAAAAGAACAAAGAAGGGTTGCATTTACCTGCGCCGTGCAGATGATGGTTATCTCCAACAAAATCAGTAAAAAGGGCCCGCGCACACCTGTAGCGCGAGCCATGATTTCCCCAAAGACACAGAAGCCCCTGTTTTCACAAATCAGTTGGGCTGACGGATCCCCTGACCAAGAAACCCAACTAAATCCCCCTTTCAACTATCTGAACTCAAGGGAGACCATAACCACAGAGTGCTCATGCATATTCATGAGGTGGTTTGTTCTGGGTCTGCGATTGGAGGACAGCGGGACAGTGAGAGGAGGAGTCCGGCACACATTCGAATAGACGGCGGGACATTTTACTAGATGGTGACATTTGACCTCTGTTAACAAACACTAAATGATCTTTTGGGAGACAGAAAGGGAATGCTGGAAAATAGCAGAGCTGTAACATTACATTCCGGTTGCTTTCGTTTCTTAGATGAAAATTGAGATGTTAGACAAGTCTCACCGGTCTGCTTGCTGGAAGGTCACCGCATACGTCTCTCTGCGGGACGTTTAAGTCGCAGTGAATCAGCATCGACTGCAGCTCAAACTGAAAGAACAGACAAACAACGATCAAAAAGCATCATTGTAATGTGAGTCAGTGGGGTGTATTGAATTGTTTATCATTGGCTTATGTTATGTTTATTGTTCAAAAAGAGATTGATTCGTTTTTGGCACAAGAAAACGAGCTGTTTTATACTGCACTTTTTGTTTTGGCAGAACAATGAATTTAAATGAGTTTAGAGGACTGAGCTCATAATATGTACATATATCATTTGGTGACACTTAATTTAAAAGTTACACACAAATGTTACTGATCATTGCTTTGAGGGAGACACAAACCTCATGTCTGTCAGTATAAAGACACACTAAGATACAGACATTCCCTTATACACTATATTGTTCAGAAGTTTGGGGTCAGTAAGTTTTTGAAAGAAATTCATTACTTTTATTCAGCAATGAGGCATTAAATTGATCAAAAGTGACAGTAAAAGCATTCATATTTCTATTTCAAACAAATGCTGTTCTTTTAAACTCTCTTCATCAAAGAATCCTGAAACAAAATGTATCCAGCAGCACAATTTTGTCAACATTGATAGTTATAAGAAATGTTTCTTGAGCACCAAATAAGCATTTTAGAATGATTTATGAAGGATAATGTGACACTGAAGACTGGAGTAATGGCTGTTGTTACTGTATTTTTTATTTTAAAAAATCGTAACGACCCCAAACTTTTGAACAGTAGTGTAAATGTAATAAGACACCACATTATTTTGAATAGGGTAAAAAAAATTTTTTTAAATCACACTTCCCCAGATTGATTACATTAGGAATTGGTTTTCGAAATGTTATGTTTAAATATTAAACATTTCCAGAACAGAAATCTGAACACTGGATAAAACCAGGTTCAAAATTCATGTTTTATTTTGTTGACATATTAAAGGTTTTACTTAAGGGATATGGTATGGTATCATATGATATGATAGGATAAATACATAACAACATGCATAAATTGTAATGTGGACTCGTGCATTTTCTGTAAAGCTGCTTTGAAAAGTTGTGTATTGTGAAAAGCGCTATACAAATAAATATGAATTGAATTGATAGGATAGGATAGGGATAAAACGTAATATTTTAGTGTACGTAAGTTCTATTAAAGTGGAGAAAAAAGTAATTTTGAGAAAACGGACTTTGAATCTGCATTGTAATTTGAAATCTACAGATACAAACAGATAACGAGGAATTAAAACACTTAAAAGTGTATCCTGGACAAATCTGAAACAACACAATAAGAAATGTAAAATAGCCACAAATATCAAAATTGACCAGTGCATTAAAACGTCTTTGCCTGTAGTGTCTCGCCTTAATGTTGCTTAAAAGTTTGTGGACTTTATGTGGTTATGCTGTAATGCATCAACCGCACAAACCTGTAAATAATAAGTTTCAGCAACACATTAATGTCTCCCTAAAGATCTTTATGATATAAAAGTTCTTAACTGGACAGCTCTGATTAGACCAAAAGTAAGAGAGAGGTCGATGTTTGGTTTTGTCTAATAAAACAACGTCTCAAATTTCGATGCGAGAATCAGATATTTTATGCAGGTCCGCTGTTGGACTAGAACCTCACTGCTAGAATTCCCACATATCTGCTGAAATGTATTTGTCAGAATCCAAATTCCATTTAAAGAGACAGTCTGTTGCAGAGCCTTTAAACAGCCTTCGAACTCACCTCTCGCAATGACCTCAAGAAGAACTTGATGTTTTGGACATATAGAAGTATCATTATATTCTTTAAACTGCCTTTACACAATATCACAGTTTCCCCAACTGATACCAAACCAGTATGGAAGAAATGCAAACACATAAAAAGACTTGTATTTGTGTAAATACAGATAACAAAGAAAGGTTTAATTTGATTCTCACCGGCACAGCTATTGCTGAATTGTCCTTCAGTTTTCCAATATGTGTGAATCCATCTAGGTTTACTTGTCCTCTTGGTGCCAGCTGCTGTGAATCTGTTGCCATACAATCTGTTATGAGACTCGCAGAGCCTTTTTTGACAAGCAGTAAAATGTTGTGCCACTGAGAATTGAAGAGGAGTGTTTGGTAAGGGAATAAAGCTATCATCCCTCTGTTCTCCTGGGTTCTGTATGAGAACTCCACAGACAGGGCCTCCCCGTTGAGTCTGACGGCGAGCTGTTCCTTTCCATTCAGATCTTGCATTTGCCACATATTCCAGCTCTTATGCAGTGTATCGCCACTCATCCGATATGTTGCAGAAAATGCAAATTCCTCAGGCAGCCCCATGGGAAATTCAGATCTGATTCAAGGATGGAATAGCAAAACTCATTTAGACCTGATTACGAACAGAAATTATATACTTATGTAGTCAGTAAAGTAAGTTACATATTTTACAATATTTAAATAACTTATTAGCATGGTTACTATCTACAAAACAGTAGGTACAGTCATTTTGAAACATACCATGATACTGAATGAGTATTGTATTCATGTGTATCTTACTTTAAAGTATTTCAAAGAATACTGTATGAAAAATATATAGCCAAATCTTCAAAAGAGAAAAAAAAATCAAAAATAAATAACCTGGTTTGTGTTAATAATGTCATTTTAATTCAGCACCATGGACAGAGGAAGTTCCATCCGTAACCAGAAGATGTCGCCATATGCCAACAGTTCAAGTCATTCTCATGAGTTTCCTTGGTTAGACCACTATCAAAGCCTAAATGAATAGGCAGCGGTCATGTGGTAGGCTATAGGAGCTTTCAGAAAACTCCCATCAAGCTCCACCACCAGTTTCATTTGCAAATGAAAGGATACAGATATTAAGCCCCCTGACCTGACTGAAGTCAATAATTGTATCCCTTAAAACTCATCTTTGATCACCAACATTACATATTTAAACAAAATAACTTGAATGTAACTTTGCTACACCATTGCTTCATTTGTATACGGAAATATGAATATGCTAATTAGCACCGCTTCCACTCATTCACACCTGCTCAGAGTTTCACTTGGCCAACGGAGGTAACATTAGGCTAAACGCTGGCACAATGGTATCGCTCTTTACAACGTCGGACACATAGGGCCCTATTTTAACGATCTGAAACGCAAGTGTCAAAGCGCAAAGCGCAAGTAACTTTGTGGGCGGGTCTCGGCGCTGTTGCTATTTTCCCGGCGGGATAAATGACTCTTGCGCCAGGCGCAAATCTAAAATGGGTTGGTCTGAAGTAGCTTCATTATTCATAGGTGTGGTTTGGGCGTAACGTGAAATAAACCAATCAGAGCGTCATCTCACAATCCCTTTAAGAGCAGATGCGCTTTTTCCATAGCGGATTGCTATTGTAACGGCGGATTTGCCAGGCGCGCGCCAGCGGTTCACAGCCAAGGAGAGCAACGCTCTCGTCACGGCCGTAAAAGAGAGAAGTTACATTGAAATGGAGAAACCCACCCAAATTAACTTCGGTTAATTTGGGTAAATGTGTAAGCTAGATGTATGCTTTTATAATAAATTGTTTATCTATCTATCTATCTATCTATCTATCTATCTATCTATCTATCTATCTATCTATCTATCTATCTATCTATCTATCGTAATAATGTATGATTTGCAAAAATGAAAACTGCTGCTTCTGTGTAGATGAGAGAATCAAAGTGCGCGTTGTGCACACGCTACATTGATTATGGCCAAGCATGCGCCCTTAAAATAGCATATGAATAACATGCGCAACGCGCCACTGACTTTAAACTATTTTTTCCTGGTTAGTGGCGCAATTGTTTTCTAAACCTGCAAAATAGCAAGAAGGACCGTTTGCGCCGGAACACGCCTCCTCTTTGCGCTGAACCGCCCCCGGGAGCGCAAGTGTATTTCTTAGTTAACCGACGTGCTTCTGTGGAGGGAAAAGTCCGCTTTGCGCGGGTGCAAAATAGGAATGATACATGCATCGGTGTACAAAGTCACTTGCGCTGGGTGCAAGATAGGGCCCATACACTGTAACGATAACGGTAATTAATATGCCTTTTGCTTGACTATTAATCAGCTATTAATGTGTTGCTAATGTTACACAAACCATGTTCCCATTCACCATCTCAGAGTCAGACAGCTGCCTATTAACAGCAGCATTCTTAAACGCTTTGAACAACTTCGAATGTCAGTGGAGAAAGGGACTAGGCTACTTGATCATAACATCATATAGATCATACTCTGGTTATTGTTAAATTTACCCAAATTTTCAAACAGAAAAATGTACTGGGTTAACCTGGATTCTCTTGCGACTCCCCTGCTAGTTCGCTGTTAAAAGCCCGCCGGCACTGTGTCCTGATTGGTTACAAGGTTTGTGACATCAGAAACACCAGCGATTTCAAACCGCGTTTTTGAGACTCTTTAGATCACTGCAGTTTTAAAGAAAAAATGCTCAGCAATAGTGTTGACCTGTGAATTTGCACATTGTTAATATTAAAGCATATTAAAAACACCACAAAGACCACAACATTAAAAACTTGATTTTCACCACACAAAAACAGACATCATTACAAGTGGTTATAAGAATTACACAAATCAACACAATGCTAAAACATTTTGTTTTCATGAAAAATACAGCGTTATTAGTCGTTTCCGCGGATCCGTGTGAATGGGGATCGTTTTGATAACGTCATCTGTACAGCACATCATTGTCGTGTATTTCATATTTGATTATCTTTACAGAGTCACTGAACGGATGAATCAACACTGAACTGACCTCAGCTGAACAATGACAGAATGAGAGCTGCTTTACAGCAGAACTGAACTTTGTTTGCATCATTGAAACATTATTTTCCTGTTTATCCATGTAAAGTTTATCCATGCTTTGAAACAATCGCTATATATATATATATATATATATATATATATATATATATATATATATATATATATATATATATATATATATAGGCTAAGTGTAAAGGTGATTGGCAGAATGAGTATGGTAACTCATTCATTCACATACAGTATAAAACCTGTCTAATTGAATCATTTTCTCAATTGATTCGTTCAACAACACTGATTAATTGAGGAAGGCCACTGTGTTGATTAGGTTGATTATTTTGATTATGACTTTTTTCATTGGAGGAGCAAAAATAGTAAATGGCAATATTTTACAACTTAGATGGAGTCTACACTTTGTTATACAAAAATATAACACAACAGAAAGTTGTTCCAAGTTCCAACCTTTTGCAATATTTACTTGCCCTTTCTTATAAAACAGACATGTTCAAATATAGCTCTCGCCATATTGAATATGCTGACAATCCCAATAATTATAGTTTCCACACAAAAGTAGTTTATTTAGAGCACTAAAGCATCTTTGGTCTCCATTAGAAGTAGAACAGGTAGAATAACCTGTAGTTTTCTCACTGTCAGAGGTGTGTACCTGGTGTTAATCCTGAAGTTGAACTCTGGGCCAATCTTATATGCTACATGTTGAGATGTCGTTCCAGGCACCTTCCTCACCATCCCTCTCCTGGCCATTTCAGCGATGTTGAACTGAGTCATTATGTAAAATCCTATGGGATATCAAAGAGACTGAAGTTAAAGAATAGCACATTTAGTCCAAATGTACGGTATATGTGCTGTTTTTGAGATGTTTACCCGGAAACAAGCCATTCCCATCTTTGGTCTGAGGACACACACTTTGGTCTGTCTGAAGGTGGCTCATGCTGGAAAATGGCATGACTTTGAAGAAAATGACATTATTGTTAAATATCAAGTAAAACCCTTTTCCCGCATCTTTTATTGCTTCACCCATTCTTTCTTTTTATTTCTTGACTCTTCCTCTCTGTGTTTGATGAACACACATTGCTTGTGGGAAATCTGTGTTGACTGTGTGAACAACACAATCACACCGTGTTTGAAAAGCTGCGCTCCTCTTTGAGTTCAAGCATTTTATTGTTTTCAAGCCTGAATTCTTATTTGATCCAAAAACAAGAAATCACTGATATTACTAAATCATTAAAGGCACTTACCATGCGCATGAAGACCAGTGGAGATGCATTGTTTGATCACAATACACAACAAGTAGAGACAAACTTCCCTAGAAATAAAAGTTGAGTTGTTTGTAATTGAGATTGTATATATAATGTGTGTATATAGTATGCATAAAATGAAACATTACATGAATTTTTTTTTTGGAAATACCCAATAAAGAAAATGAGATAATAAAGGGGAAAAAAACAGGAAGAATGCATGCATTACCTCGAGATCATTTTTCCTGATTCCCACAGATGTTCGTCTCATGCAGGAGGCCTCTGATCTGAGAAGCCCACCCAGATCTCACCAAACCAACTAACTGAACATGATCTGCAGCTGACCAGTGAGGTGAGGAACAGCTGACAACCCAAACACATGATGGTGCTGATCATAGTCATGGAGGAGGGAGCTGCTCCTTTAGTTCCTTTAATGACCAACAAACAGGTAAAGTGTCACTTCTTGGACTTTTATAATACATTGATTAATCTAATGACTAGGACTCATCAGATTAGTTTCATATTCCCAGAGTTGTTGTTTCATTAAGGCTCATTTCGGCATATCGGCATATGCCAAAATCTACAGATGTAATGACAAATTTTATATTTTTCAAATGCACATTTGAAAACATGAGTTTTTAAATTTTTAAAAAAACGTATACATACATACATAAATACATATACATACATATATATATATATAAGCAAATTTGCAAAAAAAAGATTAAATTATTGAGGAATGAGGTTCTACAAATATATATATATATATATATATTTGGAGAACCTCATTCCTCATTCATCAATAATTGAATCTGTTTTTGTGCCACTTGCATTTGGAGACTAGTGTCTGGAAAACACTTCTCAATCACTTGCTTTGAAACACAGCAGTTCCCTTGGTAACATCCACTGTGAATACAAAGTCACAGATGTCTCAGATGAGGATGGAAAATTTCCTGTGTTGGTCCAGTCTTACAATTCTCCTGCAGAGGTACAAATAAGACTGTTTGTGATATATATCTTCTTATCTAATCTAGAGTTGTGTCTTCATCTGATGCACTGACAATACTTACAGTAAAAAAAAAAAAAAAATTTAAAAACATATATATATATATATATATATATATAATTGATAACTGAAGAGGAGATCTGTTCAATAATTTATGACTACAAAAAATTAAATATTAATTTTGAACTTGCATCCAAGAGACATTTTTTTAATGCATAACTGAATGCAAGTTCTGCCTCTTCTGCTGACAATAATATTTAACAATATTATCTTAAACTTTATCCTCCTGACCATGGCATCTGATTATGATTGCCTTGATTCCCAATAGTGCTTTATTCTTCCAGTCAAATTAAAGAATTCATCAAGAGTCATTACAAACAATAAAATTATAAAGTATGAACACAATTATTTGTGCTGTTCCAGAATTTCATTTTAAACCGTCTTAAATATGCTTATAGTTCATATTGCATTAACCAGAGAGAGAGAGAGAGACATATGGCAACATGTATGGCGTATACCCGCAGGCTCATTCAAGAACTTATGCCTTTTCTTTTTTGGACAGTTATTATTCTTCATTGGTAGGGGTGTAACGATTCGTTTTAACAACGATTCGATTCGATTCGCGATTCATGGTTGTCGATACGATTCAAGGACGATATTGGTTCATTTAGAACGATACGATCCGAAACGATTCAGTGACCTGAAATCGATTCAGTGACTTTTTAGCCAAAAATTCTTGTAAGGGAATCAGGTATCAATTAATTATGGATATAAACAAACAAGTAAACAACAATTAATGTAAAATGCATTCATATTTTATTTTAATAAGTAGGACTGAATGATTATGACAAAAATGATAATTGTCGATTATTCCCTTGAATTTGTAATTGTGATTATTAATTACGATTATCACAACATTGAATGATGTTTTGAATAGTTTGGCCATGGGACCCACATTTCCCCATGGTCATCAAGCCGCGACCCACCTTTTTAGGAATTATATAAGCCTATTATAATACATTTGTTTACTCAAAAATTGTTGACACACAAGTTCTGTCCCCCTTTACTTAACATACAAAAAAAAATAAAAAAAATTCGAAATTATATAGCCATATTTGAGCAGAATTCATAGAAAGGACGGAGACGCAGAAATAAAGTGCTTTTTAACTGAGCTCTGTGCTCTGCATAAAAGAAAAATTACAGTTGAGCCACTGTCCAGAAATTGTTACAACTGTATGCAAGTGACCGTGGCACCGCTCTGAGAAAAAAGGGAGTAATTAGGCTGGGAAAGCTGAGACAGACAAAGGCACATCAAATAAAAACTCTTACAAGAAATCATTTTTGAATCAGTGTTATTAAAATTTTAATGGATGATAAAAAAAAAATTGATGACAGAAAAAAAAAAAAAAAAAAAAATCAAGATTATTTCCCGAAATTGGCTTTGTCGGCTATTTGGCCATCTTCCGGACTAGATGAGAATGATTTTCAAGAGGCATTAAAACTAACCAAAGGTATTAAGAATAACTTCTGGTTAGAAAAAGAGTTCATAGATAATGAAGGACAGAGACAGGAGTTAACAGACCAAGGGAAGAATGAGCTTTTGAAAAAATGTACAGGGATAACAAATTTTAACCAGGTTGAACGAAAGTGGCCCTTAGTGGATTGGCGTGATGTGATAAAAAAAAAAAACAGATAACTCTTGAAGCCCTGCGACCACATTTGAACAAATTTAATCTTCCAAAAACAGTTCTTTTGAACCCACAGCTCACAGCCATCGAAATAAAGATAGATCCAATATGGATTCCATATGAAAAGGAAGGAAAGGAGGAATTTGCCTAGAGAATTGAAAGTGGCAACCATTCTGAGAAATGTAAAGGTGAGTTTGTGCATTAGGTCAGTGAAATGGGAGAGTGACACAATCTTTAAAGTCGGACAGGGAGGAGAAATCAGACCAGCACAGGTAGATAATTGGACACTGGAAAAACTGGTGGTAAGTGGTACTTTTGAGGAGCAACCCCAACTATACCAGTCATATGTTGGTAGAAATTCATGAAAAAGACAGAAGTGCAGTCAGTTGTCAAAAAAGAGCAGTCAGTAACAACTGAGAATGTTGCAACGATGGACAAATAGGAGGGGCAGGAGAGGAAACGGGGAGACAAATCTTAAACAAAAATAATAATAATTAGAAATAATTCGGCTTTGCCTCTTCATTGTTACAAGAAAAAATAAAGTAAAAGTGTGTGTGTGTGCGCGTAAAATGCACAGATTAGGACTATTTGAAAAAGAATGATATTAATTGAAAAAGAGAAACTAGAATTATGAAAGAATACTTGTTTCTCTCTCATATAGCAAAAGTAAATGGTGACTGTGATATGAGAAAGAGAGGCAGAAAGGAGGGGCTGCCTCTGACAGAGCAGCCTGGTCTCATTGTTAATACGTAGTATTATACGTAATTTTCAAAGATAGAAAACGTACGTTTTATACGTTTGGATAGATGCTGAAACGTATGATATGGACGTATCTGCAACAATTAAACGTAACATTATTACTTTTTTACAGCTACAAAACGTTAAATATTTACGAATCTTTCATATCATTAAGATATCTGTATAATTTACCTTTTACCGTTTTATAGATAAATGGAAGATCCCTTAACCCTCCCAAACCTAAACATAACGTTACCCATTTTATAACTTACAGAATATAAAAAGGATAAAACGTACAGAGATGTGTAGGGAAATGGCAATTTTATTAACAATATAGCATTAAAAGATTTTTTTTTGCAGCTAATCCTACTCCTACCCCTAAACCTACCCATAACAATTTCTTAAAACTACATAGGCTACAATTATGAAGAAAAACAACATAACGTTACGTGTAATCACAATAATTTATTTATTGCGAAAATGTCAAAACCGGTACCAAAAGTCGTTCACATGACGATGTGTTGCAGTCACAGTCCTCTCTTTCAGTATATAATAGTTTTGAATGAGGTATCGAGCAGAATTTAAGTTATTAATCCATGAAAATGTTCATTTTCTCTGTGTGAAGGCGCGCGCGCTTCTCCATTTCAAATGTAGTTTACCGACTGCGATACGGCATGTCGCAATCTGTGGCGAGAGCCAATGAGCGTTTGATATCACTGCCGTAATTTTTGAATTTGAATTCATCATCACGAGCGCGGGACAGTTACGGACTGCGCTGCTGTGATAGCCTGTGAAATGAAGATGAAGATCACTCAATGGATAAAGGGCTGCATTTGGATCTCTTTCTTGCAAACGTATGGATTCTAAAGATTTGGATTATATCAAGCTAATAAAATGTATGACTTTTGTGAATTTATGTTGGGTTTTGGTGTATTATTGTTTTATTGGAGAAAACGCATTTTGTGTCTCACTGTAAATAAACTAGCTGCTAAATATTACAAAATGGTTAAACGATTAAATAAGGTATTTTAAAGTGTATTCTTGTTTAACTGCATGTAGGCTAACGTTAATCCTCCGAAACGAGTTTGCAGCAGAAAGCACGAACAGAGCGAAATGTTATTAGCCTATTTCTTGAGTAAACTGCATTTAATAAATGCGACTGAAAACGTAGGCTAATTGATAAGACATTTGAATGCAACAGAGTCAAAACATTAATGCCACGATTTTAATATGTATAAATAAGAATACGTACAAATATGTACGTCGGTAGAGTTGGTCATACGTAAATAATTTACGTTTTTGTGCTTTTAATACGTAAATATTTTACGTTTTAGTGCTGTAAATACGTCAGTATTATACGTTTCTGTGTGTATAAAACGTAAGTAAATGTACGTATGGTAGAATTACACTTTACGTAAAAATACACACGTATTCTCATGAGATCACGTTGCAGCGAGAGAGGGTGAGACTGCATGTGTGTGTGTGTGTGTGAGTAAGGAAAGGAGGGAGACAGAGAGAAAGAGTTCACCTTTCCTGGTTCTGACTAGCATTTAAACCAGAAAGTGAGTAACCATTTTCAACATACACTTTGAACAACACTTTGAGAGATTTTATTTGTAACTGTCATCCCCACCAGTGGACCTGTAATAGAGGAACTGCATTTTTAAAATACCTGAGAAAGACTAATCAAATATCTTAATAAATGTCTGACCACCAATGTCTGAAAACTAGTTAAGAATAGATGCAAGCTGGGGTTAGTAAGGTATACTAAAAAGGAGTGAAACACACTGATAATAATTAAGATTATAATGGCATCAACACCTGTAGAGATACCAAGATCAAAATATTAATTTTGCAGAGATACTATAGGACAACCCTCCAAAAATGGGGAAAGAAGCCTAAAAACAAAATGACCAGCTGAGGGATAATTAGATGTGGCTATGTGCAGAGATACTGAAACATTTGTAAAAAAAACAACAACAACAAAAAAAACATTCATAACCGGTTTACTAAGAGATCAAGTAAGATTGGTGAAATCTGCTAATCCAGTCAGAATTAAAAGTAGACTAATTTCACAAATACCAGGAAAACACCAATAAAAGTAATTGATAAGAAATTAACCTGAAAGAAAATATAAAAATTGCTTAAATGTTAGTTGATCGGTCTATGGGGGAGTTAAATTAATAAGCAGGCCTAACAGGGATTGATATGGAGGATTGTGCAAACTGGTGGCCATCAAAAACACTGGAGTTTTCTCCTTAGTATAAGTGGTTTGTGTAGTTCCCAGAGGAAAATCAACTTATTTTCAAAAAAAGGTTTATAGAAATATCTGACATTTAGAGATAAAATATTTATATATAGAGAGACATGCTTGATGTGGGTATGACTGACCTGTTATATAAAGACGTAGCCTATGATGTTTGCATCTTGTTGTCCCTGAGACAGTTTTAAATTTGAGCCATTGCAGAAATTGAGATCTTTGGACTGCGTTACTTAAAATAACTTGTGCATTGTGTTGAATGAGCAGGATTGGGTGACCAAGCTAAACAGACATTTTTAACAGCCATACTGTATTATACACATTTCACAGTAATGAGACTCATTGACTTAATCCTAAAATGCTTGGGATCGATATAACGAGTGATAAAAATACTATATATGTGACTGAAAATAAGGCAACTTAGACAGATTAAAAGGCTGCTATTTTCTGCATACTGCAAAGAAGAAAAATGCTTGCTCTTTTCTGCAAAGAAGAACTTGCTTTATTAAAATTACATGGGAAAACTGCTGTTATCAACCAGATGAGACTTCTGAAATTAAGGGACAATTGAAAGAGTTGGTTGAAGAATTTATAAAGGATGAATTTGATTAATGCGGATTTCTGAGTGTTCAATTTCCAGATGACACCAGACAGCTTTTGGGACGGCTGCCTCAACATAAACAACAGCAACTGGACTGTGCAACAAGTGAGAGCAAGAAACATAAGGACACGGCTTCAGAGAAAATAAGAGGCGTTTGGTTGGTGGGCCTTCATCCCCCCTGAAAGAGGAAGCTGAAACTTCTGAGGGACTGGTATGGACAAAGACTGTGTTGATGCAGAAACAACCAAGAAAAACATTCTGCCATCATGCAAAATTGCCTCCTCCGTGGCTTGGCCAAAAGCCAGACTGAGGAGAGGCAGAGAGACAACAGCATCCAGAGTCAAACCACTATGTCCCAACATGACACCAGACCCTTGAACGCCAACAAAGACTGACAGATCAAATGCATTGGATGAGGAGGGAAACACTCAGACAGCAGCTCAACCAGTTCAACTGATCGCTGGTCCAAGCAGAAGGACTTCATCCTTTACTAAGTGGGCACAGGTGATGCATTTTCAATGATCACTATAGATTATTGATTATTCACTGGTCCAATAGCAGTTCTCTGTATTCTGTGACGCTGACACTCTCTATTTGCTTTCTTTCAATAGACATTAGTCCAGCTGAAAGCATTAAAAAAAATTGGGAGGGGAAGTGTTTGCATGACTCAGTGATTAACTACAACTGACGCTGAACTTAGCATAGTGAGGGACTACTGCATTAACCAACTAGGGTAAATGTTGTCCATTGAACAGAGAGCTTTTGGGCTCCGCTTTCAAGACAGAGCTGATATAAGCTTGAGTGATACTGAGCTTTCTATCAAAAAAAAAAAAAAAGAGGACATAATATGTTCAACGACAAAAAATATGCATGATAAAGCTATGGTGCTGGTCACTCCATCTTGGTCAATAATACATTTTTTTTAGGTTTAGAAATAAAAATAGTAACTACACGAATTACAAACACGTGATATCACAAATGCTGTCATTACCAGGGATTACACGATGTTAATATTGTTGGTCATGAATTCGAGATTATGCTAAAATCTCCAGTCATTTAAAAAAGCATCTCATAAGCAACAGAAGAAAAGATTTTGAAGATAAATTAAATTAACAGATGAATGACAAATCAGATAAGAGAAATTGATAATGGTTCTTTCAAACAACAGCATGTCCAGACCTACCAGAAATGTTTATCTATTAGATATTGAAAAATGTGGGGTTTATGACAGCAGTGTTTAACACAATCAAATGGCAACTGATATCGACCAGCTGTGTTATTCAAAACATTTAGACACTGTCACATGGGGAATGACACATTGCCTACATTCAGTAGCTTTTGTCATCAGAGTTGTGTTACCAATTTACAATTGGTCGTATTCACACCTTGACATTTAGAATAGATAACTGAATATAAAATTAAGTCTATATCATTAGTCAAGAAGGCATAAGCAAAACCCTCAACTTCAGACTATTGGACAAATGAGGTATTAAAAGACAAATAATTACACTAGCAACCCTTTTTACAATTTTAATTTCAGATGCGCATGGTTTTGACCATTGTTTTTAGAAAAATAAAATTAGAAAAAAGAAAAAAAAGACAAAGATTCACAAAATAATGTCAGAAAAGGAACAGCAACTCCAATAGGCTCTATCCCAGTTCCAGAAGGACCCTTCAAACATCTAGTGATGGATTATGAGGACATGATAAGATCAGTAAGAGGAAAAAGATACAGATACAGTTTTCATTGATACACACTAAAAAAAAATGGTTCTTCAGCGGTTCTTCAGGGGTTCTTTGCGGTGGTTAAGGTGCTATATAGCACCACTACCATTTAAAGAACCTGTTAAGCCCAGTTTGGTTCTTCAGCGGTTCTTTAGCGGTTCTTTGGGGTGGTTAAGGTGCTATATGGCACCATTACCATACAAAAAACCTGTTAAGCACCTACAGTTATTTAAAGGCTCTCTTAGTCTCTTAGTTTAGTTGGTGATAGGATTAGAAAAACGACATTAAAATATAGTGATTTTCCTGAATACAAGTCCCGCCTATATATATTCCAGGGCCCCCACACAAGACTTTTTGACCACAGAAAAAATTTGTGTGGATGTGAAGTCAGATATATAGCCTACTGAAATTATGTCACAAACTTCAATAAAAAGCTATATTCATATATTAACTGCTTCTTGTTATTTGTGTAGGCCTAGTCAAATAATTAGGCTAAGCAAATGAGTGACGAGAGAAGTTATGTTTAAAAACGTGTTTAAATTTATACTTACACAATTTGAAAATGTGTCAAGAACTTGTTGTTGATTTCTGTCATTTTGAAAGTAAAAAAAAAAAATCATAATAAATAAATATATACTTAAATAAAAACGTACGCGCCGATTAGTGTGCACTGTGCATGTCAGGTGCACGTGAGCGAGCACGAGCGCGAGCGCCGCATTCCTCAAAGAAAATTAAGTGCCATATAGTACCAAAAGAGGTTCCCCTATTATTACGAGCCAAAGAACCACTGTTGGGTACTGTTGAGCACCATTTTTGTTGAAGCAATTATAAACAACCAAGGTGCTATATGGCACCTCTTATGGTTCTACATAGCACCATTTGACAAAGGTGCTGTATAGCACCTTTAAAGATAGGTGCTATATGGCACTTAAAGTGGTTCCCCTATGATTACAAGCCAATGAACCACTTTTAGTGCTATTTAGCACCATTTTTGTTTAGAGTGTAGATTTAGCATATGGGTCGAAGCAGAACCCTCAGCAGACCAAGGAGCAGAAACTGATACAAATTTTAACCAAAGAAGTCATCCCAAGATTTGGCATACCATCTCAGATTAGCTCTGACAGTCAACAGAACAATTAAGACTAAGATCAAGCAATGGATGCTTAGGCCATCAGCTAAAATACACCAGCAAAATGACATGACAAAACAGACAAGCTCTGAATTGGCTACTGGCAGAAAAAGGAGGGGTATGTGTGATGTTTGGAATTGACTGTTGCACCTTTATTCCAAATAATACAGCCTCTGATGGAGCTTTTACTAGGGCCATGAAGAAGCTGAAGGATCTGAGACAAGAAATAGCTGAAAATGCGGGGAGAGACAGACACGTTGGATACTGGTTTGACTCTGTATTTGGGTCTTGGAAAGAATGGTTCATTAAGGTGGGAATAATAATAGCTGTGGCTGTTGTTGTTATTTTTCTTTTGTTGTTCTGTTGTGTTGTGCCTTTTCTCAGATCCATGCTAGCCAACATGGCCGCCAAGCAGATGATTAATGTGTCAGTCAAACCATCTGGAGTTGACATCGGGTGCACAGACTCAAGAGTGTACCCAATTGGGCCAGGACTGGACGAGCTAGACGACTTCCTGTTAGGAGTTCTGGTGATGGAGTAAGGAATGGGGTACCTTGTTACTTTTGATTTCTAACAGTTTGATTCTGTTTTTGATAGAGAGGGAGGTAGCCACACTGTGTATTTTATTTTGGGGGTAAAATTAGACAGATCATTAGAACATGAGTAGAGTAGGGAGTTAGTTAGAGGGGTTTTAATTGTTTCTTTGATTTTTATAAAGGACCCCTTCCTGAGTGTTTTCTTTTTTTACATATAATCACACTAACTGTCACAAATATTAATATGTGTATTTGAGGGGACGATATAAGGTTTGAAGCAGGTCATTGCCCGTGGTACGAGGTAATGCAACCAGATATAAAGGGAAAAGATAAGAATGTTTTTACTATTTTTATCACTTACTAATCACCATACTCACTATAAAAGAGTTATTTGAATATTTTAAAGCTTTTATGAATCAAAAGTAAAGTTTGTGCATCAGACTACTGGTAGATGTTTTTGCAGGGTAAAACAGATAAATTAATTACAAGCGCGGTCGCCAATTGCCCGGACCAGCAAGGGCAGACTCAACTGGTGGTTTAAAAACCCGCTGTCTGCTCCAACACCAGATAGTGCCCAGGGCACCTCTGGCAACGATGGAGCAACCCAGATAGCACTCCAGGCCACCGGAAGCGCCTGTGCAGGTCCTCTGGCACCGTGGGATAATCCTAACTCCAAGTCTGTACACTGAGATATATTGATTATGCTGAAAACAATCTTAATTTTAAGTCTATACACTGAGATATGTTGATTATGCTGAAAAATCAAATGTTTGAAGTAATCTATCCCTTCAAGATTGATAATAGAAAAGGAAGGTGGGATCTTTTACTCCACTCTAGTCAAGTGGGGGCGGAGATGTTTGGTCTCACTATTCTTCCAGGGTGTACCTTCGTGAGTGGGCCTATTGATAAGAAAGATGGATGGTCTATACTGGCCGTGATTGATAGATAACAGAGAGAGGCTTATTCATGTAGATACATTCTGGGACAGAAATGAAGGTGGGACTAGGATTAGTCCCAAAGGGGGGACATGTTGGAGAATTTTCTCTTGATTCATGTCTAAGTATGATGCAATGAAAAATGACAAGCATGAAAAAATAGGTCTGAAAAGGATGAGAGAATGGAAAAATACCCAGTATGCAAGGTGTCAAAATACTGTACTGTATGAAACAAAGCACCATTATGTGAGGTTTGACCAATAGAGAAGACATCTCTAACTGTGTCAGGGTCACCAGGCGTGACAGAGGGGAAGAGATAGATATGAGGGTGCCCATTGGGCATCTAGCGATAAGAAAAAGTATAAGTCATGAACACTGGCCATTGTAACCTCAGATGTCCGGATGGCCAGCCGGCTTCTCACTTTGTTGCTTGTCAATAAAGTTAATTCTTTTGACCTGGAACCTCGACTCTGAGAAACTTCTTTGAGGCCTGAACCAAAAAGAACTATGAATTTGCCACAACACTTCACAAATGCTTTGCTGCATACCTCGGTTGTAACGAGTGGTTATTTCAGTCAAAGTTCTTCTATCAGCTTGAATCAGTCGGCCCATTCTCCTCTGACCTCTAGCATCAACAAGCATTCTGACATTCAGTTTGGAGTTCAGGAGATTGTCTTGACCAGGACCACACCCCTAAATGCATTGAAGCAACTGCCATGTGATTGGTTGATTAGATAATTGCATTAATGAGAAATTGAACAGGTGTTCCTAATAATCCTTTAGGTGAGTGTATTTTCAAAATAATAATAAAAAAAAAAATCTATCATAATACTTATATAATAAATATAATATTTATCATAAAACCAATTTCCAAGTAAAACCGTATTTTTTAATTATTATTAAGATATTATATTTATTATATTAATATAATATATCATAAAACAAATTTCTAAGTAAAGCTATATACATATATTGTAATTATTATTAAAATATTATATGAATTATTATTAAAATATTTCAAAATAAAAAATACATTGGATATTAAAAAATATATATAATCATAAAATTATTAAATACATTATATTTGGACGTAGTAACATGTACAGTATACACTCACACAAAATGAGTTACAATCAACTGATTTCACCAGTCCGTATTTTAATGCTGTGAAAATCCCACTCCCCCTGGAAAACCCATTAATGCAGTTACAATCAAATGCTTTTGTCACCACAAAATCTCTAAACCAAGATGTGACGGGCAGTAGTGTGGTGAGTCTATGACCTTATACACCTGTGCTGGAGAGGGGAGTGCGATTTCACCAGTCCGTATTTTAATGCTGTGAAAATCCCACTCCCCCTGGAAAACCTATCTTGTTTTTTAGCAGTATTTTTTTATTTAAAAAAAAAAGGGCACCTGACCACAAAGCAATTGCTCCAGCTATTTTAATTGTATATCCATAAGCTATATAAGATGTACAAGTGAAAGAATAAATGAAATAAATAATGCTTTTTGGGGCCCTAATGTGCTGGAAAATAACTATTAATAAAAAAAAAATGTCTAAGGTTTCTTTACATTCTTAGCTTTAAGTGTCAATTATCACTAATCATTTGTTTTATTTCAATTTTTAAGACGCAGTTAAGCAAAAAACAATCAAGCAAAAAGACAGGTATTTGCCTCATATATATACAATATGCATTTGATGAATTAAAGCCTATCTTCGTGAAAAAAATATTATTATTTTTAATGACATTCATGTGCAATGGGGAGAGTAATACAATATTTTTCTATGAACCACGGTGAGGGGGATGGGGGGAGGGGGGTATGGTACGACCGTTTGATCAATGATTCTAGGTGGTCTTGGAAATGATTGGCTGGAGTTTTTCGAGTCCTGCCTGTTCCACAAATGATTAAATTGCTCAATTTTAATTTCAGTGCTTCTAACTCAGTGTAGGATTTCAAGTGATTTTGAAAAAATGGCCAAAAAAGAGAATTACATACCCCACCTTTAAGTGAAATTAACAGTTTTGTTTTGATAGCTGGAAGCTTTATTCCTTACCCGTCGAAGTTTATAGTTTAAATTGATCTGCCATGTTTTTTTGTTTGTTTGTTTCACTTTGTTTGTTTGTGTGTTTTTTTTCTTTTATCCACACTAGTTCACTTTCTGTTAATTTATTTAAGTGTAGGCAAAGCGTCATGCAGGATCTGGGTGCTTGCTGTGTCGAAAAATCGAAAAAACGGATATATGGCAAAGGAAGTGCATTTAAACTCGCTTGCGCGTGCACGCGAAGGGAAGTGCGATTTGTCCGGGGAGTCGGATTTCGGTACAACACCTGTGCCCTCTAATAGACTAGACGGATTTCAGAAAAATGGCCTTCTATAAGAAGTGAGGAGCATTTATGGGTACAAGTCGGGAACCGGCCTACCTTACATATTTCAAGGGTGCTGAGTCCCCAAAAAAATGGTACCCAAGCGAAATTTTTAGTTTTTTACCTTCTAATTTCCATATCAAAATGGCCGCCAAATTGCCTATCTTGCTCAGTCGTTGGACCATTTTCTCCTAGTTTTTTTGTAAGTAGGCAATCAAGATGAGGAAATTAAGTTTCTAGATCGATAGTCAAGGGTCACAGCAAAGATATAATGGAGGCTCACTGCCTTATGTATATATATGCAAAATACCAACTTTTAAGGTGAAATTAAGCATTATTTGTGTCATTTTTTAAGGCCGACATACATATTCAATCAATATCACTCTTAAATGTTCCCAGTGTATATATGATATGTGATGTATTCCATATTCCATAATAATTAAGAAAAACACCATTGCAAGTTGTCTGAGATTTCATTTTTTTATGCAAATTAAGCATTTGTTCTCTAAATTCTAAGACGGGAAAAACCCAGGTGAATAGGGAAAAAAACACCATGAAACTTCCCTTGAACAGATCTACAGATCACATCTTGTTTCTGTATATTTTCTTTCATGTTTGTAGCTTAATTGCTTTGCTTTTTTCTGTTAGATTTTTAGTTCTGTAGTTCACTCCCTCTAAAAATAGTTTTTGGTAAATAGTTTTTATACCTTTCTAGTTTGCTTGTGTGCCATTTGTCTTTGGAATTTCATTTTGATTAGTATTTCTTTCTGCAGTCCTTTCCAAGTTCTTTGGTTACCCCTTGCTTTGGTATACTTGAGGACTACAACTCCACATTTAAACAAGGACATTGGTCATCACTCTGACATGCACACATTGCAGTGCATAACAGCCCTGATTTTCGGCATTCGCACTGGCGTGTTGTGCATTGTTTTTTACAGGTACACAGGATCATTTCCAGGCAACTTTCAGGTATTGGATTCTGTGACATAAGAATGGGCTGTAGTCCTGAACCGCCATGTTTCCATCCCATGTCCAAGGGTGAAGGAAGCTCAGGTGTGGCATAGTGAGCATTTCTCCAAACCATTGCCTGGTAGTGTACTCTCAGCAGATGGAAGTGGAGCGCATCGCTTGTCGCCGGCATTGCTTCTGGTTTACCTGTCCTGGAGAAAAGTATATGCCTTGCTGCATCAACAGAGTCTGTTTTATGCACATCATATATTCTGCAGACAAAAGCCCCTGAAGATCTTTGAGTCTCCTCCGTGAGATCACCAATTCCGAGGTTGCTGAGCAATTGATGGTGCATTTTCCAGACTTTCCACAATGTACTTTTGGTGTGACTTGCAATGTATGATGTGGTATCACAACCAGTTAGTGCATGAAATGCTACAAGGCTTGGTGCTGAATCCTTTGGCAGTTTGTTAAAAACAGCATCAATGGGTATATATTGTGGCTTCCTTGTGGTACCAGACAACAGCCAGAGTTTTTTACATGCTACGTGCGGGAAATGGGAAACCAGAATCACAAGCACATCAGTGTCTCTAGATGACACGACTACTGTGTCTGACTGGCAGTGCACTGCATATAATACCAATCGGGTATCTGCCTCTTCGTGTGTGGCTCTCAGATGAGTCAGGTTGGTTGTTGCTTTCGATGACCTGCGTTTCTTTGTCTCTGAACCCACCAGCAAAAACTATCTCTTTATCATCTGGTGTCTGAGCACCTAGTTCTTCAGAGAGTAGATTGGCAAGATCAGCTTTGTTGTCAGGGAGGGACAGGAAGTTGGTCCAGTTTTTCGGAAGATGCACATCACGACCCTCAACAAGTCGTCTGATTGGTTGAGCTGCTTTTGTGCGTCGTGTCCTGGTAGCACCCTTGATGGTCTCTTCTCTGTATCTGTCAAACACAACGTCTATCCGTTTATAGGAACATCCTGCTTTCAATACTGCTCTGACAAATGTGTCAACCAAATCTCCAAATGTTACTGCTTTGTCTGGCTTTCCTAGGGCAACCACCAGTGCCTGTCCATCTATGATGAGGCAAGATTACATGTCGGGAAGTTCAATAGCCTCAGGACAGACTATGTCTTCTGATAACTTATTTACCAATACAGACTTGTTTCCAGTGTGAAGGGTCCCATTCATTTCAGCAAGGGATATGGGAACTGGCAGAAGCTCGTATTTTAGGACAGCTGGTAAGTCAACTCGACGACCTGCCTCATAGGCCGTAACAAGGCGTTTGTGGACGTTTCGGTCAGCCTTTATGACGGTTCTGTTGTCTTTGATTTTAGGATTTTTGGCCACTTCATACAGAGATGCAAATGTTTTAGCTTTGCTCTTATGTAGGGTTGCATGGATTGGGACCTCTGGTTTATCTTTGTCCTCGGTACAATCATCCTTTTCTCAATGAATGAATTCACTTTTTCTTGTCCTAGGTCTTTGGCAGAAAGTAATGAGCTTTGGATAGCCTCTGTGGCAACGTCTTTCGTGGCGAGATTTTGTCACGGGATTTGGTAGCTTCATTGTGGACGTAAGCTCATTACTTAAGAGCAAAGCTAAAACATTTGCATCTCTGTATGAAGTGGCCAAAAATCCTAAAATCAAAGACAACAGAACCGTCGTAAAGGCTGACCGAAACGTCCTCAAACGCCTTGTTACGGCCTATGAGGCAGGTCGTCCAGTTGACTTACCAGCTGTCCTAAAATACGAGCTTCTGCCAGTTCCCATATCCCTTGCTGAAATGAATGGGACCCTTCGCACTGGAAACAAGTCTGTATTGGTAAATAAGTTAACAGAAGACATAGTCTGTCCTGAGGCTATTGAACTTCCCGACATGTCATCTTGCCTTTCATGACTATTGATGACATCGTAGCTCATCACAGAACTTTGCTCAAACAGTGTGGCCAGCAAATTATCAGCTACCAAAATTTCCTGTGGCAATACAAAAAAAAAACTTGATGAGGAGAGCAGAGATTTTTGTTCTTCAACAGGACGGAGCAAATGGAGAATGGAGATCAAAAATAATTCAAACACTGTTTGATCAGATGTGCACATATACATGGTAATTATATAGCATAATTAATTGCATAATTTTAGAGCATGATGGAGGACAATTTTTTTCTCTTTTTTTTCAGGTATCCAACAAGTGAGTGTTCAGTACAATACAACAAGGTGTGTTCAGCCCTTGTTACTAAATACCAATTCTTGAGAGACAGGACAGGAAGGGGATATGTAAGAACATGACAAAGAGTTTTTCAATTTCATATTAAACCCTTTAATACTTCCTTGATATTGTTATCTTGAAGGCTATACATGTCTAATTAATATTTTTCAATTGAAGGAGTCATGGCATGAGATTCTTAAGAACAAATTCAAGAAAGAAAGATCACCCTTGGTTGACATTGAAGAGATAAATAAAGTTCGCAGCAGATTCGGGAAAGTAAAGAACCAGATGATTTTTTCAGATCCAACAGACAAGTGTCACCAATACGACACATACTGGAAGAAACAAAACCAGATATACACCCTATGAAGTATAACTACACTCTAGGAAATAAAGGTTAAAAAATTCACCTTAAGGTTCCCCCACAGTTGCAATTTCCAGGAACCTCAAAAGGTTCCTCAGAGCCAAATTTACCACAGTATTCTTGATTGGCTTGAAGCCATCTCAGTTTATGTGTTTCATCCACTTTTGAAGCACATCTTGGTCCTCCGCTCGACCAGGAACTCTGTGTAATCCGTATGGCCGTAAACATGGGCAGTCAATGTGCAACAAAGGTTGGTGAATTTCACAAACGGTTTAATTCCAGGCCTGTAGTTTTGTGCTGTTGTTAAAACAGCCAACCACACAACACGCTCTTCCCGGTGTTCTGGAGAATTCGGTTCCCCTGTTTCCCCTCAGCGCGCCGCGCGTGCTAAGACGAAAATCATGACCTCATAATTCCGCGCAAGCTTCGTTCAGCGGATATATTGTGCATTTGTGTGTTTTTACTCGTTACTCCATCGCAGTTATATACATTTGCCTACTCTCCATCACAGTAATGTACAGTTTACGTTGTTTGTTAGATAATTTGCAATTACATGCAGGTTTTAAAGTATAGAATGTATTGTTTTCAGATGTTTTATTGCTCAATCAGATGTACATCGTATTTGCTAATTCCAAGTTCTTTTTATTATTATTATTATTACTACTGTGTGTGTGTGTGTGTGTGTGTGTGTGTGTGTGTCGTTTTTGTCAGTTTTGCTGCACACATAAATAAACTATATTGCACTGCACAATAAGTACTGTGTTGTTATTTTCATTTACAATATTTTATGATAGGCTTACGTTTCGTCTACCTGGAGGCCCAGAAAAAGTGGTTCCCCCCCTGTATATTACCTTATGAGTATTTATAGCACACTACAGTGACGCTGGTGATGTATTTAAGTGTCATCTTTTATGTGTAAACACTGTCATCCACAGATCAGTCTCTTCCACTGAGAACACAGGGGGAACTGTATAACCCGGAGGCCCAGAAAAAGTGGTTCCCCCCCCTGTATATTACCTTATGAGGATTTATAACAGTCTGCCCACCATATATTCCCGCCAGATTTATTTTCTCCCATCCCCCACCCATACTCAAACATACACACATTTGACTTTATAACACAAACACGTACTTTTATTAATTCTCATTATTGCTTATAACACAAAAAATATATTAAAAAAACGACATTAATTAGCGCCCTGTCACGGCTGTCACTGCATAGTGCGCTTCTGGTTATGTGGTGATCATATAATAAACGTTAATAAAAAATAAAAAAGCATTGTAGCTTTTGCGTGTGAATGAAGAAACATTTATGAGGTACGTTCTCTTACGAGAGGTTCTCTCGTATTGCGTAAGTTAGCTTACGCTACGGGTAAAGTCATCTTTTCTCGAGATATGAAGCCAAAAAATTATCCTTAATTTTTATTCATTGTCAACGCAGTGCAGCAGCTAGCAGACCTAGAGCAGGCTATCTAGCGCGCTCATTGGCTGCTCCGCGGCAACTGCAGCAGCCTACCAGTGAGCCTGGCGTGACGTCACGCCCAATGAGGGCGCGCGGGCCCTCACGCGTCACAGCCCGCCAGAATGGGGGTGGCTTAGCGTATAAAAGGAAGGCTCGGAGGCTGATACCCTGATTTTCGTCTCTTCAGCAAAGCTCTCTGCATCGCTGGATCTCTGAGAGAAGCCGCCGCCGTCGAAGCAAGCGACAGAGCAAGCAGAGGACAGCGCCTGAGGAAGCCGGACGATTCTTCGCCGCCTTCAGCCATCCGTGCCTGCTACGCTATCCGGCGTCATATCCTTTTACTGCTGTGTGTGCTCGCCGCTGCGACACATACTCTCGCTTCTAAAAGAGAAATTTCCTACGAGGCGTTGTTTCAAATGCCTCGCACCACTCCCCGCTCTCTCTCTCCCTCTGTTCGAGCCGCGCAACTGCACCGTTCACAAGGGATGTCAGAGATGCGGACGATTACGGGGCTCGCTCTCTCCCTCTGTTCGAGCCGCGCAAACTGCGCCGCTCACAAGGGATTGCAGAAGCGGACGGTCACGGGGCTAGTTTCTCTTTACGTTACAAGAAAGCTACCGCCCCCGTGCCCGTCACTCACCGGCGAAAGGAGAAACGAGAGTGTGTGAGTCCCGCCGAGGCTTGACTGACCGCCATTTCTCACATATTTCTCAGTCCCCTCCCAAACGAGCCTGTTATAGTACACGCACGCCTGCAAAACATGATGACGCTCTCTGGCTACTCGCCCCGCTTCCCGCGCTCTCTACCTTTGCTTGTGCCGCGCAAACTGCGCCGTTCTCAAGGGATGTCAGAGCGGACGGTCATGAGCAATGTTCAGCACCCCGCGTGCCTCACTCACCGGCGAAAGGAGGAGAGAGAGTGTTTGTAGCCCCGCTGAGGCCGGGCCAACCTCCAATTCTCACACATTTCTCAGTCCCCTCTGAGTTCATGCGGCTGGAAATGTTAATATTGCAGTAAACGAGCCTGTTATAATACACGCACGCCTGCAAGCTAAAGCCGACACGAAACTTGCGCGAACCGAAAGTCTATGTATTCTCCCCCTGTGGCTCAGTGGCAGAATCTTAGGCTTTTGCGCCAGAGACCCGTGTTCGATTCCGGCTTTAGCGGCAAAAAAAAAAAAGCGGCCAGCTTCTCACATGCAGAAAGTGAACCCGCCCCTCGCACCGTCCCGCTCACATGATGGTGCTCGAGTAATTATGAGAGTCTAAACATATGAGCCTTCAAAGCGTTTTGCGCTGTCAGTCACCTAAAAAGGCGACTGCAGATGTGTATTTTGCAGCCAACGAGTCAGTTACACAACTCGCTCGCCTGCACGCAAACGCCGTTTGCACAGCGACCCAGAGAAATCTGAAAAAGAGTATTAATTCTGGTTATTCGGCTCACGCCGACGGTGCTTTGAGTGTAGAAAATGTGCCCATAGCCCAGTGCTCACCCCTACACACAAGCACGATCTCCCCTGTGTCTCTCACAGAGCTCACTCTCACAAAGCGGGCACGCGCCGCTCGAGTGATAAGCGTAGGAATTGTGCCCACAAGTCAGTGCTCACACCTACCCACTGCCCGCTCTGTCACACAGCTGCCCAGGGGGTTAGATCACATAAAGCTCCCCAACACTGGCCGTGTTATGAAGGTAAGTCCTGTGCCCGCCCACGAGCGCTCACACTTACTGATAAACACATTAACACCCACGCCGCTCTCGCGTCACGGATTTCTCACTGCAAAATGTTCTCCGTCCCAAGTGACCGAGTCATTGAGTGCTGTCCAGCCAGTTATCGCTATCAGCGAGCTCCCGTTCCCCAGCATCGACAGCGCGCGCACCGCGCAAATTCCTCTGCTACGAGTTCCCTATGCCGCGCAGTGCAGCGGCCGGGACCCAGAGGCCATTCGACCCCTAGCTATGCATGCAGAAGCGTGGGAAGCTATCCCGGGCGTGTCAGAATGGGTGCTGAACATTGTGAAACGGGGCTATTCGCTGCAGTTCGCTCGCCGTCCCCCGCGCTTTCGAGCACGGACCGAGACGAGAGTGAATACAGAAGCAGCCCATCTGCTTCATACAGAAATAGTGAAACTATTGTGCAAGGGGGCGATAGAACGAGTGCATCCTTCTCTGACCGAGACGGGCTTTGACAGCCGTTATTTCCTCGTTCCTAAGAAGGACGGAGCCCTCAGACCTATATTAGAGCTGAGATATTTGAACAAAGCTCTCATGAGACGGCCGTTCAAAATGCTCACAACCAGACAAATCCTCGCGCAAATTCGCCCGAGGGACTGGTTTATTTCTCTCGATCTGAAAGAAGCATACTTTCAGATTCAGATTATACCCCGTCACAGGCCATTCTTGAGATTCGCCTTCGACGGTCAGGTATATCAGTACACCGTCCTCCCGTTCGGCCTGTCATTAGCACCCCGTACATTCACGAAGTGCATGGACTCGGCCCTCGCTCCCCTGAGAACACAGGGCATGCGAATTTGGACGACTGGCTGATACTGGCGCAGTCAGAGGAAGAACTCATATCCCACAGACTAGCGCTTCTCAGCCATCTGAAAAGCTTGGGTCTCTCGGTCAACTGGACCAAGAACTCATTAACGCCCAGTCAGTCAATCTCTTGTTTGGGAATAGAACTGGACTCGTGGCTATGATGGCCAGACTGTCGACACAGCGCGCGCGCCGTATTCAACATCTCGCCGCGTCTTTTCAGAAAGGCAGGTGTTTCCCCCTGAAAACATTTCAGATGATGTTGGGCCACATGGCTTCAGCTGCAGCGGTGCTTCAGCTGGGCTTACTGCGCATGCGCCCGCTTCAGCGCTGGCTGAAAGCGAGAGCGCCCCGCAGAGCGTGGACTGCCGGCGGCTCGCGAGTCAGTGTGAATCAGGGCTGCGTCTCAGCCCTGCAGCCCTGGCTGGCGACCGAATGGTACCAACGGGGAGTTACAATGGGAGTTATCTCGCACCGGAAAATGATCTCGACAGACGCCTCCAACCTAGGTTGGGGGGCGCTTCTCGAGGGCAGACCGGTCTATGGCCTCTGGTCAGACCGGGAGAAATGCCTTCACATAAACTGTCTGGAGATGTTAGCGGTTGAGAATGCACTGAAACATTTTCTCCCATATCTGCGAGGTCACCATGTACTAGTCCGCATGGACAACATGTCAGTGGTGTCCTACGTGAACCGTCAGGGCGGGATCAGATCCAAAACCCTCTGCGCGCTGGCGGAACGCCTACTCATTTGGGCTCAGGGCTCACTGCGCTCGCTGAGAGCCGCGCACGTGCCCGGTCACCTGAACGATGGCCCAGACAGACTGTCCACAGACAGTCCACAGACTGTCCGCGGTTCGATCTGGCATCCTCATCCAGAGCGCTGGTCTCTGCATGTGTGGATAATCAACGGATACCCGCTGATTTGCCAAAAAAGGGTCGTGAACACAATCACGCAGCCTAGAGCCCCCTCTACGAGACGGCTCTACGCGTCAAAATGGTCTGTGTTTAACAAGTGGTGCACGGGGAAAAATCTAGACCCACAAACGTGTGGGGTTTCGTGGGTTCTGTGCTTCCTTCAAGAGCTGCTGGACGCGGGCAGGTCCCCCTCCACGCTCAAAGTTTATGTTGCGGCTATTGCAGCGTTTGCCGACTTGGCGCGCGGCCGCGCATTAGGAAGGAATGAATTCATCATCCGAGCCAAGAGGAGCCAGGAGGATGAATCCCCCCCGGCCACCCTCGGTTCCGATTTGTCTTTGGTCCTAGAGGCCCTGAAAGCTCATCACTTCGAACCCTTAGACACTGTGGATCTGAAATACCTCACGTTCAAAACCGTTTTTCTGATAGCTTTGTCTTCAGTCAAACGCGTGGGTGACTTATCAGTTAACGCGGCGTGTCTCGAGTTCGGACCTAATGATTCAAAAGTCATTCTCAAACCGAGACATGGTTATGCCCCCAAAGTGATGGGCACTCCTTTCAGAGCGCAGGTCATTTCTCTCTCAGCCCTACCGACACCTGGCAGCGAGGTTGATAGTAACCTCCTCTGCCCTGTCAGGGCTCTGAAGAATTACGTCACGCGCTCCGCTGCTTTCAGGCGCTCGGAGCAGCTTTTCGTTTCGTTTGGAGGGCGCACCAAAGGTCTCGCCGCCTCGAAACACAGTCTGCCCAGATGGATAGTAGACGCTATTGCGGCAGCTTATGCGTCTAAACACCTGCAGTGCCCTTTGGGCATCCGGGCTCATTCCACCAGAGGCATGGCCTCATCGTGGGCATGGTCCAGTGGGATTTCCATTCATGACATTTGTACAGCGGCAGGTTGGGCCTCCCCCTCTACATTTGTTAGGTTTTATAACCTGGAAGTTCCCGCCCTGCAGGCTAAACTTCTATCAGTCTAAGTCGTGTGTATGCCCTGCCCAGTCTATTGTGCGCAGGCTACTTACTCGATTTAGCTCTCTTGGTTGAGCTGCACTAGAAAGGGTTGTGTCATTATCTGTATAGACCGGCCAAGCCGCTCTACACCCCCTAATGTGTGCTTATGAACATGTGCTGGTCCACTCTGTTGGCCACCTGTTTCCCACTTATCAGTGTTCCCCGGGCTTCCCCTGGGACTCATGTAGTGGATGCTAGGCGCGCACGGCGTTGACAAAGGGTTCCCGTAGCGTAAGCTAACTTACGCAATACGAGAGAACCTCTCGTAAGAGAACGTAATCGGTTACTAACATAACCTCGGTTCTCTCTAGAAGAGGGAACGAGTATTGCGTAACCCGCCGTGCTCGCGCCACGAGCTCATTTCGCTTCAGTCGACGAAAACCAGGGTATCAGCCTCCGAGCCTTCCTTTTATACGCTAAGCCACCCCCATTCTGGCGGGCTGTGACGCGTGAGGAAGGGCGTGACGGGCGTGGGCGTGACGTCACGCCAGGCTCACTGGTAGGCTGCTGCAGTTGCCGCGGAGCAGCCAATGAGCGCGCTAGATAGCCTGCTCTAGGTCTGCTAGCTGCTGCACTGCGTTGACAATGAATAAAAATTAAGGATAATTTTTTGGCTTCATATCTCGAGAAAAGATGACTTTACCCGAAGCGTAAGCTAACTTACGCAATACTCGTTCCCTCTTCTAGAGAGAACCGAGGTTACGTTAGTAACCGATTACGTTTTGATGTTTTATTTTTATACAACACCAACAAATATTTGTATTAAATAATACGATGCATTTTCTGTCATGATTAATGATATTACTGCCAATATTTTATAGTGATTGTTTCATATACTAACTATTCCGAATGTGTAGCTAACTTTACTAATTCTACATTACAAGAAGTCTAAACACTTTAAGTAATATTACATTTAGACCTTTTTATTTTTCAGAATGGATCCGACACAATATGAGGAGATATTAAACTACCAAATTAGTGGAAAATACCCCGAGAATTTAACGAAATCAGAAAAGTATGTAATTCGGTGACGTGCTCATCACTATGTTGTCCAGGGTAAGCCTACTGTACTGTAATTTACACTTGTTTATAGTTTGCATATATCCGACAATATGTGGTATTGCTATTATTAGCATAAAAAAAGAAATGCTAACGCTGCAGGTGGATGTCCAGTTTTCACTACAGCCAGAGGCGTCATTGCCCATTCATACCGAGGGGGCAAGTGACGTGCTCACTTACTTACTTACTTATGCCCTCCACCCCTCCCGGGCAATGGGCCGCCAAAAGTAGACCTCCAGAGATTTCTGTCCTGGGCCATTTTTTCTAGTTGACTCCAGTTGAAGCCCATCCTTGTGATGTCTGCGTCGAGTTCGCGTCGCCATGTGCTTCTTGGGCGGCCTCGCTTCCGCTTGCCTTGAGGATTCCACCTGAGAGCCTGCCTGGTGATGTTTGTTGGCGGTTTGCGAAGGGTGTGCCCTATCCAACCCCATCTTCTCCTCCAGATTTCTACCTCCACTGGGAGTTGGCATGTCCTTTCCCATAGATTGGTGTTACTGATAGTTTCAGGCCAACGAATGTGGAGAATCCTTCTGAGACAGGTGTTGATGAAGGTTTGGATTTTACTGTTGGTGGCTTTGGTTGTCCTCCAGGTTTCAGCGCCGTACAGCAGTACTGATTTCACGTTGGAGTTGAACAGTCGGATCTTGGTGGTCAAGGTCAGCTCTCTGGAAGCCCAGATGTTCTTGAGCTGGATGAAAGCGCCTCTTGTTTTACCAATCCTTGCCTTGACATCTGCTTCTGTTCCTCCATGCTGGTCGATGATGCTGCCCAGGTAGGTGAATGACTGCACTTCCTCCAGAGGACTTCCGCTCAGTGTGATTGGGTTGATGTTGCTGGAGTTGGTTTTAAAGATCTTGGTCTTCTCTTTGTGGATAATGAGTCCAACTTGTGGCGTGCTCAGCGCTCGTCATATTTCATGTTCAGTGTTTTCAACCATAGTTTATCTTATGTTTCTGTCTGACATTTAGATGCAGATAAGTACTAGCAAAATATATAATAATAAGCTGCCAACTCTCACGCATTCACCGTGAGACACACGCAATTGACACTTTTCACACGCACTCACGCCACATTTTCTCACGCACAGAAAAATCGCGGAGATCATCTAGCTAATAGTAAATAAACACGAATGAACATTTGAAAGATACAGTACAACTTACCGAAATGTATATTCCTCATAATATCGAACAATCAATCAAACAAAGGGGTCAATAAAACCGCTGGAGAACAATTATGTCACATATTAGGAAAGCCATTTGATGACCATAATATAGGCACGTTAGTTGGCTAGAAAAAAAAAGAGCTATAGAGAGTATTTAGCTAAATATGTGTACTATATTACATATTTATTATATTTTTACTTATATCATTAAATAAAGTTGTTATTATAATAAATAAAAAACGCATTATATTTAATTTGAGTTATTTTTAACCTTAAATATTTGTGCGGGTCGGACCATAACTAGGGGTAGGGGTGGGGGGGGGGTGGGGGTGGGGGGGGTGGTGGTGGTGGCGCTGGGGGGGGTGGGGGTGGGGGTGGCGCTGGGGGTGGTGGTGGCGCAATGGATAAGACACATGCCTTTGGTGTGAGAGACCCGGGTTCGAATCCACTGTGAGACACCAATGTGTCCCTGAGCAAGACACTTAACCCCTAGTTGCTCCAGAGGCGTGCGACCTCTGACATATATAGCAATTGTAAATCGCTTTGGATAAAAAGCGTCAGCTAAATGAATAAATGTAAATGTAAATAATACTAGCAGCTGATATGGCTCTCTGTATGTTTACAGTCAGCATTAGGCAAGGCAAGGCAAGTTTATTTATATAGCACATTTCATACACAATGGCAATTCAAAGTGCTTTACATAGAAGAAATTAAAATAATAAATAAAATAAAATACAGTACTTAAAAAAAAAAAAAAAAGAATATTATTATAGATCTTTCCTTCAAAGGATTCCCTTAAAGGGAAACTCCACTTTTTTCGGAAATATGCTAATTTTACAACTCCACCAGAGTTAAACAGTTGAGTTTTACCGTTTTAGAATCCATTCAGCCGAACTCCGGGTCTGACGGTACCACTTTTAGCATAGCTTAGCATAGATCATTGATTCTGACGAGTCCAGTAGCATTTCTTTCAAAATGACCAAAGAGTTTCAATATTTTTCCTATTTAAAACTTGACTCTTCTGTAGTTAAACCGTGTACTAAGATCGACGGAAAATGAAAAGTTGCGATTTTCTAAGCCTATATGGCTAGGAACTACTCTCATTCCTGCGTAATAATCAAGGAACTGTGCGGCCGTACCATGGGTGCAGCAGGCGTAATGATATGACGCAGCACCTGAAAATAGTCCCCAGCTCGGTAACTTCTTCCAACGTGACCGGGACTAAGGCTACGTTCACACTGCAGGGCTTAATGCTCAATTCCGATTTTTTTGCAAGGCCGTTCACATTTCCAATTAAATGCGACCTTTTGTGATCTCCTGTGTGAACGTGAAATGACCCAGAAGTGACCCGCATGCGCAGAAGAGTACTCAACGGTCAACGACGTCACGTGTTGTTTGCGGAAGTAGCTAAACTTTAACTGTGATTCTCTCACACACACACACACACACACACACACACACACACAGACGAGCGCGCGCAGCGACCGTTACACAAGAGCCAGACAGCAGCCGCTGACCTATCTAATATCAGATCCAGCACAAATAAGTTAACATAACGTATATATAATGGGCGTGGGCTTTTTTTTTTCTTTTTTTTTTCATTAACGGGTTCGTCGAGGTCGACCCGTTCGGCAGATTTACCTCAGCTCGACGAATATGCAGTCCGTTTTCAAACCGACGACTACTTCAACGCAGGATTATGACGTTTTTCGCGTATCAATGACGTGCGGGTCGGATAAATGCGACCTGGCCGTTCAGACTGAAGTCGCATTTGAAAAGATCGGATATGTATCGGATTTGGGACCACATACCCAAGTGGCCTGGGTCGCATTTGAAAAGATCGGATCTGTGTCGTTCAGACTGTCATGAAAAGATCAGATACAGGTCGCATAGGGGCAAAAAAATCGGAATTGGGTCGTTTCAGCCTGCAGTGTGAACGTAGCCTAAGTTTGTCTAACCTATTAGACCTATTTTCAGGCGCTGCGTCATATCATTACGCCTGCTGCACCCATGGTACGGCTGCACAGTTCCTTGATTATTACGCCGGAATGAGAGTAGTTCCTAGCCATATAGGCTTAGAAAATTGCAACTTTTCATTTTCCGTCGATCTTAGTACACGGTTTAACTACAGAAGAGTCAAGGTTTAAATAGGAAAAATATTGAAACTCGTTGGTCATTTTGAAAGAAATGCTACTGGACTCGTCAGAATCAATGATCTATGCTAAGCTATGCTAAAAGTGGTACCGTCAGACCCGGAGTTCGGCTGAATGGATTCTAAAACGGTAAAACTCAACTGTTTAACTCTGGTGGAGCATATTTCCGAAAAAAGTGGAGTATCCCTTTAAGGGATGAAACCCTAAACCAAATTTTCTGAGATTTTAACAGAGGTATGTGTGTTGAACACCATTGAAGACAATGTTAGCATCTGTTAGATTTAATAGTAGCGGGAAAATGGTTAAATATGAGTTTTTTTCTGCTATTTTCATCTTCCGGGTTTAAAATCTTCATCGTGTCCACGTCACAGGCGGTGACGTGTCAGAGCACTATAGTACTTTGATGACTCATCGGTGTCTCATAATTATTCATGACTGAGTTTTCTTATCCAGTGAAAAGACACTTGCTCTTAATTATTCATAACACCACGTGGAACTTTCCAATGACAGACAACAGGCTTGTTCGACTTCATACAGCTCTGCGCAGACCGATCGGCGGCTGACTTGAAGCAGTGCATGCCGGTTAGAAATTTTGTCCGACTTGATACAGCGCCGACGCCACGTGACTGTGACATATGCCATCAAAGTACCGCGAGAGCATTTCGAGAGTAGCCGGAGAACTCAGCCAGCGCAGCTTCTCAGGAGCGACTGCACTGGGCTGCAGGAGGGCTGATGACGACACAGCTGTCCCACGATTGGCCGGATTCACCGCATGACAACGATCACGTGTGTTTCGTGTTTATTCGAACACCTTTAGTTACTCTAAAGCTCACAAATCAGTTTTTTATAACAGTAAACACTCTTTTCATGTCGTATGTTATATTGTGTCATGTTTATCAAATTAAAACTGATTAAAAAACGTATAGACTCCACTTCATTAATAGTAGCAATTATGTTGAACTTTATTCTTGTTCAAACAGACGCTGTATGAAGCAGTACATAAAGTAGGCATATTGAATGAAAATGTCTCTGAAACATCTGTGTATTATTTGGCCAATATTACATTTATTTCACTGCAGCTGTGGTAAAGTACGCGAACACCACGTGAGCGGTCACTACGGGAACCAGAAAGTGTCCGACTTCACGTCTCCGTTTGCAGCTCCTCCCCGCCTGCACGCGGCTACTCTCGCCGATCGGTTACATCCAGCCGCAGCCGATGTCGAACACACCTATCATGTCAAACTGTGATACAGCGTAGTAGATGAGAGAGCAATGATGCGGGAAGCGCGTTTGTTTTCGTGGTGCAAAAGTTCCAGTGCATCTTTCCCCGCGATGGAAAATCAAGCACCTTGGCCTTCATTTTACTATTGCATGCGTTAAATACATAACATATGCAATAAATGTAATAAAAAAGAACAATAACATTAATTTGTAAGGCCGTGTCACACAGGAATGTGACAGGGCCTGATGTGACAGGGCCTGACGGTTGGCCATTGTAAACTGCCATTACTCAGCCTGCTAGCATGCTAGCATAAAAACTGTTAACATGCAAGCAAGGAATTTCAATAACCTTTTTAGACATGTTTTGGATTTAAAACATTTTCATTATTTTCTGGAATGTTTAACCGTGACAGGGCCTGACCCTTTAGCTCGTCTTCCTAAAAAAAACATACAAAAACAAGCTTAAAATCATACAATTCAATGAAACAATTCAACCTTAATCAATGTAAGCTTCACCTGGGTCAAATGATGTCACTTCCTCTGAGTGATACCCTTAAAGGTGTATTTCACACATTTTATGTAGAGTTTTATGTAAACGTGACAGGACTGACCAAAACATGGGGACAGTTGTAAAATAGAATTTATTTGTAGAATTTATATATAATTTTATGTTTTTGATCAGTTGATGTGAATGATAACAGCTTAAACTTGTTATTGATGAGTTTTTTTTTTTAAATAACAGTTTGTAGCATAACAAAACTATGAAAGCTGTAGCTCCAATTTGGCTGAGGACAAGGGCATGGACAGGATTTGTAATTTTCAAAAGTGTTTTTAATAAAGAAAAAAATATCTGAGAACCTAATGAATGACATATTCCTTTACAGAACAACTCACAGAAATCAACTATGAGCCAGTTTTAGAAATTTTTGGATGAAATACTTTTTTATTCACTGTAACAATTCAAGGACAGATAATGTACGTTTCTGGTAGAATGTCCATGTAGCAGGGCATTCAGTTACTTTTGAAAGGACAAACATAAGGTGTCAGTGTATTTCATTAGACTTTAACTTTGTCAGCTATAAAAAAAATCCTTATTCCTCACCCATTTCCTCACGTTTAACCACTAATTTTTAGTGACAGTCGATATGCATGGGCCACTGGCGATGACAGCCCCTCTGCCTGCCATACCATACCACACCCACTCCCCTCCCTTCTTCTCACAGCCACCACGCCCATTTAAGTTGCATTTTTCAAAAAGATTGTGAGCTAGACTTGAGCTGAAAGAGGGGGGTTTCATGACCCTTTAAATCTTTCAACCTTCTTTTAACCTTCAATCTTCTTACGACTTCAACTTTCCTTTAACTTTCTTTTCTCCCTCATTTACTCACACGTTCTTTTCACTTTCTTTAGCACTGCGTTCACATTCTTTCTCAGACGAAAACTTTAATATCGTAATTTAAATACTGTTCTACTTTCAAACCCACATTAATACACGTCACTTTCACATTATCACTTTCTTTTACACCTTCTGAGTGGGCATTTACAGTTACGGGCTAAATGCCCTGCTGACATAGGAGAAATTAAAATAATTAAAAGAAATAAGAATAATTAAAACAGTTTAGAAAAATAAAATAAAATACAGTATAGTACAAACAGTCGGACAAACAGCGGCACAGTGCTCATTCAGTAAATGCACAGCTAAACAGAAGTGTTTTGAGTCTCGATTTGAATGTGACTACTGTAGGAGCACATCTGATCTCTTCTGGAAGCTGGTTCCTGCTGTGGCTGGCATAATAGCTAAAAGCAGACTCGCCATGTTTAGAGTGAACCCTTGGTATTTCTAGCTGATATGATCCTAATGATCTGAGTGATCTGTTGGGTTTATATTCAGTGAGCATATCTGCAATGTATTGAGGTCCTAGGCCATTGAATGACTTATATACCAGTAATAATACTTTAAAATCAATCCTAAATCTAATTGGGAGCCAGTGTAAAGACCTGAGGACTGGTGTGATATGTTCATATTTTCTGGTTCTGCTCAGAATCCTGGCGGCAGCGTTCTGTATGAGCTGCAACTGTCTTATGGTCTTTTTGGGAAGGCCAGTGAGGAGTCCATTACAATAATCCACCCTGCTGGTGATGAAAGCATGCACAAGTTTCTCTAAGTCTTGTCTGGAAACAAAGCATCTAATTCTTGCAATATTTTTCAGATGATAGTAAGCTGATTTAGTTATTGCTTTGACATGACTACTGAAACTAAGGTCTGACTCTAGTGTCACACCAAGATTCCTGACTTGATGTTTAGTTGTTTGACCCCTAGAGTGAAGGTATGCGTTCACCTTGAGAACTTCATCTTTGTTTCCAAACGCAATAACTTCAGTTTTGTCTTTGTTTAATTGAAGAAAGTTTTTTTTTATTAGGTGAGGTTTTTTTTTTTTTTGAGGAAAAGTAATGCCTATCTTGTGTAGCCTACCTAATATTTATCCAAATGAGTCAATATTAAATCAAATCAAAATAATTTAATTTAATTGAAATAATAAAAAAGTGTAGGTTACCAGAAATTGTACCATGTAAACACTGTAACATGTTGTCACTAAACCTAATAAAATTCAGTTTAGTTACTAAAATGTTTTGACAATCACAATACACTTATTGTGATGCAATATTTTTTAAAATAAATATTATGTTATATATTTTTTTACATAAATAATAATATTATGGTTTGTTACTCTGAATGACATTTTGACAAAAATTTAGAAAATATTGTCATTGTTCACATTATTGCAGTGTTTTGATATTATTCCGTATCATTCAATTTCTGAGCAAATCACAGAAAAGAATTTTAGAAAATAATTTTATTCCACAATGCATATCATATTAATGTAAAAATGAACTGAACTGTTGGTGATACTGTATAATCAGCATATATCATTTCATTGAGAACTTGAAGGACACACACACACACACACCTTTCAGGGTGCCCTTTGTCCAATACTTAAGGAAATAAATAACACATAGTCCTTTTAATATAATACAGCCAACGCTTATGTGAACATGCCAAGGAAGCAAAAAAAAATTTTTTTAACATGCTATTTTATACATTTATTTAAAAATGTAATCGTAAAATCAAAGTCTGGACCATTACGCTGAATGACAATTTTACACTTTGGAGCATTTTTTTAACGCATATTTTGTCATTTTATTTTCACAAAAGTTTTTTGAAACATGAAAGTAGATACTTTACTTGCATTTTAATATGTTTTAAAAAAATTGTATGGACGCACACTATATATATATATATATATATATATTTTTTGTTACATATAATGTATATATATTTTTTGTTACACACACACACATATATATATATATATATATATATATATATATATAGCTGCGAGCAGCGATGGAGGGCCCAAGCCGGTGACACCGCCACCCCGGTGGCTTTAGTGTAACTAAAGGCACCAGGGTGGCGGTGCCACCGGCTTGGGCCCGCAATCGCTGCTCGCAGCTATATTTATTAATGTTGTTATATATATTTTTTTTATTATACGAATACAATTATTTTCTCCAGATCAACAAAGAAGTTTGTGAATTGTTCGGTATACAACGCAGTCTTTGTTCACCGTACCATCCACAAACTAATGGGTTAGTGGAACGAATTAATGGCACAATAGAGAGGTAAGATTAGTAATTGTAAAAGTAAAAGTCAAGTCAAGTCATCTTCATTTATATAGCACTTTTAACAATGTAGATTGTTTCAAAGCAGCTTTACAGAGATAAACGTATAATTTAAGTCAAGTCAAGTCAAGTCAAGTTTATTTGTATAGCGCTTTTCACAATACAGATTGTATCAAAGCAGCTTCACAGTATTAAATTAAAATAATACAACAAAGTTTGTTTAAAGAGGAATTTATTGATTGATAAAATTAAATTAAATATCCCCAAAATATCCCCAGCTGAGCAAGCCAAAGGCAACTCAGTAGGTAAGATTGTTTTGGCTTTATAGCGGTTCTTTAATAAAGTTATTTTCCAGCTAAAGTTAGTTTTGATTGATTCGTTTCCGTCGCAACGATCATTTGTTATTAAATTAGGGGCCGCTAAGACGACACCATTCTCTCTACACAAACTTTAAACGCGAACCTGTGAGAAACGCTGATGGCGTTCCCATGTGCATTAAGAATGGGTTCTATAGTTATGTGCGTTTGAATATATGTGCGCAGGTTTGGAATTCCCTACAAACCAAGCCTAAACAAAGTACTGGTGTTTTCTTATAATTTTGATACAGAAATATATATAAATATAAATATATATAAAATAAAAACATAAATATAAAAGTATTTATTTGTCCATCTTTCAGGTATCATTGAATTGCATTTATGAACCATAAAAACTTGATCTGTGAAATAGCCTATAGGGGCTTTCTTTTTTTATTATATTTTTATTTATTTACTTTTTTAGAATTTGAAAGAAATGAAAGAGATTATTATTGAAATATTACAATATAAGTGTAATAATGTAATTGAATTGTAGTCCTTGAAAACCAAACATAGTGCTTGAAAACCCCTTGAAATCCCTGGAATTTCAATTTACAGTGTCTGTATGAACCCTGCAAATAATACCTACATTGGTGGCCTATGGGGCCTGAACATAAAGAAAAGGCAAACAAATTATACAGAGAAAGGGATGGATGACTGAAGGTGCACAATATACACCTACAGTGGGGAGAACAAGTATTTGATACACTGGCAATTTTGCAGGTTTTCCCACTTACAAAGCATGTAGAAGTCTGCAATTGTTATCATTGGTACTCTTCAACTGTGAGAGACGGAATCTAAAACAAAAATCCAGAAAATCACATAGTATGATTTTAAAGTAATTAATTTGCTAAATTAATTTGCATTGTACTCCCCACTGTATATGTTAAGTGGACCTGATAACATGGACAATGAGTTTTCATACATTGGTAGGCATGAGTGCGGTTCATAATACTTTAATAAAGCAGTGTTTTGCTTCAGTTACACATTGTGTTGCAGAAAGTGGAAAGCAGTACAGAACTTCACAAACAAAAATGTATAAGCAGTAACCATATACCATTAAAGTATTTTTTTTTTTTTTTTGCGCCCTTGGAAAACTGTGTCAGGATAAACCACAAACATGGGACAAATACCTTGATGCTGTGCTGTTTAACATCAGGTCCAAAAAACAACTGACTACACAGTGTTCACCATTTTACCTGATATTTGGAAGAGAGGCAGGCTACTTCTCAGAAGTTCCTGAATCTTTTAGTGTGAGTTAATTCACTGCATATCTATATCTTGTTTCAATCATTTTTAAATATTTACTTTTATAAATATATAATTTCCTATCATTGTCTAGGTAACTGAAACAGTGGAAGATGTGCTCCAGGAAGAGTAATCAAGCCCGTCATACAGATGCAGGACCAAGTGTATGAGGCAGTGAAGAAAAATATGCAAGCCTCCAGGGACAAAATAAAAGCAAAAAAACAAGCCTCAAAGGCTGTAATTCACACCTATGTTCTTGGGGAAAAGGTGCTCAGAAGGAAAATCAGAAGTCAGCAGAGGAAAGGAGGGAAGTTAGACAGAGATTTTCTGGGGTCCTTCACGATTATTTCCTTACAAGGCAAAAGTGCAGATTTAATTAGCGATGATGGAGCGAAATTCAAGAAAATTAATCTAGATCACTTGGTCCCATTTGTGGAGGAAGTAGCTCGAGTTCCTCACAGGCTAAGAAGGTTTGACACAGTGAACCCAGTGCCTCAGGTCCCAGGCACAGCTGCTCCGGTCCTGGTCCCAGACACAGTGCCCATGGTCCCAGGTACAGTGCCCCTGGTCCAAGTCACAGCGTCTCCGGTCCTGGTCCCAGACACAGTGCCCCTGGTCCTAGACACAGCGCCTCCGGCCCTGGTCCCAGGCACAGTGCCTCTGGTCCAAGTCACAGCGTCTCCGGTCCTGGTCCTAGACACAGCGCCTCCGGTCCTGGTCCCAGACACAGTGCCCCTGGTCCAAGGAACAGTGCCTCCGGTCCTGGTCGTAGGTACAGTGCCCCTGGTCCAAGTCACAGCGTCTCCGGTCCTGGTCCCAGACACAGTGCCCCTGGTCCAAGGCACCCCGGTCCCTGTCTGTGATACTGAAAAAAAGTAAGTTGCATTTTAAATATAGTATTTAATATAGTATCTCACATTCCTGCATCCAGTGGTTCACAGCTGGAACTTCCAAAGGCTCACCTGAACAGGGGTACAGGGGTGGTTGGTAACTGGGTATGCACTGGAACGGTGCTGCTTCACACTGCTTCAGATGAAATAGTTGATCATGTGCTAAAGAGAGTGTTAGCAGGTGCATCTGGTGCTGATGGCATGGTTGAATCTGTTCTGAATCAGGGTAATTTATTGTTATTAATGTAATTTATCCCTTACATAATTTTCGCAGGCATCAATGCAATTTGGTCTGGTAAAAAGGTTTGTGTCCTGATGGCCAAAATTGGGCCATACAAATTTTTTTCCATGGACATATCAAACCTTGCACCTGGCAGGGAAGTGGAGAGCAAGGTACAGTATTCAGCATTTTCAGTCTAAAGAATACTTATCATGTGCTATTGGTGTTTTAGCGTTTAGATGTATTAAAAATATATTCATATATATACAGTATATATATATATATATATATATATATATATATATATATATATATATATGGGTAGTTGACAAATGGCCAAGAAAAAGTACTTTTTTTGGAAAACATAACTTTTTAAGAAAAATACATATATATTATATTATGTTATATATATTATGGAGTATGAAAACTGCAGTTTCAGAAAATAGTAGTGGTCACTCATTTTGTCAATGACTTCACATATTTTTTTCACGTTTTCACTCAACAGTACTGTAACAGTACTGTGTCCTATGGTGTGACATTTAAAAAGTACTAAGAAATTATATTAATAACATTAAAAAAAAATACATGAGAAAGAAGTGTTCACATTATTAAAACATTATTTTCTTAAAGTGATTTTTATTTTACATGAAAGTACTAATTAGAATCATTTTCACCATGAATAGATGAACTTGATAAACTTTTCCCTACGAATGTCAATAAAACTTTTTCGCCAACCTTACAAAACTGTTTGAAATTGTACCTATCTAAGAGGAGATATTATTGTAACTCCCCTAATGCCAAACTTGACTCTTTTTTTAAAGATATTTTAAAATAAGTATATTTTTCTGTTGTTTTATGTTTGTCATACCAAAGGACAAAGATAGTCATTGCATAAAAAGAGACAGAATATATAGTGTTTATAATTATAAAGGAGGACATTTAAAAAAAAAAAAAATTGTTGAAACTTTATCTATTTGTTATAATAGCTTCTTAAGGAGGTCTTGTCCTATTGTGTGACATCTGTGTCCTATGATGTGACAGGCCAAAGTGTCACACCAAAGGACATTTCCTGTGACATTTCCTGTCACACCAAAGGACATTTGAGCTTTTGTGGCAGTTAATAACCATGCTAATACTATCTGAACTGTCATTAGCAATTGGCATGATACATTTGCATAATATTACATAGTCCTGCTGTTAAAAATACAAATTTGAATTAAAAAATGAAATTTAGGGGTGTCACACCAAAAGGTAAAAAAAACGTAACTTCAGTGCTCTGAAAACATAGTTAAATATTTGAACAATTCTGAGAGAAATACTTCATAGGGGTCTTCAGTCACATGACCTTGAATGGGGTCTTTCAACTAAATGTAGTTGTCCATGATTTTGCCCAACTTAATATCAGGTTATTGCATAACACCAAAGGAAATTTTTTTCTGTGACAAACTTTATGAAATTCCTACACTTTTAGAAATGTATGTATAGGAAAAGTGATGACCACTTAAGTGAAATGGACACTTGCACAATTATGGGTGGGATTAAATAAGTTGTCTTCTTCCCACTCCCTTTCAGGCAGAATTTGATCGTCATATTTGAATACTGTATATTCTGTTTTTGTTTTTTTTCTTTGTTTTTTTTGCACTATATGATTTAACCATATTTTGTTTATCTTGTACTTTTTTTGTGCCATTGCCTGGAATAAACGAATTAATTAAAAAAATAAAAATAATAAAAAATAAATGAAATAATGTTGCCTACCGTCACACCATAGGACGATTTTGAGATTTGGCTCAAAGTTGTAAAAAATAAATAAAAAAATAACTCGGGTATTAAAACAACAAATTCATGTAAAACAAGAAAATGTTTAACTATTTACAGTATTCTAAATGATGAAAATGTGAAAAATTATTTTGCCACGTCACGTCAACTACCCATATATATATATATATATATATATATATACATATATATATATATATATCGTATATATATATATATATATATATATATATATATATATATATATATATATGTTACCAATGTAACACCAATATGTTTGTTTCTCTGAAGGTTATTAATGCACACATTTTTATGCTGGTGAGGAAGTATAACCAGGATAACGAGGACCAGGCATACTTGATAGACTCCTACGCAATGACCAAAATATGGGAAGGGTCATATCTCACCTTAAGCAGGGTAACTTTATCTAGACTGAGACTATGTAATAAATATTTTACAAAACAGTGTCCTTATCTAATTTAACAATCTTTTCTAATGATTAATCATTTTCTTTATTGGTTCTATTCGGTATTGCTTTATTAATTTGATTTAGTAATCTGTTTTTATTATTATTGCTATTTTAGTGTGATCCACGCCAGTATAAAGTTCTTCTGGGTGTGATAAATTTGCACAATCACTGGACTATTGCTGTGAGTATCCATGAATACACCTCAAAATGAAGTCCATAGAAAGTTGCAATTAAATCTGATTTATGAGTATGTGTAACGTTTAATGCCCAGTGATGATGAAGGTAAACAAGGTACTAAACAACGAAGCAGTTTAGTCAATAAAGCAAAACAGATAATCTAACGGTAGCAAACTCAGAGACTACTCTGTCAATCATTTGTGAAATAAAAGCAACAGTTTTAAAAGTTATTTTCAATATGTAGCAACTAATATACAGATTGTGATTTGTTAAATTTTTAGGCCATTTATCCATCCCAAAAAAGAAAAAAAATGTTGGATCCCATGGGAGAATCATCACACAAATTACATAAGTGCCTGGAAACCACTAGGTAACAAATTCAAAGAATATTTAGTATCGTTGTTATGGGTACAATGGGACTGGTACATTAATATTTATTCATTCTCTTTGTAGAGCCTTTATGAAGAGTAAAGGCTGCAAAGTGTCAAGGTGGACGTGTGATACAGTTCATCACCCTGTGCAATGTGATGGCACATCTTGTGGTGTTTTTGTATGTAAGGTAAGCATAAAATAGATTGTTAGATTGTAATAAGTGTGTTTAGTTATGTTTATTTAAAATACTACTTTTTAGTTTGCAGAAAAAATCCTGACAGGCTGGCCTGTGAACAGTCTTACAAAAGCAAGAGCTTACAAAAGCTAAAGTAAACACTACATCAATACTGTAATGTTAGCAAAGATTTAGAATAACACTAGAATAACACAAGACGCGTCACTCGTATTGTTTTGAATGGAAGTAAATGCAATGCTCAATATGGCGAATAAGTCCCGCCTTCTAAACAAGAGCCAATCGGAGATTGGTAAAGTTATTGTGTCACTGCAGCTGCTGTTAGAAGCTCCGGTTCCAATAGAAACAATCAGATGCGCTTCCACTGTGCATGTACATTAGCTTGATCTAGCCTGAAAAATGTTGTTCCCTTTCGAGAGGTCTCTCGTATTGCATAAGGCTAGCTTCGCTGACCTCCGGAATAGGAAGCAACTCGCCGCCGTCGAAACGCCTCTCAGCGGGATAAAGCTACTGAGGACGCCAGCTTCATTTGCCACCTTCAGCACGCTGTGTCGCTGTGCCATCCGGCGCGCGTATCCTTTTACTGCTTATTCTCGTGTTCACCGCTGCGTTCACACTTCTAAAGAGTAATATAAAAATAGAGCGGGAGCGGCGACGGACTTCAGCCACTGGGCGGGGCTGGGTGACTGGTGGCGCTGGCTTGGGGTGCTGAGGAGGAGGCTTCCTCCTGTTCTGGCGACATGTAGCCGAGCTGGAGCTCTTGGGGAGGAAGTGGTGCATCGCCTGCGATGCTTTCTGCGCCTCCGTGTACCGCTCAGAGAAGCTCTTAACAGCCGGGCCGAAGAGACCGGAAGTGGTGATGGGAGAGTCCAGGAAAGCCGCCCTATCTGCCTCTTTCATGTCCGTTAAGTTCAACCATAGTTGCCGCTCGAGCACCGTTAGGTTGGCCATGCTCCTGCTGATGGCCTGGGCTGTAGACTTAGTACCTCGCAGGGCCAGGTTGGTGGCGCTGCGCAAGTCATTGAAAGCCTCTGATTCAGGTCCAGACTCGTCCAGGGAATGGAGAAGTTTGGCCTGGAAGACTTGTAGTACAGCCATCGTATGGAGCGCTGGCACAGCCAGCGAGGGCGGATGTAGCGCGGCAAGGCTTGGAGGGATGTGAAGCCTTAGGCTGAATCCCAATTCTCTGTCTTACCCCTTCCCCTACCCCTACCCCTTCGTCTTACCCCTAGCCCTTGTCCCTTGAAACTGAGTGGTAAGTGCTAGGGGTGAAAACATACCCCTATGAAATGAGACACCACTTGGTTACGTCATCATTAGGGGTGGGAATCGATTAAAAAAAATTCACTAATTAATTGCACAATTTCTGTAATTAATTGCAATTAATTGCGTTTCCCCCAAGCTTGTAATCATCAATATTTAAAGGAATAGTTCACTTTAAAATGAAAATTCTGTCATCATATACTCACCCTCATGTTGTTTCAAACCTGTATGAATTTCTTTCTTCTGCTGAACAGAAAGGAATATATTTAGAAGAATGTCAGTAACCAGACAGTTTCTGGTACCATTGACTTCCATAGTATATATTTTTCCTAAAGACAATGGGACCCAGAAACTGTCTGGTTACTGACATTCTTCTAAATATCTTCCTTTGTGTTCAGTAGAAGAAAGAAATTCATACAGGTTTGAAAACAACATGAGGGTGAGTATGATGACAGAATTTTCATTTTAAAGTGAACTATTCCTTTTAACTTAGAATCACCTAATTAAACAACACAGGGGGGAAAAGGAACAGAAAATAGCCCTATATTAAAATATAATCAATTTAACAGATTATTATTATTTTTTATTTTTTTAACTAATTATCAAAATAAAATATAGTCCTACTATTATTAGCAGAGCATGTGATCAAAGCAGGTCATAATTTTACCATTGTTGCCCAGCATGGCTATACCAGCTCAGCAAACAGAAGTCTACTGAGAAATTTCACGTTATTTGAGCGGACTTTACTTTTCCAGTGCTCGGTACATGATTGAAGCGTTTGGGCCGTTAACGACAGAGCCGCCGACACACACACACACACACACACACACACATACACGGAACTGAGAGCGCGCCGCTGGGCCGTTAACGACAGAGCCGCCGACACACACACATACACGGAACTGAGAGCGCGCCGCTGGGCCGTTAACGACAGAGCGCGCTGACACACACACACACACGCGGAGCGGAAAAGACCCGCTCATGAAAGCTGCGCGAGAATGAAACCTGATCGCCGAACACGGAGAGGCGGGAGGGCATATTTCGGTCTTTTCAATAGCAGCCGCAACAGGAAATCATAAAAAAAAAAAAAAAAAAAAGTGCTGCGTTAATTGCGTTATTTTTTTTTTAACGCGTTAAACATTTCAAATTAATCGCAAAGATTAACGCGTTAATTCCCCCAGCCCTAGTCATCATACATCGTTACTAATATTTTTTATACACACTGCATGGTGTTTTGTATATCTGTTTCAGTTATCACTGTTTTGAATGTCACTGATGTTCAGAAACACTTTCTTTGTTAACAAAAATCTGTCTTTATTGGCCAATAAAGTAAACATAACAGGCAAAAAAATCGGATCATATTTTGATCTTAGAAACTTCAGCTCGTTTTCATCCCGAAAGTGGATCAGCTGCCGGGTTTCCTCCTGCGTCCCTGTGTGACACAGGACAGTATATGTAACGTTAAAGCACGTATCGATGTCTCCAGGGTTACCATGCAACGTCCTCTTTTTCCTGGACATGTCGCCTGGATTTCGGGATCACCCAAAAATGTCCAGGATTCGGCTTTTGCTTTCTGCCGTCGCTATTCATTATGTTTACATGCACAAGGTGTTGTTTCAATCGGACTGAATTCATTCAAATCGGTGAATCTGAATGTAGTGTTTAACTTACATGAACGCTAAACAAGTGATCGGTTTATGTGCGTTTTAGCATTGCTTAAATTCCTGTCTTTTCGTATCAGTCGGGATCCATTTGAAGCTGAATGCATGACCTGCAAAGCTGGCACATACGTGTCAGTGTCAAATAATGTACACATAATGAATGGCGACTGTAGAAAGCAAAAGCCGAATCCCGGACATTTTGGGCGATCTCGAAATCCTGGCCAGACATGTCCGGGGGAAAGAAAATTCACTGCTTATAGTTTAGTTAAAACTGTAGACATGGAGTCCATTCAAGGCTAGTCTGAGAAATGCGGGACTGATTGTGCAAACCAGCAATGTATCGTTAGCATAGCCTAGCGTAGAACATTTCAATTAACAACATGGTTGCAAATATATATGTACATGACTGTGTAGAGCACAAAACAAGACTGTCATAATTTTTCAATCAATCATTTAAGCCGAAAATACTTACATTTATGGGACTCTCTTGATGGTATGTCCGCCATTGTTGCCGGTTGCGCAGTGCATTCTGGGTACCCCTTGGTTTCAAGTAAGCTCACGAAAATTCTTGGTTTTAAGGGGTATCTACCCCTTCCCCTTAGCCCTACCCCTAGATCAAAATGAGAATTGGGATAGCCCTTACTCTCACGTGAACGTGCAAAACTAAGGGGAAGGGGTAAGGGGAAGGGGTAAGACAGAGAATTGGGATTCAGCCTTAGGGCCCGTCCACACGGAGACGCGTTTCGCTGTATACGTATACATTTTTTATCATATTGGTGTTTCGTCCACACGGATCCGGCGTTTTCGGAGACTGAAACCGCTATTTTTTTAAACCGGGTCCCAAGGTGGATAAATCTGAAAACGCCGCCCTTGCGTTTTCGTGTGTACGGCCAATCCGTATATTTTGTGAAACGATGATGTCATCACACCAAGTGTCAACTAGTCAGACACCGTTAAGTCACAGCAACTACATTTATGGTTTTTCATATTGTTCAAAGTTCTTGATTAAAAAAGAAAAAAGAAAAAAAGAAGCTACTGTGCCTAATATTATTGTTGTATACAGCGCGCAAGGTTTATGCGCGAGCTCCAAGTCTTCTTCTCCGTTTTTAGTGTATGTCTGTGGCAGAATTACAGCGTCACATACTGGTCTGGCATGTATACTACATCGTTTTGAGTCGGTTTCAGTGGTTTCGTGTGTACGCAGATATTCCTTGAGACGACGCCGTGTTTACGGAATTTTTTTTTTTGAACGGGGAAAAAAAATATCGGATAGGGAAAGCTCTGGCTTCGTGTGGATGTGGCCTTAGTCTTCCATCCCGCGGCAGTAGTTGGGCAAAGGTGAACGCCCACCGCCTCTTCGAGGGGGAGATCTCCTCGTAGCCTTTCTCTTTAGCGCCGTCGACATTGGAGAGCGCTGAAGGAAAGGAGGGATTGATGCAAGCCGAGTGTGGCGCCTTCCACGATTTAGTGAGTTCATCGTGAACTTCGGGGAAGAAGGGGGCGGGCCTCTGCTGGGGGGTCTGTAGGAACCACTCGTCGAGCCTGCTGCGTGATGGTTGCTTGGGTGGAGACCAGTCGAGCCCGAGGTCTGCCACGGCCTTAGTGAGCACGCGGAGAAGCTCGGAGTCAATGTTGGCTCTCACGCTGTCTTGTGTGGATGGCGAGGGGCCGGAAACGGACCCCACCTAGTCATCGCAGTCCGAAGCCGCAAGGGAAAGGCTGTCATCCTTTTCCTCTTCCTCCTCGTCCGAAGCCCGTGAGTGGCGCTTCTTACGCGGCTCGAGCAAAGGGGCGGGGAGCGGGTCGTCGTAGGCGAAGCAGGCTAGTCGAGCCCGCAGAGTGGTAAGATCCATGGCATCACATTCAGGGCAGCCGCCCTTAGCGAGTGTAGCTTTGGCATGGTCGCGGCCCAAGCAGGAAGCGCACAGAATGTGGCGGTCTCCACCGACGAGTGGGCCTCTACACGAGGCACAGGTGGTGCGAGGCATTTGAAACAACACCTTCGAAATATTACTCTTTAGAAGTGTGAACGCAGCGGCGAACACGAGAATAAGCAGTAAAAGGATACGCGCGCCGGATGGCACAGCGACACAGCGTGCTGAAGGTGGCAAATGAAGCTGGCGTCCTCAGTAGCTTTATCCCGCTGAGAGGCGTTTCGACGGCGGCGAGTTGCTTCCTATTCCGGCGGTCAGCGAAGCTAGCCTTACGCAATACGAGAGACCTCTCGAAAGTGAACAACATTATTCAGGCTAGATCAAGCTAATGTAAATGCACAGTGGAAGCACGTCTCATTGTTTCTATTGGAACCGGAGCTTCTAACAGCAGCTGCAGTGATACGATAACTTTACCAATCTCCGATTGACTCTTATTTAGAAGGCTGGACATTGAGCATTGCATTTACTTCCATTCAAAACAATACGAGTGACGCGTCTTGTGTTATTCTAGTGTTATTCTAAATCTTTGCTAACATTACAGTATTGATGTAGTGTTTACTTTAGCTTTTGTAAGCTCTTGCTTTTGTAAGACTGTTCATCACCCTTTAAGCGGGGACACACTTAACAACTGTAAGGTCGATTATGAATGTAATTTGATACTTACGACTGATAATGCCCAAACGCGACGAGTCAGAGACAACTAGTTGTGTTCAGTCGGTGTTCAAAATCTGCTCCAGTCGTTGGAAACAGTCTGTGTGTTATCCATGATTTTGTGATCGATTACTTTTTGCATTACCATAGTTTTCCAACATATATGATTAAATGGGTGGATAACATCATATCTATAAGAAAAAAAAAAAAAAACATACCACTCTGAAACGCCCTGTGAAATCGGTACTCGTGAAAGTCCTTGCTTGGTCGGTACTCGTGAAAGTCCTGTTGATTGTGCCCTAGTTATTGGTGATTCTATTACACGGAACGTGAAAATAGAGCCACCAGCCACCATAGTCACATGTTTTCCGGAAGCCAGAGCGCCTGACATCAGAGCAAATTTAAAAGTGCTGGCCAGTGCTAATCGTAAATTCTCTAAAATTATTATTCACGTCGGCACTAATGATGTTAGACTCCGCCATCGGAGATCACCAAAATTAACATTAAAGAGGTGTGTGAACTTGCAAGTACGATGTCAGGCGCTGTAATTTTCTCTGGCCCCCTTCCTGTTCGCCGGAGTGATGAGATAGTTAGTAGATTGTCCTCACTCAATGGCTGGCTGTCTGATTGGTGTCCGCGTAATAATATAGAATTCATAGACAATTGGAAAAGTTTTTGGGGCAGACCTGACCTGTTGAAAAGAGATGGTATTCATCCCTCCTGGGATGGTGCTGCTCTTCTCTCTAGTAATATGGCACATAGTCTTATGGTGCGTTCACACCGGACGCGAATAGCGCGTCAGGCGCGAGTGATTTCAATGTTAAGTCAATGCAAAGACGCGTTATGCGCGTAAAAAATTCCTGCGGCGCGAATGAGGTGTAGACGCGAATACGCCTCATTGGCGCGAACTGAGCGTTTGGCGCGTTACGCGCGAATGTTTTATGTAGTGCTTTTTGTGCATTCTCGCGTTTGACGCAAATTCGCGTCTGCCGCCCGAGTTGAAAAATCGGAACTTCTGCGTAAATTCCCGCCGCGTTAACCAATCAGGAGCCTGCTTGCTGCACTGTCGCGTGGTGAAGTGACAGTTTATAATGTTATTTTATGTTTGGCCTCAATAAATTATTTTGTAATATGACTAAAATGCTTGGTGTGCAAAGCAAATCTTTCACATAAAAACTCGATTTCAATATATGAGAGATACTCATTTTGTATTGAATGCTATTTATTCCATATCTATTCTAGATTATATGAAACATTATTATTCTAATGTAAAGACAACAAACACAATTTAGTGTATAACAACTTTTTAAAAAAATCACAGGACAGGTTTCACTTTTGGAGGCTTGCTCCATTTATTATCAAAACAAAAATAAATGACAGATTAGGTGGGTGCGGGCGGGCGAGGGTGAACCTCGCGCCGGGCTGTAGAGCGCGGGCTCGACAGGCATAGACCACTCGAGGCCGAGGCCTTATACGGCCTACGCTGTCCTCGTCAGCGTCCTCATCGTTAGGTCCATCAAACCTAGCTCCTGGAGCAAATTGTGAAACTCCTGAAACCCTCCGGAGGGTCTGGTGGACCCGAGTACAACGACGATGTCCCCTACGCAGCTGTATCTGCTCTCCAGAGCATATACGAGCGGTGACTCTCTCGATTAATGCTAATGCTAATGCTCGATAAACATCTAAAAAAGATGGCCGCCAACGGGTTTCGAAACTTTCGCCTCCGGATTTCGCCTCTGACGCGCGTAAATTTCGCTTCAAACTTTTGTTTTTACGCGCGTCAATTTCGCTCTTGACACCCGAATTAACACAAGTGGTCAAGCGTCAAACTAGATGCGGCAGGCGCGAATTTGACGCGCTATTCGCGTCCGGTGTGAACGCAGCATTAGAACTCAAACATGACAATCTGGACAATTAGGACATACAAAAAACTCCTAAACCCATTCAAGGGTAAAAATGTAATTGATGTTCAGCAAATGAAAAACTGATATAATACGGATGAACAAATGATAAAGCTCGGGTTACTGAATATTCAATCCCTTACTTGGTGATTTTAATATGTGTAGATAACGAAAAAGATGCAGTGGGATTGGCATTTAAAGACATTCTTAACTCTATTGGAGTTAGACAACATGTGTCAGGACCTACTCATTGTCATAATCATTCTCTAGATCTAATATTATCACACGGAATCAATGTTGATGCCGTTGAAATTCTGCAGCAGAGCGATGACATCTCAGATCATTATCTAGTCTTGTGTAAACTTCATTTAGCCAAGGCGGCAAAGTCGACTCTGTGTTAAAAATATGTTAGACCTATCACTTCTGCCACTAAAAATTGCTTTATTAATGATCTTACTGATCAGTTTCATCAGCTCAGCATTCCAGATAGCTTAGAAGAACTAGATATTGCGACAGAAACTTTTAACTCTCTCTTTTCCAGCACTTTAGACACAGTTGCTCCTTTGCGCTTAAAGAAGATTAAAGAAAATAGTCCAACGCCGTGGTACAACGAGCACACTCAGGCCCTTAAGAGAGCAGCCAGAAAAATGGAGCGCAACTCGAAGAAAACAAAACTAGAGGTATTTCGCGTTTCATGGAAAGAGAGCTCGATTGCATATAGAGAGGCTTTAAAAGCTGCTAGATCTGCTTATTTTTCAAACCTATTAGAAGAAAATAAACAAAACCCTGGGGGCCCTATTTTAACGATCTGAAATGCAAGTGTCAAGCGCAAAGCGCAAGTAACTTTGTGGGCGGGTCTTGGGCGCTGTTGCTATTTTCCCGGCGGGATAAATGACTCTTGCGCCCGGCGCAAATCTAAAAGGGGTTGGTCTGAAGTAGCTTCATTATTCATAGGTGTGGTTTGGGCATAACGTGAAATAAACCAATCAGGGCGTCATCTCACATTCCCTTTAAGAGCAGACGCGCTTGTTCTAAAGCGGATTCCTATTATAACGGCGGATTTGCCAGGCGCGCGCCAGGAGCGGTTCACAGCCGAGGAGACCGACGTTCTCATCAGGGCCGTAAAACACAGAGAAGTGACGTTGGGGATTGAGAAACACACCCAAACTAACTTCGGTTTAATTTGGGTAAATGTGTAAGCTAGATGTATGCTTTTATAATAAACTAATCTATCTATCTATCTATCTATCTATCTATCTATCTATCTATCTATCTATCTATCTATCTATCTATCTATCTATCTATCTATCGTAATAATGTATGATTTGCAAAAATGAAAACTGCTGCTTCTGTGTAGAAGAGAGAATCAAAGTGTATGCGCGTTGTGCACACGCTACATTGATTATGGCCAAGCATGCACTCTTAAAATTGCATATGAATAACATGCGCAACACGCCACTGACTTTAAACTCGTTTTTTTCGGTCAGTGGCGAAATTGTTTTCTAAACGTGCAAAATAGCATGAGGGAACGTTTGCGCCGGAACACGCCTCCTCTTTGCGTATTTCTTAGTTAACCGACGTGCGTCTGTGGAGGGAAAAGTGCGCTTTGCGCGGGTGCAAAATAGGAATGATACATGCGTCGGTGTACAAAGTCAATTGCGCTGGGTGCAAGATAGGGCCCTAGGTGTTAATTTGAAATAGTGGCTAAACTAACGAAAAATAAATCTTCAACCCCAGACGTTTCCAAGCAGCACAGCAGTAATGACTTTATGAACTTATTTACTAACAAGATTGATAATATCAGGGAGAAAATTATAACTATGCAACCGTCTACTACAGTATCGCATCAGGCAGTGCATTGTAGTCTTCCTAAGGAAAATTGTTTAATTATTCGTTGCTATAGGAGAGGAAGAATTTACTAAACTCGTTAAATCATCTAAATCGACAACATGTATGTTAACAACATGTACCCAATACCGACTAAGCTACTGAATGAGATGCTTCCAGAGGTCATAGATCCTCTTCTTAATATCATTAATTCATCTTTGTCATTAGGATACGTACCAAAAACCTTTAAGCTGGCTATGATTAAACCGCTTGTTAAAAAAACGCAACTTGATCGTACAGAATTAGTCAATTACAGGCCGATCTTGATTCTACCTTTTCTGTCAAAGATACTAGAAAAGGCGGTATCCTCACAACTATGTTCCTTTTTAGAAAGAAATGATATCTGCGAGGATTTTCAGTCAGGATTTAGACCGTACCATAGTACTGAGACTGCTCTCATCAGAGTCACAATTGATTTGCTCTTATCATCCGATCGTGGTTGTATCTCTCTATTAGTGTTACTCGATCTTAGTGCTGCATTTGATACTATTGACCACGACATTCTTTTAAATAGACTCGAAAATTATGTTGGCATTAGTGGAATTGCATTAACATGGTTTAAATCATAATTATCTGACCGTTATCGGTTTGTAGCAGTAAATGAAGAGATGTCTCATCGATCACAAGTTCAGTATGGCGTACCACAAGGCTCAGAACTAGGACCGTTGCTTTTCACTCTGTACATGCTACCCTTGGGAGATATCATTAGGAAGCATGGAATTAGTTTTCACTGTTATGCTTATGATACTCAGCTCTATATTTCTTCACGCCCTGACGAAACTTACCAATTCACAAAATGAACGGAATGCATAGGTGATATAAAAAATTGGATGACTAGTAATTTCCTACTACTTAATTCTGAAAAAAACAGAGATTCTAATTATTGGACAAAAAAATTCCTCACGTAATAATCTAGAATACTGTCTAACACTTGATGGCTGCTCTGTCAAAGTCTTCGTCGTCAGTTAGGAACCTGGGTGTGCTCTTTGATACCAATCTTTCATTTGAAAGTCACGTGTCTAGTATCTGTAAAACGTACTCGGTTACTAACGTAACCTCGGTTCTCTCTAGAGAGGAAACGAGTACTGCGTAAATCTTACGCTAGGGGGAAATCTCTTTTCCGCGAGATACTGAAGCCAAAAAATTATCCTTAATTTTGAAATAATGTAAAACGCGTTGCGGCAGCATGCAGACATAGGCGAGACAGCTCGCGCGCCTATTGGCTGCCCTGCGGCAACTGCAGCAGCCTATCGATAAGGCCCTATCGTGACGTCATCACCAATGGGGGCGCTTCGCGCCCAATACGTCACGTCCCGCCGAAACGGGCGTGGCCTGGGGCTATAAATATAGCATCGAAAGGCTAGCTTACCGGTTTTTCATCGCCGGAGCGAACCGGAGCGTGCGCAGGCACGGCAAGATACGCAGTACTCGTTTCCTCTCTAGAGAGAACCGAGGTTACGTTAGTAACCGAGTACGTTCTCTTACGAGAGGTACTCTCGTACTGCGTAAATCTTACGCTAGGGGAAACAGTGTAAAACGCCGTGCATGCTATGATCCAGCACCAAAGTCCCAAGGGCAAGTGCCCGGGCTCATGTAGTACATGATCATAAGTGACTCACAGAGAGCCCAGGAAGAGTGGCTAGAATAGCATCATTCCTATAATGCAGCATCCTATAAGAAACAGTTATAGTGATGGTATTTTATTCAGTCAGGGCGACCCCGGCCTGGACTGATGAACATAGTGGGTCTTACACACTGCCCATAGAGCTGCGCGATCTAAACGAGCGTTGCTCGAGTCATTTCGGTATTCTGGGCCAGACGCACTTGGGGCAGACAGTACCGATTTTTAGACTGAAAGCAGCTTAGCTTGCAGAGCGGGAACCTCTAGGTTATAAAACCTTATAAATGTAGACGGGGAGGCCCAGCCTGCCGCCATACAGATATCTTGCAAGGCAATCCCACTAGACCAAGCCCACGACGAGGCCACGCCTCTCGTGGAGTGCGCTCTGACACCTAATGGGCACTGCAAGCCCTTAGAGGTGTAAGCCAGCGCTATAGCATCGACTATCCATCTAGATAGACTCTGTTTCGACACGGCGAGTCCCTTAGAACGTCCGTAGAGTGAAACAAAGAGCTGCTCCGTCTGTCTGAAAACAGACGTGCGGGACACATAAGCCCTTAACGCCCTGACTGGGCAAAGGAAGCTGGCGTCCTTCTCCTCATTAGAGACCGGCAGGGCAGACAGGGAAATTACCTGGGCCCTGAACGGTGTGTTGAGGGATTTAGGGACGTACCCGTGCCTTGGTTTGAGTATGACTTTCGAGTCATTTGGCCCAAACTCCATACACGTCGCGCTCACTGAGAGCGCTTGTAAGTCCCCTATGCGCTTCACTGAAGCGAGAGCCAGAAGAAACACCGTTTTGAAAGACAAGTGTTTGATATCTATCGACTGGATTGGCTCAAATGGGGCACCCTTCATGGCCTCCAAGACCGTAGAAAGGTCCCATATGGGGACTGAGGGAGGTCTGGGAGGATTTAACCTCTTAGCTCCTCTAAGGAACCGAATGACCAGATCGTTCCTTCCCAGTGACTGACCAAGCGTTGGTTTGGAAAACGCTGCTATAGCCGCCACATAGACTTTGAGCGTGGATGGGGCTCTGCCTTCATCCAGTAGCTCTTGTAGGAAGGAGAGAACCTCCGTCACTCCACAGTCCAGGGGTGAAAAGCCGCGTGCTGTGCACCAGCTGGAGAACACTGACCATTTTGAGGAATAGAGCCGTCTCGTAGAGGGAGCTCTAGCCTGCATGATCGTGTTTAACACTCCCTCTGGGATATCAGAGGGTACCCGTTGATGGCCCACGCATGTAGGGACCAAAGCTCCGGGCGAGGATGCCAGATCGAGCCCCTGGCTTGAGAGAGGAGGTCCCTCCTCACTGGTATTGGCCATGGGGCAGTGCTCGTCAGCTGCATAAGAACTGGGAACCAAGCCTGGTTCTTCCAGAACGGAGCAACCAGTAACACTGAGCATCTGCTTTCCCTGATCCGCTCTAATACCTGAGGTAGGAGCGTGATGGGGGGAAAAGCATAGAGCGGGCAGCGGGGCCAGACGTGGGCCAGCGCATCCCTGCTCTTGGAGAAAAATTCCGGGCAGTGAGCGTTTTCTTGAGACGCAAACAGGTCTATCTTTGCTCTGCCGAATGTCTGCCACAGCAGTTGGACTGTCTGCGGATGCAGTGACCATTCTCCTGCTGGAACATTGTTCCTGGACAGTCTGTCTGGTCCCACATTCAGGTGGCCGGGCACATGCGCTGCCCTGAGCGAGCGCAAATTGTGCTGAGCCCATACCAGGAGGCGTTTCGCTAACCTGTACAGGTTTCGGGATGTGATGCCTCCCTGGCGATTTATGTAGGCTACCACTGACATGTTGTCCGAGCGGACCAAGACGTGGTGTCCTGCTATTTGGGGACGAAAGCGCCTCAGCGCGTTGTCGACTGCCATCATTTCCAGGCAGTTTATGTGCAGAAGCTTTTCCCGTTCTGACCACTGGCCGAAAAACGGTCTGCCCTCGAGCAGTGCTCCCCATCCCGAGGTGGAGGCGTCCGTGGACACCACCTTCACACTCGAGGAAGTCCCCAGGCTTACACCTGACTGGTACCAGTCGGTCGCTCTCCAGGGTATCAGTGCTGAGACGCATTTTTGATCGACCTTGAGGCGAAAGAGACCTGAAGTCCACGCTCGACGCGGTACTCGCGCTTGTAGCCAGAACTGCAGTGGGCGCATGCGAAGCAGACCCAGCTGGAGAACTGCGGATGCTGCTGCCATGAGACCGAGCATCCTTTGAAACTTCTTTAGCGGGACTATAGTGCCGCGGCGGAAGGTTTCTGTCATGCGCTGAATAGTCAATCTGCGCTGTAGCGATATTTGAGCTGTCATTGACAGCGAGTCCAGTTCTGTGCCCAGAAAGGATATTCTCTGACTGGGAGACAGTGAACTTTTCGCCCAGTTGACTTTGAGACCCAGATTCTCGAGATGTTCGAGTAAAATGGTTCTGTGTTCTATGAGCTCCGTATGTGACTGAGCTAGAACCAGCCAATCGTCCAAGTAGTTCAAAACTCGCATTCCCCGAAGTTTCAGGGGAGCGAGGGCTGCGTCCATGCACTTCGTGAATGTACGGGGTGCTAAGGACAGGCCAAACGGTAGGACTGTGTATTGATAAGCCTGGCCCTCGAAGGCGAATCTCAAAAATCGCCTGTGACGTGACGCTATTTGTATTTGGAAATACGCGTCTTTCAGATCTATTGACACAAACCAGTCCCCGTGGCGAATTTGCGCCAGGATTTTCTTGGTTGTGAGCATTCTGAACCGGCGTTTTGAAAGCGCTTCGTTCAGTTGTCTTAGATCTAGAATGGGTCTGAGACCCCCGTCTTTTTTCGGAACCAGAAAATATCTGCTGTATAGCCCCCCTTCGCTCTGAGCTTGAGATAAAGGCTCTATTGCCCCTTTGCTCAACAGTTTCGCAATTTCGGTACGAAGTACACTTGCTACTTCCTTTTCTACCGTGGTTTCGACTCGCACCGCACAACGGCGGGGACGTCGAGCGAACTGTAGCGAATAGCCTCTTTCTATAATGTTCAGCACCCATTCTGATACACCGGGAAGCTTTGCCCACGCATGTGCATGCATAGCTAAGGATTGAATGAGATCGGAGCTCTGGTCGTGACATAGTGGCGACCGGGGAGCTTCGGTATGCTGTATTATAGACACCGCATTTGCAGCGCTCGAGGCGGGGAGTGTTTTGATCACAGCGGGCGGTTCGCCCGCGCTCGGCTCTCTCACGGCAGGTAGCTGAGAGACGGCGAGCGTGGGGGAAACCGAGGGATTCGTCATGTCTGTGAGTGAATGTGGGCGCAGGACAGCGGGCACATTTGCACTGAAAACACCATCGACCTGAGTCGGCTGTATGTGTGTTGGTTTCGTTTTTACAGAAACCGAGAGACATGCAGCGTGTAGTGTTTGTGGGCACTGGGACGTGGTCACGCTCACTACATTCTGTGCGCAATCGACATGAGTCGATTTTATGTGCGCGAGCCCTGTGGGGCGGGCTGTGTCTGTGTGTAGGAATGGGCACTGGGCAGTGGGCATTTTTACTACACTCATAACACCGTCGGCCGTGGCCGGAATACCAGAAAATACGCTCTTTACAGGATTTATCTGGGTCGCCGTGAAAACGGCGTTTGTGTACAGGCAAGCGGGTAATGTAACCGACTTGTTTACTGTAGAGTACACTGGAACAGTCGCATGTAATGGAACTGGACGAGCGAGAAGTTTTGGTGGAAACCCGGCCGCAGCGGGGCTTGAACACCGTCGTTTTCCTAAGCTGGCTAGGAAGACTTTGAGGCCTCGGGCTTCATCTCAATCTTCGGCCGAGTCCCACGCTGTGGGGGGCGGCGGCCGGCAGAGCGAGAGCGTGGTCTCTGGTCCCGGGCCTGTCGACGCTGTGAAGCGGCGGCGGGGGGCGGCGGCTGCGAGCTGCGAGCAGACGGCTGTTTAGAGCGGCCTGATGCGGAGCTAGAGCGCTTTGGCAAGAAGTGCTTCATGGCCTGCGACGTCTTTTGTACCTCAGCGAATCTGTCCGCGAAATCTTAGGCCAGTAGCAGAAACGGGGGCGTCGAGGAACACAGAGCGCTCCGAGTCCGGCATTTCTGAAAGCGTCAGCCAGAGGTGTCTCTCAGCAACGGTGAGAGAAGCCATGTTCCGCCCTATGGCCTGTGCAGCGGATTTTGTAGCGCGGAGTGCGAGGTCTGTAGCGCTCCTTAAATCCGCCACGTTGACTGCTTCCGTGCCTTCCTCGTCCAGCTTTCGGAGAAGGTTAGCTTGGAAGATCTGGAGAGTGGCCATAGTGTGTAGCGCTGATGCAGCCTGCCCAGCGGCGGTGTAAGCGCGACTGTGCAGGGTAGAAGTAGCGCGGCAGGCTTTTGAAGGTAGCGCCGTCTTAGTCCGCCGTCCAGCAGAGGGCGGGCAAAGATGGGCTGCTACTGCCTCCTCCACTAGAGGGAGAGCGAGGTATCCTCTGTCTTTGGCACCGTCCACCACGGAGAATGCCGCTGAAGCAGAGGAGCGCAGCCTGGCTGAGAAAGGGGCGCTCCAAGACTTTGCCAGTTCTTCATGAAGCTCAGGAAGAAACGGGGCGGGTCTTGAGGGCGTGGAAACGCGGTCCCCTTGCAAGAAACAACCGTCCAGACGGTTGCGTGTAGGCTCGGCGGGCGCGGACCACTCGAGGCCGAGGCTCTCTGTGGCCTGTGTGAGCAGACGCATCAGCTCAGCTTCAATACTGGCCCGTTTTCCTGACGACTCGCGGGCAGAAGAAGGGGCGAGGTCCACAGAGCTCGCCCAATCCTCGCTGTCCGAAGCCAGGATAGAGCAGATGTCCTCCTCGAAAACTGCCGCTTCTTCCTTGTCATCTCCGGCGGAAGCGGCGGCCAGCGGCGGCCACTGTCCGGGAGTGAGAGACTCGAGAGAAGCAGACGGCGAAGCTGGCAGGCGCACCGGCGAGCTTTTCTCGGTAGGAGGCTCAGGGATCCGCTGAGCACGGCGCTTTTTACGGCGCGGCGTCGCAGCGGGAAGTGCAGGCTCGTGGAAAGTTGCCATGCGAGTCCTCAGAGTCGCCATAGGCATAAGCTCGCAGTGAGGGCATCCGCCGTCGGCGAGCGCTAGAGCTGCATGTCCTTCACCCAGGCAGGAAACGCAGATGACATGGCGGTCCCCGTCGCTGAGTGGGGCTCGGCACGAGCCACAGGATGGACGAGACATCTTGAAAAAGACGCTCTGCTCTTTTAGAGAAGGAGTGTGAGTCGCGGCGGCGAACACACACTAGCAATGAAAGGATATGACGCCGGATAGCGTAGCAGGAACGGTGGTTGAAGGCGGCGCGACCAGCGACTCCAGGTACCGAACTCGTCCCGCTGAAATGCTTTTTCCACGGCGCGGCTTCTTCTCTCTGGATCCAGCGATGCGTGAGCTCCGCTGAAGAGATGAAAAATCGGTAAGCTAGCCTTTCGATGCTATATTTATAGCCCCAGGCCACGCCCGTTTCGGCGGGACGTGACGTATTGGGCGCGAAGCGCCCCCATTGGTGATGACGTCACGATAGGGCCTTATCGATAGGCTGCTGCAGTTGCCGCAGGGCAGCCAATAGGCGCGCGAGCTGTCTCGCCTATGTCTGCATGCTGCCGCAACGCGTTTTACATTATTTCAAAATTAAGGATAATTTTTTGGCTTCAGTATCTCGCGGAAAAGAGATTTCCCCCTAGCGTAAGATTTACGCAGTACGAGAGTACCTCTCGTAAGAGAACCGCATTTTTCCATCTTAAAAATATATCTAAATTACGTCATATGCTCTCATTTACAAAAATCCGGAACAATTAGTCCATGTGTTCATGACATCAAGGCTAGATTATTGTAATGCTATTATGGGTGATTGCCCTGCACGCCTAATAAACAAATTACTGCTGGTCCAAAACGCAGCAGCTAGAGTTCTTACCAGAACCAGGAAGTATGACCATATTAGCTCAGTTCTGTCAACACTGCACTGGCTCCCTATTAAACATCGTATACATTTTAAAATATTGCTGATTACTTACAAAGCACTAAATGGTTTAGCTCCGCAGTACTTGAGCAAGCTCTTAACGCATTATAGTCCTTCATGTCTATTGCGATCTCAAAATTCCGGCCAGTTGATAATACCTAGAATATCAAAATCGACTGCTGGTGGTAGATCCTTTTCCTATTTAGCACCAAAACTTTGGAACAGGCTTCCTAACATTGTCCGGGAAGCAGACACACTCTGTCAGTTCAAAGCTAGACTAAAAACACATCTCTTTGACCTAGCATACACATAACACATTATAGACTTTTTATAATTCAATGTTAGGCTGCATAGATTAGGTCAGCCGGAATCGGGAACACTTCCCATAAATCCTGACATACTCGTTACATCATAAGAAGAATGGCATCTACGCTAATATTAGTCTCTCTGTTTATCCCGAGGTTTGCCACAGTCCGCCGTATCCAGGCCGTATCCAGATCTGATGAAGGACCTGGGCCTGGACGCGATGACAACGCACTCCTGAAATGTCAACTAGGCTCCCTCCCCTCCCTTTACCTATCTACAGATAAAGCGTTGTCGGGATAATTCTGGTTCTCGTGGCTACATGAAAGCGATAAAAATTCTGTATTATTAATTTTAAGGCCAGACATGTACTATGTTGAGGGTTGATTTGTAGGGAAGGACTACACGCCTGCGCACATATATTCAAACGCACATACCTATAGACTGAACTCGTAATACGCACGTGCACGCCATCGGCGTTCTCACTGGTTCGCGTTTTTGAAGTTTGCGCAGAAAGAACGTAATACGCATGTGCACGTCATCAGCTGGACAATAACTTTATTCTAGAGCTGCTATAAAGCCAATAACACTTTACTTTAATTTCCTATTATCAATGTAAGGCTGCTTTGGAACAATCTACATTGTTAAAAGCGCTATATAAATGAAGATGACTTGACTTGACACGTCATTTCACTCGGCGGCCATCTTTGAGACCCATCTTGGGCATGCAAGTTCAGCTCCTATCTTTTTGAATGGGGAAACATCCAATTCTCCAAAACTGTTCGCCAAGCTTACGATTAAATTTCATACCTTAAATCACCTATGAAACCTGACAACAACTGTCTCATAAATGTTGTTTCTAAACGCTTGAATCATGACAGAAAACTACTTGGTTACTAATGTAACCTCAGTTGCCTGAGATGAGGGAATGAGTATTGCGTAAGGCTAGCTTGGCTGACCTCCAGAATAGGAAGCCGCCATCGAAACGCCTCTCAGGTAAAGCTACTGAAGACGCCGGCTTCATTCGCCACCTTCAGCACGCTGTGTCGCTGTGCCATCCGGTGCGCATATCCTTTTACTGCTAATTCTTGTGTGTTCGCTGCTGCGTTCACACTCTAAACGAGTAATATTTCGAAGGCGTTGTTTCAAATGCCTCACACCACCTGCGCCTCGTTTTTGTCCAATAATTAGAATCTCTGTTTTTTCAGAATTAAGTAGTAGGAAATTACTAGTCATCCAATTTTTTATATCACCTATGCATTCCGTTCATTTTGTGAATTGGTAAGTTTCGTCAGTGCGTGAACAAATATAGAGCTGAGTATCATCAGCATAACAGTGAAAACTAATTCCATGCTTCCTAATGATATCTCCCAAGGGTAGCATGTACAGAGTGAAAAACAACGGTCCTAGTTCTGAGCCTTGTGGTACGCCATACTGAACTTGTGATCGATGAGACATCTCTTCATTTACTGCTACAAACCGATAACGGTCAGATAATTATGATTTAAACCATGTTAATGCAATTCCACTAATGCCAACATAATTTTCGAGTCTATTTAAAAATATGTTGTGGTCAATAGTATCAAATGCAGCACTAAGATCGAGTAACACTAATAGAGAGATACAACCACGGTCGGATGATAAGAGCAAATCAATTGTGACTCTGATGAGAGCAGTCTCAGTACTATGGTATGGTCTAAATCCTGACTGAAAATCCTCGCAGATATCATTTCTTTCCAAAAAGGGAACATAGTTGTGAGGATACTGCCTTTTCTAGTATCTTTGACAGAAAAGGTAGAATCAAGATCGGCCTGTAATTGACTAATTCTGTACGATCAAGTTGCGTTTTTTTAACAAGCGGTTCAATCATAGCCAGCTTAAAGGTTTTTGGTACGTATCCTAATGACAAAGATGAATTAATGATATTAAGAAGAGGATCTATGACCTCTGGAAGCATCTCTTTCAGTAGCTTAGTCGGTATAGGGTCTAACATACATGTTGTCGATTTAGATGATTTAACGAGTTTAACGAATTCTTCCTCTTCTATAGCAATGAATAATTCAATTTTTTCCTTAGGGAGACTACAATGCACTGCCTGATGCGATACTGTAGTAGACGGTTGCATAGTTATAATTTTCTCCCTGGTATTATCAATTTTATAAGTGAAGAAGTTCATAAAGTCATTACTGCTGTGCTACTTGGAAACTTCTGGGCTTGAAGCTTTATTTTTCGTTAGTTTAGCCACTGTTTCAAATAAATACCTAGGGTTTTGTTTATTTTCTTCTAATAGGGTTGAAAAATAAGCAGATCTAGCAGCTTTTAAGGCCTCTCTGTATGCAATCGAGGTCTCTTTCCATGAAACGTGAAATACCCCTAGTTTTGTTTTCTTCCAGTTGCGCTCCATTTTTCTGGCTGCTCTCTTAAGGGCCTGAGTGTGCTCATTTTCTTTAACTTCTTTAAGCGCAAAGGAGCAACTGTGTCTGGAAAAGAGAGAGTTAAAAGTTTCTGTCGCAATATCGAGTTCTTCTAAGCTATCTGGGATGCTGAAATTATGAAACTGATTAGGAAGATTATTAATAAAGCAATCTTTAGTGGTAGAAGTGATAGGTCTAACATATTTGTAACACGGAGTCGACTTTGCAGTCACGGAGTCGACTATGATTTCATAAGATCTGGAAAAATTGCGTTGTAGTCATCCGCCGCTGCGGAAAAATGACCATGACAGAAAAAGAAAAAATAACTCATTTAATTCCGGCGCTTTCCGGCGCTTGCGCAGACTAAGCCAGAACGCTTTTTTTTCATTTCATGGGGACTGAGAGTGGACGGAGGAGCTGAACACGTAGCGCCGGATGAAATTCTATGAAGCCTCTGTGCGGGTAAATAAGGGGAATTTATGTCGGTTGATAGGTTAAAGAAGTATAGGAAAGTGTCAGTGGTCCATTTCTGAGATAGGTGGCGGTAATGCACATATTTTTTTGCGATCCGCCGTAAAAAAAAACAAGAAGAAGAAAGTATATAATGTGTAAGAAACAATAATGTGCTTTTTAGAACTATCATATGACCCCTTTAAGTATACGCTAAAGTGTACTTCTTTTTCAAAAGGGTAATAATTTAATATTACTGCGTATTAAAATCAGTAACTGAGTCTGAATGTACTGTAAATGCCCGTTTCTCGATGAACACAAGCTGTGCTGCTCTCACTCACGTCGATGTGGATCTGTTTCTCGCTGTGTTCCTCCATCAGGCGTCTGGATGTGCTGTGGAGTCTCTCGTTGTCGGCCTGCGGCCAGGGCCGGCGCTAGCTATAGGCAGAGCAGGCGATTGCCTAGGGCCTCGGGCTTTGAGGAGGGGCCTCCATAACCGTATAACATCCTTGGCCCTGTCCCAAATGGCACACTCCGGACTTGTGGACTTCCTCAGAGTCCACACTTTGGTGACGTCATGTAGTGCAGACCTATAGGGCCCTTGGCGCGAGTCCACGAGGGCGCATTGAGAGGTATTTTTGGGACAGACTCGATCGGCATGCCGGAAATAACGGTCTGGTTGTTGTTGGACAGGAGAAATCACATTTTTGCGCTCCGACGTCTTATCTGCATGTCCACTACACAGCCTAATTTTACAGTTCTATATTTTGATATTATGCATATCACCTGGGCATTAGACAATAGATAAATCATGCTTATTTAAATGATGTATACAGTTGTACATAATAATACATAATGTTCCATTTTAACTAAGATTACAATTTTAAAACATAATTTAAACATATTTTTTTCAATTTACAGGTTTCAATATTCATACTATGTTTACATATGACTCAGTAAAGCCCTGCCATTCGGTTCTATTTATTTAATGAATCATAATGCGATCGTATTATTAAACACGCTATTATTATGTTTGAGACATCAACCACTGGTCGATGACCATAATGTTTGTATAAACTGTAGGTAACAACTGGTAAAATGTACATTTAGGTCATAAAAACAGTAATATTTTCTTCACAGCCATGTCAACAATTATCCGTGAGTGAAATCTCCTCCCATCTGTTGTCTGATTGGCCTTTCGCAAGGATTCCTGGGTAGTTAAAGTGCGTGGAGCCTGCATCTATGCGGGCTTCGTGGAAGACCGCTTCAAGGGTACAAAGGGGGCGCTGCTGAGCACACTTCAGAGCGGTAAAATGCTGAATGGGACGGCCTACGGACTCGTAGACTCAGCGAGCACGCGCAATTCAAGTCCACGAGACCGAAAGTCCGCATGAAGTGCGCCATTTGGGACAGGGCCCCACCAGTCAAGAAGGGCAGAAATACTAGCCTCATTGTTCATTGGATATTGTTGAATTGTCACTCATCTGCAGTTAAACCAATTAATGTTTCCGTTTCAAAGCGGGTGCCGGCTTCTGAAAGTTTGTGTAACGAACGCATCCATCGGGTGCTGCGAAGCAAAAGCCTAATAGGCACGCAGAGAAGCACAGCTCGTGATGCAGGTGTGTGAGCAGTTGTCGTCATCTATTTTGGAGTGATTGCAATGTATTCTAAATATAAACTTGTACTGCAGATCAGCCTCATTTATGGAAAAATCATTCACCGCTTTATTACGAGTTTAAAAGAGCGCGAGCGTCATTAACGTTCCCAGACTCGACGCTTTGAATTTGCGCGTACAATGAATAACATCGCGTCGGGAGCTGACTAGTAAAAAAGCTACAAAAGTAAAAGACAAGACGTTTGTATTCAAAGTTGAAAAGCCAACACACTACAACATTTTTAAATGTTTCAAATAAAGGATCTCATATCTATGGGTCTATCTTCTAAATTCTGCAGATGATTAGATTATACCCTGACATCATAGCCTACTTATGCCAATAATATCAGTTTAGATTTTCTTTTTCTGCTCAGTAGAGATCGTGTCTTTCTCTTCCACTTGATTTGTGTATAGCATAAGGTAACAATGCAATACATAATATCATATTACTGATATTAATAATAATATGATATCTGCAGTCAATATTGATTAAATGGGAAAAATCCTGCCCATACCGCAGCTATGAAAAAAAATGATAAAAGCACTTATGTTCATTTACTGAAGTGGTATTCTGGAACTGTGAATAAATTGAATAAAACAGCAAAATAACAACTACAGCAACAATAACATCTTAATTAAGCAAAAAAGAGATTACCTTAGATAAAGTTTGATTAATATGTACATACAGTACCGGTAAAAAGTCTGGACCCATTACTATTTGTAATGTTTTTGAAAGAAGTTTCTTATTATGCTCTACAAGCCTGCATTTATTTGATCAAAAATACAGAAAAAAACAGGAATATTCAGCAAGGATGTGTTAAATATATAAAAAGGGATTGTGAAGACTTTTTTAAAACAACTTTTTAATAATCAAAAAATCCTGAAAAAGGTTATGAAATAAATATTAAGCACCATTTCTAACAATTGATAATAAATCAGAATATTATAAAGTTTTCTGAAAGATCACGTGACACTAAATTCAGCTTTGCATCACAGAAATCAATTTTAAAGTATAGTTAAATAGAAAACCTTAGAAAATAGAAATTTTAAATTTTATTAATATTTCACTATATTATTTTTCTGTATTTTTGATCAAATAAATCCAGGCTTGATGAACATATGAGACTTCTTTCAAAAACATTAAAAATAGTAATGTGTCCAAACTTATGAACTGTGTAAGTAAAAATATACTAAATTTAAAATGAAATGTTGTATAAATAAAAAGGTTAGGAATCATATTTGTTTCAAGTGTTTTTTATTGTGGGTGGGGGGCCTCCAACATGGATTTTGCCTAGGGCCTCCTAATGTCTAGAACCGGCCCTGCCTGCGGCTGCAGTAAGACTCCCTTTCACATCCATCGCCACATCAGTGTTCTGAAGGCCATTTTGTTCTGCAGCTTTTTCTGAGAGAGAGGAAAAATGTAATTCGGCATTTTCTTAATAAACATGACACTGACACAATAATTCTCCAACCACATAAAGTCCTTGTTATTGTTTCAGCACAAATCTCGATCATCAGGAACAGTTACCCTAAAGTGGAAAACTCTGACAACACTAACCCTAAAATTTACATGAACCCCGCCCCCGGGAACGCGATTTATAGATTATCATGACAGAATATGCTTATCAATGACTAGATTAGAAGATAACTACACATAAGCTACATACATTCATCAACTAACCATACAGAAATGTTGTCTACATGTTGTCACTTCTTCTTGAGTCTCTTCATCTTTGTCTGACTGCGGTTTGAACATAAAAGGCTAAACGTTTTTTTAAATATTCAGTGCGTGTCTGTGTGAGGTAATCGAAGATGCTTACACGGCGCGTTTTTGATCACCCTCAAAAAGTGACAATTTTAATATGCTATAACAAATATCTGTGGGGTATTTTGTGCACTCTGGGGACATCAGAGACTTATTTTACATCTTGTGAAAAGGACATTATCGGACCCCTTTAATACTTTTATTTCAAAAGGACTTTCAACAGGAATCGGTGTGATCTGGAGATCGTGTGAGAGATGTAAAGTGACTTCTGTGTACAAGAGGCTTCATACTTTGGCACACTTTTGACAGTGGACTTTCTTTGTTTGTGAAATTTCATGAGGGTGAATTTGAAAAGTTATTTTTGGTTGAACTATTCCTTACTCACCATGGTTTTGTCCAGATCTTGCACTTGGTTGCAATAAAACTTCAATACGGGCACAAGATAGTCAGCCAACCAATCATTCAAGTTCGGCTGAGGATGACAACATGTTATCAAGTGCTGAATATAAATGAGCAGAAACGTGAGTGATACTGGTGTGTGTGTGTGTGTGTGTGTGTGTGTGTGTGCGTTCACCTGGCTGAGATAACCATTCATCATATCAGCTTCGAGTGTCAGACGATGTGAGAACTCTATGAGCACCTTGACTTCCTGTGTCAGAACATCTCTGAACTCTATGAGCAGCACCTTAACTTTCTTTCTCAGATCATCTCTGGACTGTATGAGCACCTCAACTTCCTTTCTCAGTTCATCTCTGCACCATAAGATCGCATTGACTTCCTTCAGCATGTCTTTGAATAAGTCCATAAACTGAGGAGGAAACAGTTTTTGAAGATTTACTTGGTTTCATTTCATACCTCTCATACAGTAACTGGGAAACCAACATATCTGTGCCCATAATGCCCTTTTGCCTGAACTTTGAAGAGGGATCAAACTCTATGAGAGCACTGCTGAATCAGTTAAGCACATCCTCCGTGTCTCTTTCTTTGAAAAGGCAAGTAATATACTTTCTGAACTTTTGACCTTTAACCCCACCAGAGGTTGCCATGATGGCACACAGCCCTGGGAATCACCCTTGAATCAAACAGGATGTGGCATCGCTGTCCGCCCACTTTCTGATATGTTTGCGTAACCCCTGATGTCTAACCTGTGTTACTCTTAGTGCTGTTTGCTTCCCTGTGAGGCTCTGTTAGATGGACACATTTATCTTGGGATGTAACTTTATTAAACTGAAGGGATGACTAGCGTCATAGTATGGAAGCTTGATTCCACCACAGAATAAGAAATAAAAAAGGTAACTGTGATTTTTAATCTCACAATTCTGACTTTTGACACAATTGCGAGTTTACATCTTGCCATTGTGAGTAATAAAGTCAGAATTAAGAGATATAAACCCAATTCTAAGAAAAGAAATTCAGTCTTTTTACCCCTCAGTTTATATCTCACAAGAAGTCAGAATTGTGAGTTATAAAGTCAGAAATGCGAGTGTATATATCTTTTTTTCCATCAGAATTAACCTTTATAACTCTCAATTGCAAGTTTATATGCAAGAAAAAAAGTCTGAAATTGTGAGATAAAAGTCAGAATTGCGAGATATAAACTCTCAATTGCGGGAATACTGACTTTATGTCTCGCAATTCTGAGTTTATAACTTGCAATTGTGAGTTTATTTCTCACAATTGTGAGGGGAAAAAGTCAGAATTGTGAGATAAAAAGTCGCAATTATCTTTTGAATTGTTTTATTCTGTGGAGGAAGTGTAGATGTGTAGATGACAAACATGAATTAGATTATTATACTGACTATCAAGACAGTTACTGACTGTTCAATACTTCCTTGTCAATGAAAATAAAACTCTAGCAAAAAGAACAAGCTATTAACATGTTTTTGGACAGTACAAGAGTTACACAGTGTTTGTGGACACATAGCATGAAAATATGATTATGTTTTAGATGGTAATGCCATGTTTTTGAGCATGTGCCATGGATATATATAGAGAGAGAGTTTTTTTTTAATACGTGTATTAAGGTAATACCTTTTTTTTTTTTTTATCTATTTTGGTAGTGTTGGGACATATAACAATGGAAATACTAGGCTATGCTTCTAGACCTTTTTTTTAAAATCTGGTAATACCCTGTTTTTTTTATATAAAATACCATGGAAATACTATGGGTGTTACCTTGTAAACATTATGGTTTATGAATATAGTAATTAGTCAGTTCCATTTCCATATTATGTGATGGTACACCAAATAGTACACCTACAAAACAGTATTAAAAACTACCATGGCAATATTATAGCTTTTGGGAGTACCATGTAAAATACTATTTATAATTCTATTACTATGATACACAGTCATGTGAAAAAGAAAGGATACCCTACTGAATTCTATGGTTTTACGTATTTAGTATTATACATTTATTATAATTTGGGAATTTTGTTTGTTGCCTTAATGTAACATGTTTAGAAAACAATTTGAAAAATTTGAAAAAAATATTTATTTTAAAGTAAATCATACAGCAAAATTAAAAGGCTTAATTTGCATATTTATTGCAAAAATATTCCGATTATTTTATGCTCCTTATTTATGCAATGTCCTTTTTATACCTAACAGCTGCTGTTATTTCCAAGTGTGACTCAAGATGTACATTTATGCAACTGTCCATTACATATACTCTACTGTTCAAAAGTTTGGGGTCGGTACGTACAATTTGTGTGTGTGTTTGTGTGTGTCTTTTTGAAAATCTCTAATATTTATCATATATATCATAAAAATTACAGTTAAAAACAATTAACGTTATATTGTGAAATATTAGTACCATTTAAAAAACTTTTTCTATTGTAATATATATAATAAAGTGTAATTTATTCCTGTGATCATAGCTGAATTTTACAGTACTCCAGTGTCACATGATCCTTCAGAAATCATTCTTTTTATTTATCAATGTTGAGAGGATTTGTGCTGCTTCATATTTCTGCTGAAATACACTCTGGGGACATCAAATACTTATTTTACATCTTGTGAAAAGGGCATTATACCACCCCTTTAACTAATGTTAACTAACGAACAGTAACGTTAAAGTGTTACCAGCAAGTTATTAACCTGTGTTTTGTGGTGATAGACCTAACGTTACAGTGTAGTGGAGGTAAGTTACCATGGAAGCATACACTTCTAGTTCACAGTACTAGTTTTTGCAAGTTTCCTCCTTTCTCTTACCTTTAGCAGTGCTAACCCTTTCCCGTTCCCCTGGGCGATGAGAAGAGCCTCCAGCGCCCGATTCGAGCTCGACGGCTCCGGCAGGGAGTCTGTGATCTGATTCTGCAGGTGTTCCTGGATGAAGTCTAGAAAAGTGCGCAGATAATTGAAATCGTACGTTCCGAAAGTAGATATAATGGAGAAATCCATCAGCTCCTGCAAGCTTTTGTCTGTTGACACGATCTTCAGCAAATCGCACGTTATCGGCTGTTTTGCTTTGGCTCTTTGCTTGTTTACGCTTATAAAGCCCTCATTATGCTTCTGCGTCAACTCCACGGCGTAGCTACGCCGTCACTCCAACGGCGTCGTGACCGTTTTATGGTTCTGCGTCGGGTTGCGTTGCATCGCGGTGCATTTCACCGCCAGAACGCTAGGGGGGTGGTGTGGTTCGCGAATCTCTTTCCTAGTTTGTTTTGGTTCCATGCGCCGGTTCCGCTTTTTCATTTCCGACAATGGCGAGCGAAAGAGAGAGAGTGTTGTCGCAGCTGGAGCTAATCAACGTTGAACAACAAATGATTTTATTGCAAATGTTTAATCGTAGAAGAAAAAGAAGACGTCAGCGAAGGTGGTCTGTACGACCAGTGCACGAAGACAGGGGAAGGATTGGCGAATTTGTTACGGTTGTTCGACCGCTGAGGGACTTGGACGAAGAAATGCACTTTAAGTATTTTCGGATGTCGAAAGGTCGATTTGACGATCTTGTTCATCGTTTAAAGCCGTTAATACAGCATCAGACTACACACAGTATGCCTATTGACCTCGCTCAGAGACTGGCAGTGACTTTAAAGATTTTATCTTCGGGTGCAAACCAACAGATCACCGGGTTGGGCTACAAAATGGGTTCGACCACGGTGCCATGGCAGGATAATGTAGTGTCCCGTGGCAGACTTGGTTAATTACTTGATATCCATGATGTACCCGTGAACATTGTATTGTAAATAAACAACAAACTTTTTTTCAAAACAAACATTGATTTGATTGATTGAAGTTTATTTCTAGCAACAACAAAAAAAGAAAAGAATATATATAAATATATACATATACACTACCGGTCAAAAGTTTTAGATCGGTAAGATTTTTAATGTTTTTAAAAGAAGTCTCTTCTGCTCACCAAGGCTGTGTTTAGTATATAAAAAACAATAAAACAAAACATATTTTATGACAATTTAAAATGACTGTTTTCTATTTTAATATATTTTACTCCGGAAATGATGTATAATCTGACCAATCACAGCCCCTGCGGTCTGCGTCACCGCGACGCGTAGTTACAATTTTTTGGAGGTGCACGTCAAGCTACGGCGGAGGGGTCGCGTCGAGGTTCGCGTCGACGCAGAGGGGTCCGTGGGGGTACGCCGTCGATTCGACGCAGAAGCATAAAACAGGCTGAGCAGCGGCGTCTTTGGGTGCTTAGCAACTGATTCAGTGGTATAGACCCGCCCCTCCGCTTCCGGCTCATGGGACCTTATGTCGCAAAAAATATGTATGGTAGTCAATGGCGAGAGACAACTTATCTTTTTATTCCGTCCAGGCCCGGAGTGGGTAATCGGGAGAATCGGGAGAATTCCCGGTGGGCCGCTTCACTTTTGGGCCGGTCGAGGATATATATATATATATATATATTTTTCACATTTCAATGTCACGTTAGTTACATTAGGCTACACACGTTCCGCATTCTGACACCGCAGCGCGCAGCCTCTGCATGGGTTGTACCATGTGAGGGAGTTCTCCCCTCCCCCCCTATAGAGTTGGTTGGGTCCATAACACGTCTTTTCCAAAACGTTTTCTCAGGTAGGCTACCGCGGCACCGCCGGCGCCTACCGATAGCTGGGGCGGCCCTACCGTAACGGTACGCGTCAGGGAGGATGGATGGGAGGAAGAGGTCAGGAGGTATGGAAGCTTTGTTTCTGCCACAGAATAAAACATTTTAAAAGATAATTGCGACTTTTTATCTCACAATTGCGAGTTTACAGCTCGCAATTCTGACTTTATTTCTCAGAATTGAGAGATATAAAGTCAAAATTGTGTGAAATAAAGTCGCAATTGCGTGTTATAAAGTCAGAATTGCGAGATATAAAGTCAGAATTGCCTGAAATAAAGTCGCAATTGCGTGTTATAAAGTCAGAATTGCGAGATAGAGTCAGAATTGCGTGATATAAAGGCGCAATTGTATGTTATAAAGTCAGAATGGCAAGATATAAAGTCAGAACTGCGTGAAATAAAGTTGCAGTTGCTTATAAAGTCAGAATTGCAAGATATAGAGTCAGAATTGTGTGATATAAAGTCAGAATTGCGAAATATAAAGTAAGAATTGTGTGATAAAGTCGCAATTGCTTCTTATAAAGTCTAAGTGAATTATTATTTAACCTTTACATTATTTGTTGAACCATGGTATTAATACAAACTACACAATAGCTGAACTGTTGCTTCATTTATCCAATTTAGAAAAAGTGCTAATTTGGAATTCCACCATGGAAAAAGTGGGCCGGTCTTGGGCCTGAAACTCCCGGGCTGAAAAGTGGCCCCACTCCGGCCCTGATTCCGTCTGAACTGTGCCCTGAATTACACATATGATGTTTGTCAATTTAAAAGATAATTATGAAAGTCAAGAAAGTCGCAGTTTGTCATAAAACAGAATAGTAACGTTTAGTTTTATGTGAAAATCGCTCAATGAACTACGTCTCGCACTATGTACTTCACCATCCGTTGCTCGAATGTGTGCAGTCCGGTACAAAACACTCAGGCATGACGGCGTAACGTTACGATTATAACGTAAGACTTACGATGACGTCACATTTCTCCCGCAACTCCTTACGGCGCCATCTTGTGTGTCAAGTGGGTCAAGCGTTTGTATTACGGAGCATTATGATATCCTGAATCGGCATTATTCTGAACATAAAAATCATACGATTATTCTCCGTTTGGCTGGAGTTAATGTTCAGTGCTGCTCTTGTGAACATTTAGCTGCTAGAGGTTTTGTGCTCTGGGGCCTCATTTATAAACGTTGCGTACGCACAAAAGAAGGCGTACGCTGCTCTCTACGCAATAATTGGTATTTATAAAAAGCAAACTTGACGGGAAAATGTGCGGTCCTTCACGCAAGCTCTGACCCAGGCGTACGCACAAAAACGGGTGAAATGAGAAATGGCGACACCGTCGGCAGACGGAAGAAACACGTGAAAGTGTGTGAAAGTGTGTGTGAAACTTTAGACCGTTGTGTAAAAAAAATGACAATACTGCCTCTCACAAATAACATGAAGACTTTACAAAGCAAGTCTTACAATTAACAGCCTACACGAACACCCGTTTGATCGATCAAAGTGTAAAACAAACAAAATCAAACGAAAATTACAACAGAAATGCTAATTAACACATATTTGCAAAAAGAAAAGTGAAATATGTTCTGCAATAATATTGGCATGTTGTGCAATTCATCCTCATAAATAATATAGTAAACAGAACGAAATAATGTACAAAACTGATATTCTCGTCAATGTGTCCATCTGGCGGAGCAGATAGATGCAATTAGATAGATAGATAGATAATTAGGGAGATATATAGATAGATAAATAGATAGATGTATTAATTGTCCACTGGGGAAAGTTGTTTTCATAGTAAAACATTTCTTCATCAGCTACGGAATCATGGTATTCATGCATATGCCTTTAGTTTGTTTTATTTTTGATAAAATAACGTATGACGTATGCCTCAACTCTGGCGATGCACTAGACGCTTTTTTGCCTCAACTTTGATGTCCGACCATTTCTTCTTTATTTCGGCCACGGTCGAGGTTGTGAGGCTGCAGCATTTACGCCGTCTGCAACCTTTTGCCACTCAAGTGCCTTTTTGGCATTAGTAATGCCCACACTGTGCCCTCCAAACAACATTTTACTCCTCTTTTCCACCTCGCCAACGATAACTTCTACTTCACATTGAGTGAAGTTACGTTTTTTTTTGATTTCCTCTCTGTGTTTGCCATGATTTCGCAATCAATGAATATTAACTTGTGGGCGTTTCACGGACTATTTATGGGCATCTACGGGCGTGACTTGAAGCCGCAAAAGCTGCGCTACATTTAGAATTGATTGTGATTTATTAAGGGAAAACTGCGTAGGATGTGCGTGCGCACGGTTTTATAAATCCGAATATTTCTGTGCGTACGCACGTCCTATGTTTCATCCGTACGCCACTTCTGACGCAAATCCTACGCAAAGTTTTATAAATGAGGCCCCTGGAGATGTGACACTTTATCTAATAATTTCCAAGATGGGCTAGCTAAATGCGCTAGCTCTCATCGGCCTGTCAAATCGCTGTTCCCAGGCGGCTACTATCGACACAGCCCTTGAGAGGTGTTGGCAGAAGCACACTCTGACGATTGTCCACCTTCATCACTTTCTCTGTGGCCACATCAGCTGGTCGAGCCAGAGGCAGAGGCTACACCTGGAGCACATCGCTCCGTGCCTCTGCTCTCCATCTCTCTCCTACACTCAGGGCCGTGCACAGACATTTTGAGGGGCAGTGGCCTAAACCAAAAAAAGGGGCACTAAGGGGGTAGTTGCTTGTTAACACAAATTATCCAGTTATTACAAAATATACAATTAAAAGAGAAGACAGCACACGCTCAAATACATTTTAGACTTCATTGTAGATGTTTTGATAGAACATCACAATTAGGGGCGTAGCACAAGATCCCGGGCCCTATGCATAGGCAGTCCTGATGGGCCCCCAATTCCCCATGTTCCTCAATTTGTATATATATCTCCCAATGTAGGCTATACATTTCTAGCCTGGTAATACCAAACTCTGCTACTTCGCTTTGCTTGGTACTAGACAGAGTCTGGAAGGGCATAATTGAAAAGCGTTTTCTTTCTCGCAGGGCGCTTGTCTGAAGTTTAAAATCATTGGTTACCAGTAATCCAATCACATAACGTTTGGTTATGACGTGTGTTATGTGCCTGTTCAGCCGCATCGAACTTCCACTGTAAACACATGTATGATGAAACCATCGAGCGAAATACCGGAGTGAACCTGGCTGTGAACGGCTTTTGCAGATTATGTGAAGTAAATCTACGCATCCACGGTACAATCAGGGTCTACGGCTCTCAGCCCGCCCTCTGTTCGTTGATTGGCCGGCTGTTTTGAGGCCGGAGGAAAACTGGGAGATAGGTCGCTATCTCAGACTGAGTACAGAAGCGAACTGAAATTGAGCGGAAGTACGAAGTCTGACGTAGTCAGGCTAATAAATTAGCTAATTATTGCTAATTTTAGATATTATAGCCTATTAATTTAAAATTAAACTGGTTTCAATTTAGGCTATTATAATGGTGTGTTGTATGCAAACAACATTGTTAGTGTACAGTTTATTTATTTAGCCTTTACCTCAGATTACATGTATAACCAAATAATCATCTGAAAGTGTATGTTCTGCTCTTTCAATGGGTTGTCTCAGTTGATTTTTTAGCACAAACGATCGCTGAGATATTCAAGCAGTTTAGCACTATAGATTTTGTGTTGTTTGTGCTCACCTTTCTTTGAAAAGAAGTCAGTTACCAATTGTTTCCCCTCATTTTGTTTTCTTTCCTTCTCCTGTCTTTCCTTTCTTTTTTGGTGGTCTGAATTGGCTTTCTTTGAGAAAGACATTACTACAGCAGAAGTTTGCGCTCCTCCAGATGCTCAACTAACTAACATAAACAAAATGCATGCAGATGGACTAAACCATTTGGCGCATTAGCAAGAGGTGGGACCAGTCAGTCAATCAACCAAGTTATTCAGCCAATACACTAACTTTACATTTCATCTGACATTCATTATGAAATTTAATTAGGAAATGAAAATTCCTGACTTTTCAAGGGCCCTCTCTCCACTTGGGGCCCTGGTAATCAGTACTGGTTTTACCCCCAGTCCGACGCCCCTGATCATAATTACACATTGCTGATAATAACAGAAACTATTTTCTGTTTTACATTTTTATATTTACCTGTTCCATTTACAGCAACACTTTTTTATTTGGTACCATGTCCTGAAAGATCTTGATAACCTCATTTTTTATGATTCACAATTACACATTGGTGAAAATAACAGAAACTATTTACCATTTTACATTTTGGTATGTAGCCTACCTTTTCCTTTTAGAGCAAAACCTTTCTATTTGGTACCATGTCCTGAAAGATCTTAATAACCTCATCTTTTATGATTGGGATGTCTTTTTCAATGGCCAGATTTGATTAGACAAGCAGCTAATTCTAAGAATGTGGATTAGCACTAGTACAAGACCAAGAGCAAAACATTACAGACATAAATAAAAAATAGCAAATGACTAATTTGGCAGATTCAACCACTGTCTTGCATAGCCTACCTGTTAATGCGACAGCTTTCGTGAACTGTCGTGTTCACTCTCAGTTTCAAGAGAGCGCCGCAGACACATATACGAGTGATGCTGCAGAGCGAGCTGGAAAACCTGGAGCGGATTAGCGGAATCAGCGGAATGCTTTGAGCGGAGCGGTGGGGGTGGGGAAGAGGGCACCTCAGTTGATGAGGGCAGAGGGGCAGTGGCTCTAGCCACCGGGCCACCCCCCTGTGCACGGCCCTGCTATTGAACAGATCGTAAACTAATGAACATGGAGAACGGACTATGTGCTCAGGCTTTGGCGTTCTCGGCGCCATCAAAATTAAAAGGCCCCTGACCGGGAGGGGACATGTGCGGTTCACTTAGTTTTGTCGTGGCCACAACATATTAAGTCGTCGGAATGTGATAATAAATCGTGGTCACGAGATAATTTTGTTGAGGTAACGACATCATTATGTCGTGGCCTCGAGATCATATGTTGAGGGAGCGATATATTTATCTTGTGGCCACGACTTCATATTTTGAGAGAAAGACATCTATTTATCATGGCCACGAGCAGTCGAAGATGGAGATGACTGATGAAACAACATTTTACTTTGAATTAGGAATGTCATATACAGATATAGTAGCATATAGATATAGTATAAGAAACAAATGGCCATAACCTGCAAATAGACATGAGTCATGACATTCTGTCCGTAAATAAAGGCATTTTATTTATGGTTATTATATTTGACAGATCCAGCCATTTTACCTCTTGAGATGTATTAAAATGGGAAATTAGACAGTAGTTACTGCCAAAAAGTGTAATTGACCCTTTTCAACAGGTAAAAATTACTGAATGAGCTGTCAAATATAACCCTCATGAACAAAATCAAGTAGGCTAATATTTAGACAGACATAACAGTTCACTCAATAAGTGGAGACTTTAAATCACTTTTTGGCAAGTGTAAAACTACACGTTTACTGATCTAATTTTCCATTTAAAGGCATTTCAAGAGGTAAAATGACTGGATAAGATATTATCTGTCAAATATAATAACCATGAGTGAAATAACGTCATTTACCGCGAACAAAATGTCATGACTTATGTCTATTTACAAGTAATGGTAATTTGTTCCTGATAAAAGGAGCTAACGTTAGATGTGTAGAAACTGGGGCGATACAGCTTTTAACACGCTGCACGCGCTCCCTTTGCGCGCTGGCTTTCAGCTCATTCAAACCAGCAAATTTGAGACGAAACGCGCTTCAGGTGTCTTTCACTTATAACGTACCCATGTCTTAATGCCAGAGACCGCAATATATCTTTATTTGACATTTCTAATTCAAAGTAAAAAATGTTGTTTTATCAGTCATCTCCATCTTCAACTGCTGTAGGCTTGGTTACTTAACACCGCGTGGCCATAATGATGTCGTTACCTCAACAAAAGTATCTCGTCGCCACGATTTATCACGTTCCCACAAAACGTCTCGTGGCCACGACAAAACTAAGTGAACCAAACGTCCCCTCCCGGTTACCATCTATCTACAACAAGCTAACTTACCTGATTTAAAACACACCTGACATGCCAGCTTGAATTGAGATGTCTTCGTGACACAGCTTTCCTGACGATGTCCCTATCCAACATCAAACTTGTTTTGTACAGCTTATTCCGACACACACATAGAGTAGCCTACTAGTCGTTCATCCATTTTGATTTCCGTGCTTGTTTGGATTCCCTAGTTATATTGGCCGCGCTGGTAATCGTCACAGTGCGCAGCGGCAAAAGTTGAACTATTTTGAACTTTGGCTTTCGCTTGCGCTTTTCGACGCAGCAACAAAACGTCCTTACGCGGCGCAAGCAATTGAAATTAATGGGTTTTATAGCACAGCGGCGCGCATTCCGCATCCTGTGTGAAAGGCCCATGACACATAGCTGTGGTGCGCGAGCTGATGAGAGAAAAACGTGCAGTGGATTGAGCGCGCAGCGGCACAGACGCACGAGCTGATAAAGCCACATGCCTTTAAACAGACATCAGTGGAAAGTTCGTTGTTTCAGTCGGATGTCAATGGCAAAGAAAATAAAACGAGGCATGTAGCTTATTATTAACGTTAACTGACGAGAGAGAGAGAGAGCGCGCGCAAGGATGCGCTCGACCAGTTCGCGCGTCTGTCCCGCTGCGTGCTCAATCCACGGGGCGTTTTTCTCTTATCAGCTCGCGCACCAAAGCTATGTGTTACTATATTTCGTTTAATATTCCACCTATACATACCATAAACATAAACATATCTGTCTGTTTTATTACAGGTGCTGTGAGGAAAAACACAGTGACGCGGTCAGCCACGGATGCGGAGGTCACCAAGCACACAATCAGGTGGTTCAACCTGGCGGCAGATCGGGCAACGAGGAGACGTGTCCCGCCTCCATCCACACAAACTGAGTGATAGAAGTGATTAAACAATAAAACATTTTTATTGAACCTCTTGTTGTTCACTCACTTTCTGATAGTTTAGCTGTGCATAGTGCAGAATTTCATTGAAGTTGTAGCCTAATTGATAAAATATTTTATGTTTGCAGTTGCACCGACCTATAGGCCTATAAAGCATTAAAATAGGTTAACCGCAAAATGAATGTAGATTAGCCTAGCCAACATACTCAACAAAAACTGCATAGCCTTTAACCTATAACTTTTCATAAATGTAAATGTCAATTTTATATTTCCATTGAGTAGTGATCACTTTTGTACAGTCAATTTATGTCTTGTATTGGAACTTTTCTGTTAGGCCTATAAATATTGTTAGGTTAAAAATACAAGGCAATGCAATGCAGATTTTAAGCTTAAGGTCTATTGCTGTAGTAGCCTAACCTAGGTTACTTAGGCCTAGTGATAGTTTTGATTTTATCCTATAGTTTAGTTAATACTATTTTATCCTAGCCTACAGCAAGAACAGAAGGGATTTTAAAAATGAGATAAATGGCCAAATGAGCCGCTATTTTTTGAGTCCGTTGCGGGTCCGCGGCGGATGTGTATCAATAATCGCGGATGCGGAGCGGAGGCAGTACGGAGCCACGGCGGGTCCACGATCCGCCTTCGTTGCGGATCCGTCACTGCGCGCAAGTGGACGCCGATACGGGTCCGTTTCGCGGGTCCGTTCCGGAACGGTGTGTGGGTGGTTTATGCTTCTGTTATGAATTTTGAATAGCCTAAATAAATAAACAAACAAACAAACGACGAACTACAGTAAAGTAGGCATAGGGTGACCACCCGTCCCGCTTTGCGTTGTCCTGCACAGCATTTTCACCCCTGGTCCCATCAGTCTGTTGGTTTTTAATTATCATATTAATAAAACGAGCATGCGTTCTTTTTTCTCTTTTGCTTTTATTATTTTTGCGGTGTAGTTTTTCACCTACAGCGCTTCGCCTAAATACAACAGCCATTTTTTAAATCCAATATAATGGTTGAAATGAAAGGAGTAAACACGGTCACTAGTAGGTTGTTACGGCTGTCAATCAAAATGTGGACCGGTGATTCGTTCCATGTATTCCCTGTCAGAAAACAAATGGATAATTCGGTCAATTTAAATTAATTTAACAGAATTATCAACTTGTTGCCTGCTGTGGTTGTTTTAATTCACTTCCTTTCTAAAAATATTAGTTTTTGGTTTAACATATTCTTAATATATGAGACTGTCAATTATCTAATTTCATGTTGTTTTATATTTTATTTGTTCATTGTTTATTTTTTGGGATTTTAGTTGGACTTGGTCAGAACTGTTTCAAAAATAGTTAGGCTATCTGCATGATGCTGCTGCCTTTTGGGTTCAGTGATGTTCAATTATGACATGGAAGCATACGTTACATTGTGATGTAATGGTGTTTTCTGGAAGGGATTAAAGAGCAAATAACTTTTATCAGCTGAAAGGCAGAATACAAATGTTTTTATTAAGTTAGATAGACATTATATAACAGTTTCAGGTTATGGTTTAGTGTTGGTAACGTCCCACATCTTCCCACACAAACTTATAATCGTCCCACATTTGGTTTGTTTGGTGGTCACCCATATATTTTTTTTATCTATTCTATTTACAGGATTTTCAGAAACATTATCATACCAGTCGACAAGATCGATTTTGGCGACCTCTGATGTTTAAAGGGTAACTAAACCCTAAACCAACTTTTTTTAGTTAATGATATGTAAGAATGGGGCTTTATTAGTGCATTTTTTTGTACAATTTTTGCATTTTACACAGTGCACAATAAGCCGCCTAATGCATTTTCTGGCCATTTCGCGGCGCTATTTCACGGCCGCATCAGAGGGTGCGTTAAATTGGACATTATCCCATTATAGTAGTACAGTTCCTCTAACGAAATGCACATTTTGAGCAGTTTTAACTGTAGATTTTTTTTTTAAATGATTTTTAGAATTTTGCATTTTACACAGTGCACAATAAGCTGCCTAATGCATTTTATGCCCATTTCGCGGTGCTGGTTCACGGCCGCCTCAGAGGGTGCGTTAAATTGGACATTATCCCAGTAGTGCTGTTCCTCTAACGAAATCCACATTTTGAGCAGTTTTTACTCTAGAATACTTTTTTTTATTAATTTTGCAACTTGACATGACACAATGCACAAAGAGCCGCCTATTGCATTTTCTGCACAATTCGCGCGCTGTTTCTCGGCAATTTCAGATGCTGCGTTAAATTGGACATTATCCCGTTATAGGACATCAGTTCCTCTAATGGAATCCAAATTTTGAGCAGTTTTTACTGTGGAATTATTGTTTTATGAAGCTTTGCACTTGACATTTCACAATGCACAAAGAACCGTATTGCGCATTAGGCCCATATGGCGGCGCTGTTTCTCGGCCGCCTCAGAGGGTGCGTTAAAGTGGACATTGCTCCGTTATAGGACAGCTGTTTTTCTAATGAAATCCAAATTTTGAGCAGTTTTTACTGTGGAATTATTGTTTTACGAAGCTTTGAACTTGACATAACACAATGCACAAAGAGGCGTATTTGTGCATTGTGTAATGTTGTCATGTTAATTGATTGATTGGTTAATGAGTATGCTCCCAATTATTGTGGATTCCTCTCAGGTGTGTTTGTCATGTGTCCATGCCATGTGATGTTCTATTTAAGCTGCACCTGTACCAATAACTGATTGATTGTGTGTTCTCACTGCAACCTGTGTAAAGCATGTTTATTCTCTGTCTTTAGCAGGTATCTAGTCAAGCTCTGTTTAACATGTCAAGTTCAAAAATTGATACAAAAATAATCCTTAAGGGGGGTGCTTATATTAAGAGTAAAACTCAGATGAGTATAATATTGGCTGTATTGTGAGAACTGATAATGATTCTTTTTGGTGAAACTTCACGAAACTTTGTTTGTCAGAAGAAGTAGCTTTAAAATCTCCCAATAAAATAAATAGTTGTGAGAATGAGTTTGTGCACCCTTTGAAAATATTGTGATTTTACATTGAGATGTGGTCTGATAATAATTTAACTTATTAACACAATATGACTAAACTAACACAACTACTTGTATTTTGCACACTGAGTACATTGAGTTATAATTCACAGTGCAGGGTGGAGAAAGTAAGTGAACATTGTAGCCTATAAAGGGAAAATGTGCAGTTGTTGCTTTAAGGAAGTATTTCTACTTTATTCTATAATTTCTAATTATGTTGTTGTGACCTTCTTCAATCAGTTTGCTGTGACATAAAACAAGGTAAGGCTGTTTTAACTTATTTGAGTTACATTGACCCAATAAACAATTTCCAATAAAACTCAGGATGGACACGTTCATCAAACGTGCACCTGCTCTTTACTGATCTGCACATTTCACTACAGAGAAATTGTGATTAGGGGTTAAAATACTCATAATGTTGCATTGAATTGACACAATTGACAGCTCTATTCTTCAGCACAATGGTAACCACAACATTCAATAACAGAAACTCCTCTAAATATCCAACATAACTGAACATTAAACATTAACATAAACTCCCTTTACTGAAAAAAACACAAATTAACGCTTAATCCATAAATGTACTATCATAATGCAGTCCTTTGCAAAGCATGCTGGGAGCTACAGATCCACTGCCCTTGGCTGCATTTTTCAAAAGCATTGTGAGCTAAGTTGATAGAGCGACGAATGCCATGTAGCTGACACAAGTCACAACTATACTGCCCTCTGTAGGTCTGGTGCAGTCGTAGTGCACATGTGCAAACACTGATCTCCATAATGTTTTTTTTTGTTTTTTTTGCCAATAAAACATCAACATCTAAACCTTTGTTAATTCTCAATAAGAACTTCTGTAGACATCTGACAGAAATTCTGGTTTGATCCTTCTCTGCTGAGATCTTCACAGATTTAATGTCTTCTTTTATCTTCAGTTGATTTCATCTAAGACTGTGTTTGAATTTAGTAGTAGTTCTTGTAGGGTGTTTCTCAAACAGAATGATGCATATCTCGGCTGCCACGTCATCAAACGTCGCTGAAGGCCATCTCAATTTGAAAGATCCTTGGAAGGCAGCCTTCGTTTCGTGTCCTTCTCTCGGCCTGTTTTGAAGGATGCATCGGATGTATCCTTCGCTGCCTTAAATCACCCACAATCCTTTGCACACATTTAAATTCACAAAAATAAACAGACGGAAAATGAGTCGGTACTAGGGGTGTTCTCTGTAAAAGATCGAACTGTTCCGTTCTCCACCCACGGTTCGGGACGCACTTTCACTGCGGTTGATCTCAAAATAATGTTTTATTAACAAAGTTCGGGAGGAGCACATTAAGATAATTAAACCTAATTAAACATGAGTGGAGCACATTCAGTTAATCAACCCAATCAATGAGTTAAGAGGTATATTGTATATACAGCAGACTTATCTCTGTCCGTTGACAGTTTAACAGCATTCCTCCACCACCCCATCTCCTCACTTCGTCCTAACTACTCTTTTAACAACCGGGGGGAGTAGGCTACTCTGGGTTCGGGCAAAAAATTCCGAGCTCTGAGCCCTCCCCCCGGACAGCACGCCAAATACGCATAATCTTTACTCGGTTTAATTTGATGTAAGTGTGAACTTGTGAATCTGATGACGCATTTATGATATGGTTTGTTGAAAATAACAACCCGTAAAACAGACAGTTCTGCTAATGTATGTTTCTGTCGATGGAAGCACATGCTGACTCCCCAATAGTACATTACAACAGCAATAATCAAAAAACATGAATAAAATGGTCACTCTTTGTAAACTTTGTTCGTTGTGAGCTGTGAGAAGATTTGTGTGTGTGTGCCATCATCATCGGCGGTCACTCGAAGAAAGTATGACTGTCCTCTACGTTGCGTCATCTACTTGTGGGTCTTCAGATGGCTGTATAGGGGCCAATCTGCGATCCACATACTTTGGTGCAGTGTGGGCAGGTGAAAGTGGTGATTGTTGGTGGTGGTTTAGCCATTTTGTCTTTCTCCTTGCAAAGCTGAGTTCTGTTTCATGGCGTGCTGCACCTTCCTGTACGGATTTCTTCCAGGAACTCCTGTCCAGTGCAATGTGTTCCCAGTTGCTTGATGTGATATGGAATTTATTCAGAATGGCCTTGATATTGTCCTTGTAATGTTTCTTTTGCCAACCAGTTGCTCGAGTATCTTCCTTCAGCTGGGAGTACAGGATCTGTTTGGGGAGACTTGTATTGGGCATGCGGATGACATGGCCTGTCCATCGAAGTTGGCACTGCATTATTGTAATGGTGATGCTGGTCATGTTGGCTTCCTCCAAGACGCTGATGTTGGTGCGTCTGTCCTCCCAGCTGATCCTCAGAATCTTTCTTAAGGATCTTTGATGGGACTGTTCCAGCGCTCTCAGGTGCCTGCTGTAGGTGGTCCACACTGTTAGACTTTTCTGTAATTTCTACAGTTATTTACTTTAAATCCCCCAGTATTATACTGCTATTTCTCTTTACAGTAAATAACTGTGATTCCAATTGCATCATGGGAATTTTCTGTGACGTCTAACACCACATACAGAGACTTACTGTATTTTTTAAATTTGCTGTATACTACTGTATTTGACGTAACTGCCTCTCTGGCTGGCACCATTCCACCGTGCTTTTTATTTCCTAATTTTTGCCTTACACCACGTGTCTACAACGCTATAATAGCCAGAGGTTGTCTATATTGGACACATTGAAGCGACCGGACCTTTAAATGCAAACCTGTTTATCCCTTGTAAGAACTAGTGCGAGCGCTTGGACTCGTATCGGACTACGTCTGAAATATAACGGCCGCGGCGCATCACTACACTGTCTGGGATTTGTCGTGTCGCGTCAGACAGACATCCAGTGTAGGTAATGGGGTCTGTCTTTTGTTGGATCGCGACGTTCGTGTCTGGCCCGGGGAAGAGACGGAATTCACTTCACCGAGAGAGAGATCAGCAAGCAAGGTAAAAAAAAAAAAAAAAAAACCTTCTGTGTATGTTGACAGGATTGTGCCCAGTTTAACGTATGTTATAACGTTAACGTTAGCCTAACGTTACTCGTCGTCAACATGGCGGTAACGAACTTTACCATGGTAAACTGAGCTAACGTTTCATTTTACACACTTTGTTAGATTATTGAATTGTCGAGTTAAAATATGCCAACGAGCAACGCGTTTACATTAACAATAAATGTGAATAAACTAATGTGAAATTCTGTTTATATCTTAATGTTGGCCTACTGATGAGAACCTTTATAGTTTTAGCATTAGTTTGCAAACTATACCATATTATAGTTTTTTTTTTAATGGAATTTAATATTTACTTCCATTTTTGTGTTTAAAGGCAACTGCAACAAAGCGCCAATTCGCGCCAGTGACTTAGCAAGATTCCAGAGGTAGGCCAGCCCATTTGTGATATATTTTGAGATAAGTTTGCTGAAATGATTAGCATACACTATGTGAAAATTGCTTTTGAGCCACTGGTGCAGACTAGGTAGCTAACAATATCTTATAAAATCTCTATAAAATTGGCTAACTTTATATCAAATAAGTGACCTTTGCATTATGTCTAACTTTATTACACAGCAAATGAACCAATCAGAAGATGGACCATTGTCTTTGTTCAGTCTCACCAGATTAAATGTATCCAGGTAAGCACTGCAGTAAAACTCTCACTAAGACCAAATCTAGCATTCTAAACAACTTAAGTTTATATTTTTGCATTATTTTTATATTTTATTAGCCAGCGACTCTACCATTGCAGTTCCACCTGACTAGGAAGGTCCTAATATCAGCGCACAGGTGGGTTAACTACTGTAGGAAGGAGAACGATCATCACACAGTGATTTCTTGCATGTATCTTACTGTGTATTTGTCTCAAACAGGTACTCCTTCACTGCAGACAAGCTGAAATGGGCTAAAATCATCTATTTCAGTCGTTCAACTTCTTTCTATGCATCTCAGCATTTTTGGACAGAATTTAGGATTTGTAAGTATTAAAATTTAATCTGGCATAATTTAATTTAGTTCTTTTGTATGCTATTTATTGACAAAAGCTGTTTACAAATATATATTCTTAAGTTTTTGTGAAAATAATAATAAAAATTAACAAAAAAGGAGGTTAAAAATAATGTGACACTAATATTCTCTCTCTCTCTCTCTCTCTCTCTCTCTCTCTCTCTCTCTCTCTCTCTCTCTCTCTCTCTCTCATATAGTTTTGGAACCGGGATCTCCTCTGAAGGACTGAGTACATTTGTGTTTGTGGGCACGCATGCAGACCAGGGAACACTCTGATGTTGTCAATCAAGTTCTGAACAGGAACCAATCTTTGGAGAAGTTCATTTATTCACAAAGGTGGACAAAAACATTGTGTTGGCTTTTTAAAGATTATTTTGATGACTTTTACTCCTATGCTGTAGAAAAGATGGAGTAGACAGTCAGACATTGATAATAATAATAAATGTTTCTTGAGCATCAAAGAGACTTCTTTCAAAAACATTACGCCACTTAAATACTTCTTTTGGCCACCAGTGTACATGAATCCAACAAATTTTTGGAAATAAGTGAAATTATTTTTAAGGTGGGGTTATGTATCTTGTATTGTGAAAAGAACTGTGTTTTGTCCTGTTTTGGACATTTCCTTTTTGAATGCTTAATGTATTTATATTCTGCAGTTTTATGAATGTAATGGTTGATATTTCATTATAATACTTGTATAAGCTAAACAACCAATGACTCTACATTCATTTAGTCAAATGCTAATGTTTTGTTTATGATTTTATGTATGTTTTCAAAAATGTTTGCAGTGAAGGACAGCACATAATGTGTTAATTTAACACGTTTACACATCTTTGTGCTAACCTCTCTGACATATTTACTTTGTTAAAATCATTAACACAATGAATGAGTTAAAATTAACACAAAAAATGTTGTCTCTAAACTTACCCATTAATGTGTAAAAATTTCACACATCATTTCCAGCATTGGCATGTTTATTTTGTGATATATATGAAATGTTTTAAATAAAAAAATGGTATTTTGTGATAACTTTGTCTAATTGGTTTGTATGAAAGTAGTACTTATGTAGGATAAAAATAAAATTAATCATATATCAAAATTATCAAATCTAATTTATATTTAGTACAAATAAAAATAATTACAGTAGTGTACTGATTAGCTTCGTTTTTACAGTAATGCACTGTATTACACAAAACTGAAATACGGTTTGGTACTGTAACTCTTAATTACAGTAACTTACTGGCAACAGTGTTGCCAGTAAGTTACTGTAAAAAACCCTTGAAAAGTCTAACAGTGCATGACTTGGCTGAATACAGCAGGGTGGGGATATATAAGTGTAAAGGTGACTGGCAGAATGAGTATGGTAACTCATTCATTCACATACAATAAAACCTGTCTAATTGAATAATTTTCTCAATTGATTCATTCAACAACACTGATTAATTGAGGAAGGCCACTGTGTTGATTAGGTTGATTATTTTGATAATGACTTTTTTCATTGGAGGAGCAAAAATAGTTAACGGCATTATTTACAACTTAGACGGAGTCTACATTTTGTTATACAAAAAATATAACACAACAGGAAGTTGTTCCAAGTTCCAACCTTTTGCAATATTTACTTGCCCTTTCTTATAAAACAGACATGTTCAAATATAGCTCTCGCCATATTGAATATGCTGAAGATCCCAATAATTATAGTTTATTTAGAGCACTAAAGCATCTTTGGTCTCCATTCAGGTAGAATAGCCTGTTTTCTCTCTGTCAGAGGTGTGTACATGGTGTTAATCCTGAAGTTGAACTCGGTGCCAATCTTATATGCTATACATGTTGAGATGTCGTTCCAGGCACCTTCCTCACCATTCCTCTCCTGGCCGTTTCAGCGATGTTGAACTGAGTCATTATGTAAAATCCTATGGTATATCAAAGAGACTGAAGTTAAAGAATAGCACATTTATTCCAAATGTATGTGCTGTTTTTGAGGTGTTTACCTGGAAATAAGCCATTCCCATCTTTGGTCTGAGGACACACACTTTGGTCTGTCTGAAGGTGGCTCATGCTGGAAAATGGCATGACTTTGAAGAAAATGACATTATTGTTAAATATCAAGTAAAACCCTTTTCCCGCATCTTTTATTGCTTCACCCATTCTTTCTTTTTATTTCTTGACTCTTCCTCTCTGTGTTTGATGAACACACATTGCTTGTGGGAAATCTGTGTTGACTGTGTGAACAACACAATCACACCGTGTTTGAAAAGCTGCGCTCCCCTTTGAGTTCAAGCATTTTATTGTTTTCAAGCCTGAATTCTTATTTGATCCAAAAACAAGAAATCACTGATATTACTAAATCATTAAAGGCACTTACCGTGCGCATGAAGACCAGTGGAGATGCATTGTTTGATCACAATACACAACAAGTAGAGACAAACTTCCCTAAAAATAAAAGTTGAGTTGTTTGTAATTGAGATTGTATAATAGAATGTGTGTATATAGTATGCATAAAATTAAACATTACATTAATTTTTTTTGAAATACCCAATAAAGAAAATGAGATAATAAAAAAATGGGGAAAAAAAACTGGAAGAATGTATATATTACCTCGAGATCATTTTTCCTGATTCCCACAGATGTTCGTCTCATGCAGGAGGCCTCTGATCTGAGAAGCCCACCCAGATCTCACCAAACCAACTAACTGAACATGATCTGCAGCTGACCAGTGAGGTGAGGAACAGCTGACAACCCAAACACATGATGGTGCTGATCATTATGGAGGAGGGAGCTGCTCCTTTAGTTCCTTTAATGACCAACAAACAGGTAAAGTGTCACTTCTTGGACTTTTATAATACATTGATTAATCTAATGACTAGGACTCATAAGATTAGTTTCATATTCCCAGAGTTGTTGTTTCATTAAGGCTCATTTCGGCATATCGGCATATGCAAAAATCTACAGATGTAATGACAAATATGATATTTTTCAAATGCACATTTGAAAACATGAGTGTTTTTTAATTTTTAAATATTAATATAATATATATATATATATATATATATATATATATATATATATATATATATATATATATATATATATATATATATATAAAAGCTAATTTGCAAAAAAATATTAAATTATTGAGGAAAAATTTATATATATATATTTATAGAACCTCATTCCTCATTCAGCAATAATTGAATCTGTTTTTGTGCCACTTGCATTTGGAGACTAGTGTCTGGAAAACACTTCTCAATCACTTGCTTTGAAACACAGCAGTTCCCTTGGTAACATCCACTGTGAATACAAAGTCACAGATGTCTCAGATGAGGATGGAAAATTTCCTGTGTTGGTCCAGTCTTACAATTCTCCTGCAGAGGTACAAATAAAACTGTTTGTGTTATATATCTTCTTATCTAATCTAGAGTTGTGTCTTCATCTGGTAAGAAACACTCCACTGATGCACTGACAATACTTACAGTATATATATATATGTCTGTATGTATGTGTACTGTTTATATACATAATTGATAACTGAGGAGATCCATTCAATAATTTATGACTACAAAAAATTAAATATTAATTTGGAACTTGCATCCAAAGGACATTTTTTTAATGCATAACTGAATGCAAGTTTGCACCCGCCTCTTCTGCTGACAATAATATTTAACAATGTTACGTTAAACTATCCTGACCATGGCATCTGATTATGATTGCCTTGATTCCCAATAGTGCTTTATTCTTCCAGTCAAATTAAAGAATTCATCAAGAGTCATTACAAACAATAAAATTATAAAGTATGAACACAATTATTTGTGCTGTTCCAGAATTTCATAGTAAACTGTCTTAAATATGCTTATAGTTCATATTGCATTAACCAGAGAGAGAGAGAGAGAGAGAGAGAGAGAGAGAGAGAGAGAGAGAAAGAGAGAGAGAGAGAGTGAGAGTGTCACATGGCAACATGTATGGCGTATACACGCAGGCTCCTTCAAGAACTTATGCCTTTTCTTTTTTTGGACAGTTATTATTCTTCATTGACTTACTTCTTTATAGTTAGTAAAATCTGCTAAATGTCCAAATCTACATGTAAATGAAAAGTTTGTAAGGACACAACAGATAAATAAAATAATTTTTTTACTCTTAATTATGGTATTTTCAACCAACTGCTCATTTAGATTATCCTAGTATCTTTAATCATGTGAATTTGATCTTTATAGGCTACTGCTAGAAGGGTTATGGGATGTGACAATGAATATCTGCACAAGGGTAAGTTGAAACCAGATAAACCAGCTCTAAAGTAATTTGAATACCAGAGGAACTGTGAAAATTCATTCCCAAGACTATATTTGCTTTGAATGATGTTTGTCCACATTCTACTTTCCAAAATGGCATTTTATGCTATTAAAATGTAACTGTGATACATCTGAGATACATGAGTGGATGATGTCTGTTTGAGGGAGGTTTATTTGAACACATGAATCACTTGACATAGCCTAAACGTCCACAGATTAAAACGCCACCTTTACACAAACAAGGAACACACATAATATTACCTTTGAAGAGCCTTTAAATATTATGGGTGAGTTATATTATTAGATTAATAGACTATTATGTGTGTGTATTAGATTGTTTATAACACCTAATGTCTTCAGTCTGGTCCAGTTGAACTTGATATTTAGATATCTCAGCTGGAAAAAAAGAAAGAACTTAAACCAGCCACAATCGAGATGGTTTGCTAGTCTTAACTGGTTTAAGGTCTTCCAGCCTGGTCTGCTGAAATGTGCCAAAAACCACTTTAAAATCAGCCAACAGCCCACCAAGGACGAAAGACCAGCAAGGGACGTACATTTTTTAAAATATAAAATTACTTTATATCTCATTGGGATTAAGAGCCTGTTTTGAAATTTTGTTTTGCAAACAAAATAGCATAATATATCATATAATATCCTTTATTGGACATATTTTCTAATAAGGAAGCAAGTGAATAACGTCTTCAACAAATAATAAGGGCAGGAATCATATATTAACGCCTTTGATAGTGACCGGTGTTGTACCGGCTTGTTGTGAGCGCCTCCCTTAAACTCACTCTTACAGCAAGTTTAGACAATATTTACGATCTACGACTCTCACCGCACACCGTACGGAGATGTGATTCATTTTTCATCCAATCCGACCGATCTGGACTTTTAAGTCTTTGCTGTGAGGACGGGACATAACAGAATTTTAATCGACATGCAGAGGAATTAAGCAGCGTAGTGATCGGAGCGTCGAGGCGGGATCGCTCTGAAATCCAGCCCGCGGATTGAGGCCCAAATTCCCGCAGCGGATACATGTACGTGGTTTTCAATTACATACCAGCCAGATATTTTTATGAACTATTACTGTTTGTTGTATTTGAGCTTGTAGGTTTGACAACGTGTCCGTTAACTTACGCAAATAGTGTGATGTTTGTGAAAGCTGGTCATTTGACAAGCAAAACAGGCTAACGCTAGAGCTAACGTTAACTGCCCTACAGGAATTAAAAACAAAAGCTGTTCAACAAATCATGTTAAAATCTTTAGTATTGGAGAAATTGTTAATCATAATTCTGAAAATCAAATGAAATTGATAATGTTGAATTATCAAATGCAATCACATGCTTATTTGAACGTTGTCTTTTAGAAACATGAAACATTTATTAGTTAGGTTTAAATACGTTTTATTTGTGTTTTTATATAGGATTGTGTTGATCAGTTAACATGAAGAGAGAAGATACTGAACCGAGTCAGGACGGGTGAGTCATTTAACGTTACATAGATAATATAATATATTTTACACGCACGCACACACACGTAACGTTACATACATAGACCCAAATCACTCAATTTTCAATGTAACATTTCCCCCATTATTTTCTCCATAAGTATTTGTAGTTCTTCCAAGTCTTAAAATAAACCATTAGGTTTTTTTAATAAATCAAGATTAGAAAAAAAGTCTTATTTTGTTTTAAAGCACATAGGCTAAAAGTCAGAAAAAGGTACAAGGCACAGTTAGTACATAAAATATTCCTATGAATTGTGGATATTCAGAATTGTAGGTAATGTAGTATTTCATTGGGAATTTGACAATTAAGCACTATTTTTAAGTTGAAATAACAGACTTCTGGCTCGTACAGAAACATGACTGAGCTGATAGGCATGTCTCAACATATTTCAAATGTTATCACTAAATAGCTACAGAACTGAATAGGATTTTTTTACTTCTTATCTTGACTTTTTTGCTCTATAGATGTCTGAGAGAGAGAGAGAGAGAGAGAGAGAGAGGGGAAGAAAGCAGAAAACACAAGAATATGAACATATGGCAAGAAGTAGAGCCATGAGTAATGTCGTAACTTAATTTTCACAAGCACAGCTCAAAGGAAGGAAAGTGTCAGTCTTACACAAATATGGCCAGTTTTCTGTTCTTATCTGCGCACGCAGCGCTGAGACAGTGGGACAGGGCTCTTGTGCTCTTATCACCAGCTTAACACATGTTTGGAAGGAAAATCTTGCTGTGGTTGATCTGATTTGACTTTGTGGTTTGCATGTGATCGGCGACTGCAGTTCGCCTTTCATTTAAGGTAGCTAATCTGTATTAATGAAAGCTAAAGTCCCTGATAATGCCACAAAGGACATGAAATCCTCCAGAGACCCCCGCGGGGGAGTCTAGCCAGCAATAGCGGAGTTATTTGCATCAAATCCTCTGAAGTGTGCTGGACTTGTCAGGATCTTGCATCACACCTCAGTACTGTAACTGTGACTTGCAAATAAGGGTGAATCATTCTGAAAGCCTGTGGGGTGTGTGAAAGCATTCTCTGGTAATTCAGAACAAGCACAGGCAGTGCTTAAATATATTAAGGTGAAGAGCGCTGAGAATACACTGTCTTGTATGTTAATTCATGCATGCTTGCAGACGGGAATGCCTCTGCTATATTTGTGGAGTTTAAATGTCAGGAGGTAGTCAAACTCGTTTCATGAACTTGGGTCAGAGTTGCTTGGTGAAGTGGAAGGGCATTTTGTTTGCATGTGAAAGTGCATGAGGGTTCTTTTTGGAACTTTTTTACTTTTAGTCGACTTCTAGAGTTTTTCAAACTACTTTTAGATTCCGTTCCATTTCGAATGCAAGTGAGTGATATCAGAAATAAAATTCTGTCATTATTTACTCACCCTAATGTTGATTCAAACCTGTATGCTTTTATTTCTGTGTTTTTCAGTGAAGGGGAAGATTATCAGTGTACTTGCAGTACTGTAAAACTCTGGGGTTAGTATGATTTTTTTTTTTTTTTTAAGAAATTAACTTTTATTTTGTAAGGAAGACATATTAAATTGATCAGAAGTGACAGATAAGACACAATGTTACAAAAGATTTATATTTTGAATAAATCCTGTTTTTTTACTTTCTATTTATCAAAGAATCCTGAAAATGTAGCCTATCACAGTGTCCACAAAAATAAGTGGCACGACTGTTTTCAACATTAATAATAATATGAGAAGAATAAGCACCATATCAGCATATTAGAATGATTTCTGAATGATCGTGTCATTGAAGACTGGAGAAATTATGCTGAAAATTCAGCTTTTCCATCACAGGAATAAAATAAGTTTTAAAATACATTAAAATGTAAATCAAATTCATCTTGTAAAAATAAAAAAAAATCTTAAAAATCTTACCAACCCCAAATGTTTTAACAATAGTGTATATTTTGATCTGCTCCTCACACAAAGCTAGATACTGAATAGGCTATTCTGTTAGTATGTGTACTCGCATATACTGTCGGATGCACATGTGCATATTTTCTTTAACATTTTTGCGCATTTCTATGTTTTAATGTATTTTCTGGTTAAATTTCAGTGTAGAAATTTGTTCCAACTTCTTTTCCGGTCCTCCCACTATTGATGACACTACTGATGAATTTGTTTATATGTTCTGTATCTGCACAGTTTTGCTGCAGATCGTTTGAGACAGGCCGTCCTCCAGCCCTGAATCCAGCATGACGGAGGTCCAGGCCACGGTGGAGTTCTCTGTGGAGCTCCACAAGTTCTATAATGTGGATCTCTTCCAAAGAGGGTAAGAACATGTTCCACTAAACATCTTATTCTGTAGAAAGTGTCATTCCAGGTTGCGTAGCACACACAGATAAAATATTTTCAAAGATGATCTTGGATGGCAGCCATGACTAAAACAACAAAGAAATAGGAATGGATTACGCAGGATACCTTTGGTATGATAATGCTTTATCAGGCACCTGCTCTCCATCAAGATGGATTTTTTACTTTAGAAAGTTTGTCTAGTTTATATATACAAATGATGAGGAACAACAGCATGTATTTGTATTAAGATGTGATTGTTGGAAGGAAGACAAAACTGAATGATAATCAAAAGTGTGAACAATTTGCATCCCTATTGGGTTTCCCAGGTCCAGGTTCCTGTTCTGAAATTCTTGCCATTTGTCAAGTTAAATGTATGTGTATAGCGCTTTTTTGTCTACGAGTTAGTCTCAGTTTTGAGCCTAATTGGGAAACCCTGGTTTGTTCTTGACATTGAATAGAATTAAAATAATTAAAAATGTAATTGCTGAGCACATTGCTAAAACTTACCACTTGCAGCCTGCCACTATCTCCATTTAGACATTCCACATGAGATCATCTTTACTGATAATAACAACATGCAGTGCTTTCTTACAGTACTAGACAGTCTCTGTTATTTCTGCCGTTGCTTGCCGGCGCGAGTCTCGGCTTCTCTATCTAAATGTGCACCAGCTTTTCTTAGAATTCAAAATTTAGGAGTCTCCTCACAATTATTTCTGTTCAGGCACGTCACAAGTGTCTGCTTGTACAGTTGTGTTTCATGTTGCTGATTGGTTCTCCATTAATAACTGCATTATTATACGGTTTAAATTGCAGTGTAAATATGTTGTCACATTTACCGTTGCTCTGCAAACAATTACATTTAATAAGAATCCATGCAATTGGGAGCTTCACTTGATGCGAGTTTGAGTTTCTGCTTGAACAGGCAGATTTCGCTAAGATTGAAAGTGACTTCTATGCGAGCGGTGCTTCATGCATCGCTACACTAGTGACAATGGACCTTTTAGCCTGCGAAATGTCACTAATGTGACCGCACCTTAAAGGGTTAGTTCACCCCAAAAATGAAAATTGTCATCATTTACTCACCCTCCTGTCGTCCCAAACCCATAAGGCTTTCGATCATCTTCGAAACACAAATTAATATATTTTAATGAAATCTGAGAGCTTTCTGTACTCTCCATTAACAGTCCACACAACTACCCCTTTGACGCTTCAAAAAGTTCAAGAGATCCAAAAACTAATCCATATTGAATCAAGCAGTTTAGTCAAAGTTTTTGCTTTTTGACACAATTGCTTTATATAATGAACAGAGTGAATTTAGGCTTGTATTCACATATAAACTTTCATCAACTCACACATCAGTTGTGCTAAACGGAAGCTCAAGCACACTTTTTTTGATGTGCGAGAACCAGTGAGGTTCATTCTTGTGTTACGCAGCACTTTTAAGCTTCAGCAAGAACCAATGAGGTTCATTCTTGTTACGCAGCACGTTTGAGCTTCAGCAAGAACCAATGAGGTTCATTCTCGTGTTATGCAGCACTTTTAAGCTTCAGCAAGAACCAATGAGGTTCATTCTCGTGTTATGCAGCACTTTTAAGCTTCAGCAAGAACCAATGAGGTTCATTCTCGTGTTACGCAGCACGTTTGAGCTTCTGCAAGAACCAATGAGGTTCATTCTCGTGTTACGCAGCACGTTTGAGCTTCTGCAAGAACCAATGAGGTTCATTCTCGTGTTACGCAGCACGTTTGAGCTTCTGCAAGAACCAATGAGGTTCATTCTCGTGTTACGCAGCACGTTTGAGCTTCTGCAAGAACCAATGAGATTCATTCTCATGTTACGCAGCACATTTGAGCTTCTGCAAGAACCAATGAGGTTTGTTCCTGCGCTTCAAGCAGGTTCGGTTGAGCTTCTGTTTATGTTCGCTGATCAATGTTAATATGTGAATAAAAAGCCTAAATTCAATCTGTTCATATTTGTTTTCATTTTTGGGTGAATTAAGTACTTTCTGTCCCTCAATTAAAAGTCTACTAACCCAAAACTTGTTTTGGTTCAAGACTTTCATAAAAGGATTCTTAAAGAAAGAGCTGATTAATCCGAGACATGATGCGCAAACCCCATTAATGAATAATGTAGATCATGGATATAGACAAGCTGAATGCATTTACATATTTAATGTGAGAATTTAATTTTAATTAGCAGATCATCTCAGAATACAGTTGAGGTTAACTGCAGTTTGCACAAGTTTCGATCTATGTGTCAACAATATTATTGATCTGACTGAGAACTGATCAGAGCTGGACGATGTCATTATTTTTTGCATAACTGCTTTATAGATTAAATCAACTTTTTTAATAATTGATGATCTTTACAACAGAACTGAATCAACACTGAACTGACTTCAGCTGAACAACAGCTGAAATGCATAATTTTCCTGGTAACACTGTAAAGCTGCTTTGAAACTATTTGTATTGTAGAAAGCACTGTATAAATAAAGGTGACATGACTCAACCTGAAATGACCCAAATTCAGTACAGATCTTTTCTGAACACTCCATACCTAGTATTATCCTAAGTATGTATTTCAATACGTGAGTATTTCAACGCACAAGATCCTAATTTAATGTAATCTCTAGAGCTCATTGTGCTCTATGAAAAGCCATAGTTTTATTTAGAACAGGTAAGGGTTAAGTTACAAGTGCGGCCCACATTTCAAAACCAGTCACTAGATATAACTAGGGGTGTGAGGTATGAGTATGATGATGAGTATGGCAGTTACTAGCATATAAAGTTATTTTTGCTAGATACCCAAAGTAAAAAATTGGAAATCCAAAAAAGACATTTGTTCTAAAAATATGTTGTTGAATTGATGTTGTAAGCAGTGTCGGGTAACACATTACAAGTAAAGCGAGTTACGTAATCAGATTACTTTTTTCAAATGACTAGTAAAGTAACGGATTTCCTTCAAATTTAAAATTTCAGTACATTTTTCAAATAAGTAACACAAGTTACTTTGTTCTCCAATTTATTAACTGACACCTATACTGTCCCCATATTAAGAGAAATTACACTACAGTTTAATTTCCTGCAGCCTGAGTCTTATTTATTTCACTTTTTGTGTGAAAGGGCCTTTTTACATTTGCTAAAAATAGAAGAAAAAAAAAAGTATTAAAGCACAAACATGCCCAGCCCAGATGAGAAAAAGTAATGCAAAAGTAACAATGCATTACTTTCCATAAAAAGTAATTAAGTAATGCAATTAATAACTTTTTTTAGGGAGTAACGCAATATTGTAATTCATTCCTTTTAAAAGGGACTTTCCCCAACAGTTGTCGGAACTGCACTCTTTTTATGTCGCAGTGTAAACATCTAAAGGGACTCTTTTCAAATGAAAAGGAAGAAACCCTGTGTTATCGGCAGTGCTAATAGGGTTGTTTGGTGTCAGCACAGCAGTTTGCAACCTCAGGCTAACATTCCACATCTGCTGACATTGTCGCCGTGGGTCTAACTAAGAACAGAGAGCCATCGGGTTTGCTCAGCTGTGCGACAGGAAGCTTAACGCAACCCTCATTCTACTCTTCAGCTCCTGTAAGGGGACTAGTTGTTTGTTCCTGTTCCCAGATCTGTGTTCTGGCCAGCCCTTTGTATTCTTACCTCCTATCTCCTCCTGCTTTTGATGTCATGATATTCTCGTCAGGATAATTGCAGCTCTATTTTGGTTGCCTGAGCTTCCTCTTTCATTTCAAATGCATGGGAGGATGGGGCACAGGATATAAACAGAGCTGCGTGGATACAGACATGTGCTGAAGCTTTCTGATCTGGTTTATTTAGTCGAGCTCTGAGTAGAAATGAGGAACTGAGAGGGCATGAGTCTTCTCTTTGACGGTCACAGTGGCTTCTTCCTTTTTAAGAACCACATTAAAAAAAAGCTGACTGATTTAATTGAAAAAAAACGGAAATGATCCATTTTCAAGAGGCTTTGTTGTATTAATGGTTTTTCAAATGCATTTTTCATGTAGCCTATTATTGTGAAATGTTATTACAGTTTCAAATAACTGATTTTGTATTTGAATATATTTTAAAATATAATTCATTTCTGTGATGGCAAAAAAAACTGTCTTCAGTGTCACATGATCCTTCAGAAATCACTCCAATATGCTGATTTGGTGCTTTAGAAACTTTACTTATTATCATCAATGTTGAAAACTTTTATGGAAACCATGATACATTGTTTTCAAGATTCTTGAATGAATAGAAAGTACAAAAAAAAGGGTTCGTAATCGTATTATCATAACCTAGAAAAAATTAGTAATTAGCAATTTCCAGGAAAAATCATGGAAATTTGTTTCACAAATATCTGTATAATAGAATGCATGTTTGATAATTTTGTTTAAACAAAAATACTTGCCATTCAGTCACGTGACCTTATATTCTTTGCAAAGTCACAGCTGTGCATGGATTTTTATTATTATTATACATAGACTTTCATGAAACAGAAGATCATGAATATTTGCCTCAAAAGTCATGGAAAAGTCATGGAAATGTATTGGTAAAAAATGTGTATGAATGAACCCTAAAAAAAGATTATTTTTTTAAAATAGAAATTGTTGTAACATTATAAATGTCTGTACTATCACTTTTGATCCATTTAATGCATCCTTGCTGAATAAAAGTATTAATTTCTTCTTTTTAAAAAAAACGTTCTTTGCCTGAGCTTTCGGAACTTCCCTGGTTGTGTATAAACTGTGGTATATGGTATAACATTGTTTCAATCAGTTATTTTATTTTATTTGCTTTTCTCGAATACTTAATGAAAACTGTTTTTTTTTTCTGGATTGACAGGTTCTATCAGATCCGAGCTGGCGTGAAGGTGCCGCCACGGATCCCGCAGAGGGTGGAAGCCAGTCTGCTGCATCCCATAGGTAAAAAAACCCTCATACACCTCAAATAAACGTGACTCATTCAGTGCAGTCGATGGTGGTATGGTTGGTGGTATGGTTGATGGTAGATAATCATAAGTGAGATGCCACATTTTATTTTTCAACAAATGTAAGTCTGTGTTTAACCTTCATAAAATGTTCACTAAATTTTAAATGACTATTTAAAGAACATTTAATTGGGCTTAAAACTATGATGCTAGCTGTTTTATAATGTAATTTAAGTTGTATTGAATGTTTCTGGATTGATGATCCCTGAGACTTCATCCTGTTTTTCCAGTAGAACAGACTGTATTTTGTAACTTGTTAAACATATCTAATCAGTTATATATATTTTAGATATGTTTCTTTTGAATCTTGCGACTTATAAAGCAATATGTTTAAATTACATATGAAAACTAGAGTAGGAAACAGCAAACGAAAATTATATTATTGAATTTAAATTATAAATTTGCCCCAAACGTTACACATATGGGAGGGAAAATGTAAATTTAAATATGAAAATACATTGCCATTTTACATATTGCATTGCCATTTTGCATATTACATAATCAATAATAAAAATAAAAATTTGCTACCGAAATGCTTCAATACCTCCAGGGATTTCTTCAGGCGGTATTTTGCATAGGAATGCAGCTTATCTTCACTTATAAGGGTTAAACGTCTAACTTTCCCTCTCTAACATAGTTCTTAAAGCTGTAGCCTTCGGCTCTCTTAAAGGGGTCATGAACTGAGAAATAAAATTTTCCCTGAGCTTTTGACATATAAGAGGTCATCATACTATAAAAATATCCTGCAAGTTTCAGAACTGAAAACTTCCTTTATTAGTCCAAAAACAGCTTTTATTGAAACTGAGCCCAGAGAACGACTCACTGTGGAATGTGCTTATAGGTGAAAAGACCGCCTCTGCAGAAGAAAATCAACTCCTACTTCATCATTGCAACTTTGGCCCTTGCTTACTGGCATGTTAAAGAGATGACGAGGATAGAAGAGCGATACAGGATCACTGTACTAAAAATAACATTAACTTCCAAAGGATATTAATGCTAGGAATGTGGTTATTTATTTTCAACAATATGAATGTCTCAGTTGAGCATTATTTAATTGTATTTGGTACATCAAACTCTGAATTCTTTGGTAAATCAGTCGCAATTTCGGCGCAGGCTTTCCAAACAGGCTTTTACGATATGGACAGTCATACAGTAACGTGACAACATGTAAGTGTTAATTCTAAATCCTGATCGTGATCAGTGATTTCTGATAGATAATAGGTAATGATTCATGTACAGCAGGGATGGGCAACTTCGGTCCTGGAGGGCCACTGTCCTACTGAGTTTTGCTCCAACCCTGAAAAAAACACATGCCTGCAATTTTCTAGTAATACTGAGGACCTTGATTAGCTTGTTCAGGTGTGTTTGATTAGGGTTGAAGCTAAACTCTGTAGGACAGTGGCCCTCCAGGACCGAAGTTGCCCATCCCTGATGTACACTCATTGGTCATTCTTTGTCTATGTGTCAGTAAATCAAACCAGTGACTAAACGGTCAACTTCACATTGTTTCTCTTAGTAGGATTAAAATAATCTGTTATTTAAACTGTCATTAAATTATACATAGAAAGCGATCAAAGAACGCTTCCTTTACAATCGCTGGAGCTGTCAATCAAACATCTTGAGTTTATCTGAGACTGAGTTCTGGACTCTCGCCAAAACTCCCATTTTAACAAAGTCTGTTTTATCATTAGTATTTGGTTACATAATCAATTAATCTCTTATTTACAGTGTGTTAGTTATGATGAAAGAATTCGTTATCGTGCAGAAATCGAGTTGTAATGATGAGATAACTGCATTCATGCACTCAACATATCTGTGATTGGCTACAATGCTCATCACTGCAACCTTTCATGCCACAATCTAAATATAATGCCATAGATCTAAATATAATGCTATAATCAACACTTTTCATGATTAGTTAACCTTGAGAGCTGTAATAGTAAAAACGTGCTAAAGTTTTTGAGAGAGTTCCACATGTAATACTTGTTTCATATGCAAAGATGTTAGCCAATCACAGCAGTGGGCGTTTACACTGAAGTCTCACAGCAGACACGGCTTTTCAAACAGAGAGTTCAAATCAGAGGCTAAAATTTGGGTAGGAAAAATGCCTACATTTATTTCTAAATTATGACCATTTTTTATGTAAAAATCATACTAACATTATAAGTGCACCCCAATATGATAAAATAATGCAGTTCATGACCCCTTTAATATTACATCAACGTTTAGCTCAGAGCACATGCTCTGTGTCTGTTGGAGTGTGTAATGTCTTTCACCCTGTGGTGAAATGTGATGAGAAGCATCATCTTTTTTTTTTTCTCTTTTTTTTTTTTTTTACTCCAATGACATCCTCTCCTCATAGAAGTATCAGGGCAGTATGTATGATTTGGAAGTTTATTTTATTTTATAATTTTTTTTTAGCTTTGTGTCTGAAAAGCATGTGTACTGTAGGTTGACATCGATAGTGTTTGCGCATCTTGCAACGAACGGTTAATGAATTTTGATGTTGGCACCACTGATGTCAAACTTGTATTGGTTCACTTTGTCACGACATATTTGCTTGTACACAAAGCAGAAAGCAAGAGTTTCAGACGACAGAACTGTAAAAAATACCAGCTTATTTCTGTTAAGTCAACGGATTGTTTGGTATGTTTTTTTTTATAGGTTAAATTTCGAAGAATAGCACATCTATCTGAGCTTTGTAAAGCCCTTCTAATGTGCGTTTTCTCTCAGGTTCAGATCTGGCTTTCCCAGCAACAGTTCAAGATGATGTGGGCTGCAGCAAAACCTTTCAGATCCTTTACAAAAATGAGGAGATTGTAGTCAATGACGTCCTCGTATTCAAAGTGATGATGCTGCTAGATGCAAAGAAGGTGAGCGACTCTAATGACTCAAACAACAGACACACTATAGTTCTGTGATAAAATCTACATGATGGTCATGGTGTATTTTCCCCTGCAGGTGGAAGAGTCCTTAAATGAAATGGACTTTCAGCTGTCTTTGGACCTGTTTTTCACCGATGGCGACTACTCGTATGTAGACATATAACTGAACGCTATTTTCAGATTTGACTGTTGTTTATTCTTCGGTTTAGGGATTTGAAAAAACAAAAAGTATTACCTAAGACAATTGATTCACATATAAACATTATATGTTTGTTTTTGTCTGTTTAGGCCTGAGGACCCTAGTTCTCTCCAGAGCATCAGCAGTCGAACGCTACGTTTGCACTTTAGCCTCCATAGAGGCATCCACCAGCACGTCAATGTCATGTTTGACTACTTCCACCTGTCTGTCATCTCTGCCACTATCCACGCATCACTGGTGGCCCTGCATCAACCTCTAATCAGGTCAGCAATATACACAGAGAACTGGACCTACAGATCGTGGTAGTCATTATGAATATGTCACAAGTGAAGATTGTGAGCTTTAAAGACTACTGTGCTTTCCAGGACAAACAAACATCTATGCTTTATACACATAGAACAATGCAAAATTAACTTCATGTCACAGTGGCCAATGTCAAAAGATCTAATATAATTTAAAACATACACTACCATTTTAAAAAAAATATTACTTTTATTCAGCAAGGACAAATTAAATTGAATTAATTAGTTGTGAATGAATGAATTAAATTAATTAATTAAATTATAAAACTGACAGTAAGTATATAAAAGATTTCTATGTAAAATTACTTTCTATTCATCAAAGAATCCTGGACAAAATTGGATCAGTTTTGACAAAAATATTAAGCAGCACAGCTGTTTTTGACGGTGATAATAATAATAAATATTTTTTGAGCACCACCAAATCAGCATATTAGAAATATTTCTGAAGGATCATCTGACACTGAAGACTTTAGTAATGATGCTGAAAATTCAGCTTTACCATCACAGGAATAAATTACATTATAGTAGGGGTGTAACGATACACCAATGCCACGGTTCGGTTCATATCACGGTTTTGGAGCCACGGTTCGGTTCGGTTCGGTTCTGTTTGCTGTGGGGGCAGGGTTCATGGCAGGGCACCAGCAATAATAACGCTAGATTAACTTTAACTTTATTAACTGAACTTTATACAGTGGCTTCAGCCTTTCTTTAGAGCACTTAGCACACCTGAGTTAACTAAAATGAAATAAATGCCTCCACTGACTAGTCAGAAATAAACTGCACACCTGAGTAGGGTTGCCAACTTCAGAAAAGTAAAATGCGGGACAATCGTGGTTCTTTATAGGAAAACAAGGGACACTCAAAATATTTGTACTGCATCGCACAATGTACATCATTTCATTGTCTGCAGACAGTTAAGTATATGTTTAAAAGGTTATCAGACAAACACATTTGTATTGCTTAACCTATTTATGTACAATTTAATTCTAAAAATTATTGTAAAGTCATACAAACAAAATGTCACATTACAAACAAACCACCATTCAAAATAACAGCATTTATCTGAAATAGAAAGCTTTTTTAACATTATACATAGGCCTACAGTTCAAAAGTTTGAGGTTTGTAAGATAATTTTTTGGGGGAAAGAAATTAAAGAAAGTAATTGCCTACTTTTATTCAGCAAGGATGCATTACGTTAATCAAAAGTGACAGTAGCCTACATTTATAGTGTTACACAAGCTTTCTATTTCAAATAAATATCTTATGATCTTTACATTCTTCATAGAATCCTGGGGGGGAAAAAACAAACCAGTCTTAAACATTAATAATAATCAGAAATGTTTTGTGAGCATATTATTCCCTCAGGTAGATTACATGTTTTCTTGCGTGGCTGGATGTTGGACTCATGAACAATAATCACGTTGTTTGCATTCGCTAAAATTGATTTGCCGAAATCAAAACGTGGACAGTGAAAAGGAATTACCGTTAGCGCGAGACGAGTCCGGCTTGAAGCGGAAGCGACCAGACGGCAGAGGATTATGTTCGCAAAACAAACAATGATTTGTCTCAAAACGATGATTAAAAAATGCTGTGATATGTCATCATATTGGATGATGACAGGTGTCGGTGATTCGTGATCAGCACTGCTGCTGTTGCTGCTGTATCAGTCAGTGGTTGTGACCGGAGGGTCTTCAATCTCAATAGGAGTTGCCATCCTGAAGTGCGTATGTAAACTCTCGAGCGTGATCGATCACCCAAATCACGTGACATGCACTTTATTTAGTAAATAATATTATAATAATATTTAGTAAAACTACAGCTCTTATTAGTTGTTAAAAGTGTACTCATTAATAACTATTTAATCAAATGTCAAGGAAGAAAAAAATAGTTTTGTGACAAAGTGATGTGAGAGTTGGGCCGGGGCAGCAGGGGGCGGGGCGCGTTCGGTTCGACATGAGAGTATCGCGGTTCGAACCGTGGCTGTTGTATCGCGGTTTGTCGGTTCGGTTTGAATATCGTTACACCCCTACATTATAGTAAAAATAGAAAACAAAAATAAATGTTGAATAAAATATTTTAATTTGTAATAATATATCACAATATTACTGTTTTTGGTGTGTTTTTGATCAAATAAATATAAGAGACTTCTTTTTAAAAAACATCTTACCAACCCCACACTTTTGAACTTGAGTGGATTTGTCAAAAGTATTTTTGTTTAAACAAAACATATTTTCATTGGAAAAACATACTTTCAAAAGGTGCACGTTTTGAATATTGTGCCTTTATTTTGAAATCAGTAGAAATGTGTGTGCTGAATTTGATTGTCCCCTCAGTTTCCCACGACCAGTTAAAAGCACCTGGCTGAATCGTAACGCTCCGGCACAGAGCAAAGACTCTCTCATCCCACCACTGGAATCTGTGGTGTTTGGCACCACCTACGTCAAGCAGCTGTCACCAGATGTAAGACACACACACACAAATATCACCTGAATCAACCTTTTTTTTTAGCCAAATGAGTGCAGTGTCTTTCGTTTTAATCCAGTTAGTCAAAGGGTGCTCTCACGTCTGTAGTTCGGTTAATTTGGTTCGAGCCAAGGGCAAAAAATTATACATTAGGGGCTTTCGCACCGGAAGAACCTTTTCATAGTTCCTAGAACTATTGGCGGAAGTACCCGGATGTCGGTGTGTTCGCACCGCAGGAACTAGGAACGATTTTAGTTCTAGGAACTCTTTTGGGGGAACTTATTTAGCTCCTACTTCAGAGTAGGGTCTAAACCAGCACTATAGGAACTATCCGTGACGTTTGTGTTTGTGGATTGGCCAAACGCACGCGAAAAACCAGCACCCACCATTTAAAAAAACGAAACTAACAGAAACTAACTCTACGAACATGGAAAACAGTGATAGATGGGCCTCTTAACCCTTACACTAAGGAGAAAATCCAATGCAACTTTGTGGTGACCAAGCGAAACACGCTTATAACTTTTCATATACTGTCTACTTTTAAATATAATAGTTCTATCTAAAAATGTATTAGAAAGGACTGTTGTTCAGATCAAAACCTGATGAACACGGAGAATGCGAGCACTGTTTGTTTGCTCAGACTCTGGCGTTCTCAAAATAAAGGCTTACATCACTACAGAGTTCCTACTGGCGGTGCGAATGCAACGGGAAAAGGTTCCTAACCTTTAGTTCTCGGGGAACCACCCTGGTGGTTAGTTCCGGTGTGAAAGCCCCTGTAGCCGTTTTGGTTCCTTTTCACACCACACCAAACCGCACCAAGGGGGAGAAACGAACTCTAGTGCGATTCAACCGAACTAAATGAGGCAGGTGTGAAAGCACCCAAAAACACTTTGCTGACTTTGCATTTAAAAAGCAAAGAACACACACAGTGATTTTCTCATGATATCAGTGAGAGCTTCAAGGCTGTCCATAAATAGACATCATTATGTAACTAAAAGGCTTGAGCTGTTGCTGTGCAGTTAATGAGATGATGTGATTTTTACATTACAGCAAATCTCTTGAGACCCTAGTCACATTAAGCTGCCATTAAGGTGCCTGTCAGACCATAGTGAGCTCTAGAGTTCACTAAAACTTTATTCCTTCATTGAATAGAAAACCCATCTCAAATGTAATAGATTGAATCTCTAAGGGGAGCTGGCTTTGAGCACAGTGCAAAAACTCTTAATGCTTCTTCTTTTCATACAACGTTCAGTGATGCATAAAGCTCTCTTTTATGATTTGCAGGGCAAAACCTTCCTGGTATCGGATCAGTGCCTACAGCATGCCTTCAGCCTGCACCAGAACATGTGTGCCAGCTTGCTGCAGGCGTATCAGGGCCTGTTCTGTTATTTAACCTCCCTGACCAAGAATCTGCCCGCATCCCAGCGATTGGAGCTAGGTATGTAGTCCCATCAGAACTGAAAGAATGGAAATCTGGTTTCCAACCTGAGTTGGAAGACTGAAATGATATATTTTACAACATTTTTACACTGCACTTCAATCATTGACCCTGTATAAGGCATTTTGGTAACTAATTGACATGTTTTGCTTAAATATTTCAGAATGGTGTTATTTTAACCAAGCTTTCATTACTAAACCCAGTTTAACCGCTGAGCTTCAGTATGTGTATGTGCATGAGCAATATACACTACCGTCCAAAAGTGTTTTCACTTTATTCAGCTAGGATGCATTAAATTGATCAAAAGTGACAGTAAAGACTTTTACATTGTTACAATATTTTTTTTATTTTTTTTATAAATACCGTTTTATTTGAACTTTCTGTTAAAGACTTTTTCATGGTTTACTCAAACCATAGCTCTGTTACATGTGGAACTGTTTTCAACAATAATAATAATAATAATAAGTAATGTTTCTTGAGCAGCAAATCAGCATATTTAGAATGATTTCTGAAGGATCATGTGACACTTAAGACTGGAGTAATGATGCTGAAAATTCAGCTTTGGTATCACATGATGGAAGCTTGTTTCCACATCTAATTAATTGCATCTTTTTTGACTTTATATAAGCGTTATATAAACTCGCAATTGAGAGTTATACATTCAGAATTGCTGAGAAAAAAAAGTCAGTCTTGGACATTATAACTCACAATTGCAAGTTTATATCTCACAATTCTGAAAAAAGAAGTCAGAATTGTGAGATGTAAACTTGGAAAAAATTTGAATTGCTAGAAAAAAGGTGTAATTATCTTTTAAATTGTTTTATTCCATGGTGGAAATAAGCTTCTATAATCACAGGAATAAATTACTTTTTAAAAATATTTTAATATAGAAAAGTTATTTAAATTTTTTAATAATATTTCTCAGTATTATTGTTTTTACTTTATTTTTGATCAATGTATGCAGCCTTGGCGAGCATTGAAAAATATTACTGACCTGAACATTGGAACAGAACACCAGAAGAAATTTGTACATTTATTTGAATGAAGTTGAAAAAAATAATAGCTAGCTTCATATATCATTTTCTCCACGTAACCCTTGGAAGTACCTTCAGAGAAGCTTGTTGACCCCGGGACTAATTTTCTTCAGGAGTTTTGGAATCATTGCTCCATAATATTTGTATATTGTGATATATAACATTTTGTTTAATTATATGTGATTATATTTATTATATTTCAACTTTTATATGCTACAGTTTAATTTAGTTTAATTATATGTGATTATATTTAAACTTTTATGTGCTAAAGTTTGTTTTAACACATATTTTTTGCTTATTGTCTACCCCTACTGTCTATATATATTTTATGTTTTTGTTTTATATGCATTGTATTATTTTCCTTCACATATTAATTTTTATTTTAAATCTCATCAGAGCCCATCACTGAATACTCACTCACTTATGCTAATGCATCCACTCACTTCTTAGAGACTAAAGAAGAGCTGCTGTTCTGGACATTTACCTTTTAATGTCTTATTTACCAGCATATTGTTAGTGTTTCTAATAAGCCTTTGTCCCTCAATTGTGCCTCTGCCCTCTTTCTTATGTATGTATCAGCAAGCTGATCCTTTTATCTCCCGTTTTTGTCTTTAATACAAATTCCTTCTGAACTTTCACTGTAAACTCTCACTCACTCACTCACTCACTCACTCACTCAAAGCTAAACTACTCACCCACTCAAAGCTAAACTACTCACCCATGGCTGCTTCTGACCGAATGTATCTAGTGACTGAACTTGCATGTATTTAAGGGTTCATTTTAAGCTCAAACAGCAAAAGGGGTGAGTGAAAGTTTTAAACGTGCCTATATGTGCAATCCTACCACTAGCCAAGCCCAGCATGCAGGTCCTTTATGAACGAGTTCTCAGAAGACCTTACCCTCGAGACCAAAGGCACGTCTACATAGGTATGTCCCTCAAAAATCGAACCTCAGCTCCACACGCCTCTTGCCTTTCATTTGTGTCTTTTTTAGCTCTATTTCTTTCTTCTGTTCCCCCTAACTTGGACGTTTGTCAATGACGAGTGTCCTTCAGTGAGGGAGTTCTTAGCTCAGCTTAGTTCGTTTTTCCTTTAGCAGTATCTCAGATCTCAGGCTGACTTTGGATCAGTCTAACTGCTTGAACATTGCGGTATTCTCTCTCCTCTGACTCCTACTTCCTGTGCTGTTGTTCCTCTAGCTCCCTCTCATGTGCTGCCAATCACAGGCTCTTCAGACAGACCCTTGTCTCTCATTCACTCCATACTGCTGTTGTAGAAACAACATTTTCACTCGGCTGTCTTTTTCTTTTTTTAGAAAAACTTGATGTGGAGGTCCGACTTAATGAGCTTTGTGAACAAGTCAAGGTATGTCATGATTATCAAGTGAGGTCAGTATAATAGTTTAAGACTTAATATATACAGTGAGGAAAATAAGTATTTGAACACCCTGCTATTTTGCAAGTTCTCCCACTTAGAAATCATGGAGGGGTCTGAAATTGTCATCGTAGGTGCATGTCCACTGTGAGAGACATAATCTAAAAAAAAAAAATCCAGAAATCACAATGTATGATTTTTTAACTATTTATTTGTATGATACAGCTGCAAATAAGTATTTGAACACTTGAGAAAATCAATGTTAATATTTGGTACAGTAGCCTTTGTTTGCAATTACAGGGGTCAAACGTTTCCTGTAGTTTTTCACCAGGTTTGCACACACTGCAGGAGGGATTTTGGCCCACTCCTCCACACAGATCTTCTCTAGATCAGTCAGGTTTTTGGGCTGTCGCTGAGAAACACAGAGTTTGAGCTCCCTCCAAAGATTCTCTATTGGGTTTAGGTCTGGAGACTGGCTAGGCCACTCCAGAACCTTGATATGCTTCTTACAGAGCCACTCCTTGGTTATCCTGGCTGTGTGCTTCGGGTCATTGTCATGTTGGAAGACCCAGCCTCGACCCATCTTCAATGCTCTAACTGAGGGAAGGAGGTTGTTCCCCAAAATCTCGCAATACATGGCCCCGGTCATCCTCTCCTTAATACAGTGCAGTCGCCCTGTCCCATGTGCAGAAAAACACCCCCAAGCTTCACAGTAGGGATGGTGTTCTTGGGATGGTACTCATCATTCTTCTTCCTCCAAACACGTTTAGTGGAATTATGACCAAAAAGTTCTATTTTGGTCTCATCTGACCACATGACTTTCTCCCATGACTCCTCTGGATCATCCAAATGGTCATTGGCAAACTTAAGACGGGCCTTGACATGTGCTGGTTTAAGCAGGGGAACCTTCCGTGCCATGCATGATTTCAAACCATGACGTCTTAGTGTATTACCAACAGTAACCTTGGAAATGGTGGTCCCAGCTCTTTTCAGGTCATTGACCAGCTCCTCCCGTGTAGTTCTGGGCTGATTTCTCACCTTTTTTAGGATCATTGAGACCCCATGAGGTGAGATCTTGCATGGAGCCCCAGTCCGAGGGAGATTGACAGTCATGTTTAGCTTCTTCCATTTTCTAATGATTGCTCCAACAGTGGACCTTTTTTCACCTTGTGGACCTTGTGGAGGTGTACAATTTTGTCTCTAGTGTCTTTGGACAGCTCTTTGGTCTTGGCCATGTTAGTAGTTGGATTCTTACTGATTGTATGGGGTGGACAGGTGTCTTTATGCAGCTAACGACCTCAAACAGGTGCATCTAATTTAGGATAATAAATGGAGTGGAGGTGGACATTTTAAAGGCAGACTAACAGGTCTTTTAGGGTCAGAATTCTAGCTGATAGACAGGTGTTCAAATACTTATTTGCAGCTGTATCATACAAATAAATAGTTTAAAAAAATCATATATTGTGATTTCTGGATTTTTTTTTTTTAGATTGTCTCTCAGTGGACATGCACCTACGATGACAATTTCAGACCCCTCCATGATTTCCAAGTGGGAGGACTTGCAAAATAGCAGGGTGTTCAAATACTTATTTTCCTCACTGTATATATATATATATATATATATATATGACAAAAGAAGGCATTATTTACATGCGAAGAAACACTGAGTAATACCTAGGTCCCCTAGTGGGCCCCGGACCCCCTGGTTACCACTGTTTTAAATAATTTAATTACATATCATGAACTTATTGTGAATAATCATGTATTTTGGTTTGCATCCATCAATTTTCAAGTATAGATAATTCACTGGATTATGCAAAAATAGGCATTATAACTTTTCTTGTATAAATAGTTTTTGTTGAATTGCCAGCTAAAATAAATACATTGTAAGATATACCATTACTGTAATATAAAATTACTCGTACCTAGGGATGCACAATATATCAGCCGATATATAATCGTTTTTAATGTTATCGTTATCGGCCCGATAAGATAATTTGGCCGATATATTAAAGCCAATAAATAATAATGATTTCCTTCAGCTGAGACACTTCAGATGTGCACTGGTCACCATAATGGTTTTGAATTGCTTGAAATATGTTTGGAATATGTTTGAAAATATGTAAAGGAAAATACAGTTAAGTACAACAACATGTGAAGCGCAAGTCATATAGGCTACATAAAATAATGTGAACATTATAATTGTGTGCTTGGGACATGACTTTTAATGGTGAGACTTTTGTTTTTGTAATCGGGCTCTCAAAAATTATATAAAAATTTGGATTTAGATTTATTGGCCAATATATCAGTTATCATCTTTCAAATCTAAATAATTATCCTATCGGCCAAAATTTTCATATCGGTGCATCTCTACTTGTATCATATGTTAAGGTCAATCATACATCCCTTTAGCTTGACTGGTGCCTCATGATGGTTTACTGCACTCCTTTTTTTATATATTTGTGTATGGATTCTTGCAGCAGAGGGCAGAAAGCCCAGATGAGTTGGCTGAACTGGTGAACATGAATTTGGCGCAGCTGTGCTCTCTGCTTATGGCATTGTGGGGGAATTTTCTGGAAGTGGTGTCACTAAATGAGCGCGTCTCAGCGCTGTTGGCCCAGGAGCACCACACACTACGGGTGAGCTCTGAGATTACTTCTACCATATGCATATTATATTTGCATACTTGCATATTTATGCATTGCATTTGCATTATATTCTGACACATTTTATGACACAAAGATGCATGAAATTGTTGTTGCATTTTAAGAAGTGTCTGTGCAGAGTATATTTTTGGCTCTACTTATCTTGTATTTATAATTTTTAGGTGCAGAGATTTGCAGAAGCTTTCTTTTGTCTTGAACACCCAAGACAGAGTGCGCTGGCCTACCAGGAACTGCAGTATGTCTTAAAATATCATGACTGTAATGTAGTTGTTTAGCATGAAGAGTACATGTCAGTTCTCATGATAATTCAAATGAACTTCTGTATTCAACAGTGCTCACAGTCACCAACAGATGACCACAGCTATTAAGAACTCTTCCTACTTCCTGTCCTTACCCCCTCTTCCTGTTGAATGTGCTGATCTGGATGGGGATGTGAACTCCCTACCAATCATCTTTGAGGACAGATATTTGGAATCCATTACTGAAGGTATGTTTAATGGCACTCCTTGATCGATTATCATATTAGCCATTAGCTCGTAGGAAAAAAACACAATGCACAAAATTGATTTTGCGTTTAAAGGGAAAAAGCACATTTTGAAATTACCGGTAATGTTTGAGTTTTGTGGCTTTTAATTTAAAAATGTCTTCTGGGAAAATTTATTGAAATTATTAATGACTTATCTTGCACTTCTTTACAATTATTATCCAATAAAATGCTTTCTACAGTGATTCATTTTGGAATAATATGTCTCCCAAACGTCTACTTGCTTACTATATTGTTTTTACCCTGAAGATCGTGATGGTCCATGGCTTGGTCTCCACAACACTAGAAGTGGCTCTATGTCCACTAAAGCAGAAAGGTCCAACTCAAAAGACTGTATTGCTAGTGGATTGGGAGCCCTTGGTCCATGCCCAGATAAGCAGCAAGCTGCCCTCGCCACCGCTTGGCCTGAACAAAATGAGCCTCCCCTCAAATCCAAAGCCAAATCCATCAAGCTGAAGAAGAATGCCAAGACTGAAAATTCAAAGAAGCTGATCAGGCAGACCTCGAAAGACTCTGTGGTCCTCACAGGCTACAAGAACTTGAAGGTTCCTCGTGGGGAATCGACCACCAAGTCCAAAGAAGTTGATGCTCAGTGCAATCCGAAAGACGATCTAGATGATATAGGCAAATGCATCCTCCAAAATGAAACCGCAACCACACATTGTGCTAAAGACTGCACCACAAGCGACATTCAAGGTAACGTCAGTGTCCAGAGCGACAGCTTTTCCAGTCTTTCGAGTTTGCAAATGCAGGCTAGGCCCCAGGCAGGTACTGGAGCAGAAGCCGCACAGAGTGCAGCTGCCAGAGTTGATTTGACACATCCACCTGCTGGGCTCAGACATATTGATGTTAAACCAAGCGACAAGGACCCCTACCAGGGCGATAAGGTCACCATTCTCTTACCGCACCACTCAGATCCAACCGCCAGGAGGGATGTTCCAGAGATCACACAGACCGATTTCTCTGAGTTCAAGAGTCGAGTTGGGGATGGCGCCACATTCGTCGGAGCTTGTGGAGCTGCACTGAGGAGTGATTGTGTTCCCCAAGCCTCCTCCAGGCTCTCAGACTCCGGAATCGAGAGTGAGCCCAGCTCTGTGACACAGCTAGCACCATTTTCCCCTTCTCCTTTTGCTGCTTCTGGCCTCGAGGCACCTACAGAGCTTATTCCACAGAGCACCCACCAGAGACCACCTCCGCTCAGCCCTGCCTCCAGAGGAACCACCGCGTTGGAGGGCCTAAATCCAGAGAGCACCAGCGGCATCAGTGGAGTCCAGTCTTCCCTTACCTCCATTAACTCCCTCCCCTCGGATGATGAGGTGGAGACCGAGGACACTAGCAGGAAGTCCAGCATCCTGGTGCAGGAACAGAGTCTCATCTTTTCAGGAGAACCTCACAGCCTCCTGCAATCGAGCTCTAGAGTTTTGGCTCAACAGAAACTCTCCATCAGTCATGGAGATGGTCCTGTGTCTCACGATGAGCACTCTGCTCTCCAGTCCTGCTGTGAAACTTCTGCTCCTGACAGGCCGACGGGATCCACCGAGACAGAATTTCCAAGTGGTGTAGGTCTGGGGCCAGAAGCATGTAGTGAGCCTCAGACGGCCGTCCAGTCCAGTACATCAGTCACTAGCAGCACGGACCTGGTGAAGAAAGGCTTTGTGGAGAACTACTTCGGCTCTCGCTCTAGCACTGATATATCTGAGATCAGCCCATTGGAGACTGCAGCTGTGACACTGGGGATTCAGACTTGCCCCAATGCCAATGATGAAGAGGAGGAGGAGGAGCAGGAAAGTGAAATGATTGAGAACGGTTACTATGAGGAGACAGACGGGCTGGTTTATGTTAATGGACTCCCAGGGGAGGAAGGGAGGTGTGAGGATGGGGGAGCAGAGGGAAAAACCCTTTTTTATGATCACCTGGGTTTGGAACAGCTCCAGGAAACATACATTCCCTCAGCCGGCCTGCAGACACGGCCTCCTGGACCAGCTCCAACCAGCAATGACATGTGCTGGTACAAGAGTGTCCCTACTGCTCAGATGACAGCGTGAGTTTTCTTTTTTCCCTTCCACTTTGTTTTTGCAGTTTGCCATGCACAAGGAACCAAAGAAAAAAGGGATTGCCGTGTTTACTTTCTTTAAACATGATTCTCTTTTTTTATGCGTGATTCACCAGTGTTCAAAAATTTGTGACTGATAAAAAAAAAAAAGTAAATAAATCTCTTATTCTCAGTTTTCCATTTTAATATATTTTAAAATGTAATGTATTCCCGTGATGACTGAATTCCCAGTCTTTAGTGTCACATGGTCCTTCAGAAATCATTCTAATATGCTGATTTGGTGGTCAAGAAGCATTTCTTATTATTAATGTTGAAAACGGTTGTAATTATTTTTTTGTGTGAAATTTTTTTTCTCTAAGTTTTTAAAAATTCAGCATAAAAAAAGAAAGAGAACCCTTTGTAACATTATAAATGTCTTTACTGCCTTTTGATTAATTTAATGCATCCTTGCTGAATGAATGTATTAATGTAATTTTTTAACCCCAGTGTAGAAAAGATCTTTGTCTTAATAATCTTTCATCAAAATTCAATGACTTGATCCGCCTCTAAAACTTTTTTTTTTTTTCTGACAGATGTAATCTAGGAGGTCACACTAGGTGTATTGTATTAATATTAATGTTGACCAGTAGCCATATAGCTATTTTTGACATTGTTTTAGGCTACTCTTCTAGGTAACCTGACTAACCTCTCTTGTAACTGCCTTTATAAAATGTTGCAGTAATTTAATGCAAATTAATATAAATTACAACAGTAATGGCAAATTTGAGAAATCAACTGCTGTTTCACATTAAGTTTGGATTCTGGTAATCCAAGATATTTTTTGGAAGTACATTAAAAGCAGAAGCATTAAAAGCAAGGAGTTCATGTTTTTATGCATAATACATAGAAACTGTGGAATGCAGATGCATGAGCAAATACCTGTGTGTGAATCTTTAGGTTTGTCCAAGCAAAAGAGGAGTTGAAGCAACTAAAGTTGCCAGGGTTCCTGTACAGTGATGTGGCAGATCTGGCGTCCACTGTGCCATATTTCAGCATGGATGAAGATGAAAACTGTGATGAGGGCATACACCTCATAGTGTGTGTACATGGCCTGGATGGTAAGCAATCACACTCTTCTGTTTCTTTCAATTGAGTAAGTCCACATTAACAGATTCACATTGATTTAAAAACCTTTTCTTTAGGTAACAGTGCAGATCTGCGTCTAGTGAAGACTTATCTGGAGCTTGGTTTACCTGGTGCTCGTATAGATTTCCTAATGTCAGAGCGCAATCAGGTAAAACATCCCATGAACACGCACTGGGTTTGATGGGCAGTTTAGAGAATTAATAAAGTTCATAAATATGTACTTTTAATACATACTTTTTAAAAGTATAAAGTATATGTAAAATCACTGGACATGCTTTTAAACAAGAACAAGTTCAGTTGGCTTGGAAAAGAAATTGAACATTAGAAACTGTTAAAATTCTATATGTTTTGAAACTTTAACCTTGATTTTCTTTTTTTTTTTCAAGAATGACACATTTGCAGATTTTGAGTCAATGACAGACAGACTTTTGGATGAAATAGTGCAGTACATACAAATCTACAACCTCACAGTTTCCAAGATAAGGTAAGAATTTTTCCTCAAACGCAAATATACAAGAAAGTTAAACTCAGATATGAGAAAATCACAGTATTTTTAAAGATCTACAAGCATGGTTTAAACTTCAAGATTTTTTTTTCCTCTTTCCCTAGTTTCGTTAAAAAAAATCAATGACTTTGTCCAGTGTAACATTTTTAAAATTATTATTAAGGAGCCATATTGATTGATTTACAAGGCTTTCTTTATACCTTTTTGAGGGCATTTTTAGCATGTAAAGTATTTATTTAAAGTATTCACATTGAATCATTTTAATATTTTTATTTCAAAACACTAGACTAAAAAATTCACCTCAGGGCCAATTTGTAAAGACCTGAATTTTTTACCCCGGCCCTGTCCTGAATCAATGTGCATCATGTGTACATTCTGGCCTTTTAGGGAGCGCACTTGAGCATGATTTTGCACTATAAAATGACAAATGAGACCCTGGGGTCTTGTGGGTTTTAACAGACATGGAGATCAATCCAAGTGTGCCATTTTGCACATTAATTTGACCTTGTTGATTGCTTAGACAAGCTCATATTTTTAAACTCTGAACTAAAACGCATCCAGCCTTAGGGTAACAGAATCACTGTGTTGTCCTCCTCAGTTTTGTGGGTCACTCTCTGGGAAATCTGATCGTGCGCTCTGTGCTGACGCGGCCCAGGTTTAAGTGTTATCTTAGCAGACTCCACACGTTTCTGTCTCTGTCTGGACCTCATCTCGGCACGCTGTACAACAGCTCGGCCCTCGTCAATACCGGTAACTTATGGTCATAAACTCAGTGACAGTAATTTATGAGCCACTCTACGTTAAACTGTATTAAGGAACCACTTTCATTTTTTTTCTCTGTGTCAGGGTTGTGGTTTATGCAGAAGTGGAAGAAATCTGGCTCTCTGCTGCAGCTGACCTGTCGTGACCACTCAGACCCACGCCAGACCTTTCTCTATAAGCTAAGCAAGAAAGCAGGTCAGTGTCATGTCATTCTGGTTTCACAAAGTCAATGTTAGTTTGGATTTCTGCATATCTAATCCCTCAAACTCTGTTTCAGGTCTTCAGTTCTTTAAGAACGTGGTGTTGGTGGGGTCTCTTCAGGACCGTTACGTCCCTTATCACTCTGCCCGAATCGAGATGTGCAAAACAGCCTTAAAGGACAAACAGACTGGTGAGAATTAAAGAAACAGTTCCAAAAATATATATTTTTACATCATTTATTGTCCAGTATTAATTTGACTGCCATTCAACCAATTTTAGGGTCAGTAAGACATATGTATTTATTTTTTATTTTTTAAGAAAAATACTTTCATTCTGCAATGATGCATCAAATTGGTCAAAAGTGACCTTTATTTAAAATGTAACTTTCTTGCATTATATGCATGAATATGCATGCATGTTATTTGACATATAGAAAAATGTACATTTTGTGCTAAAATTGAATAAAATGATTGATTTCTATTTCAAAGAATGCTGTTCTTTTTATCTAATAATCCTGAAATGTATCACAGTTTCTGCAGCACAACTGTTTTCAACGTAGATAATAATAAATGTTTTTTGAGCGCCAAATCAGCATATTATTACGATTTCTGAGGGATCATGTGACACTGCAGACTGGAGTAATGATGCTGACAATTCAGCTTTGACCTCACAGATATAAAATTGCATTTTAAAAATATATTAAAATAGAAAAGTTAACAACATTTATTTTTACTGTATTTCACAAAAAAAAAATCTGTTTTACTGTTTTTTTTTAATCAAATAAATGAAGGCTTGGTGAGCTTAAAGGATTTCTTTCAAAATCATTTTAAAAACCTTAACAACCTCAAACTTATGAACTCTCCATCTACTTGTGTGATCAGGTCCAGTGTATGCCGAGATGATCGAGAACCTTCTACTCCCTGTGCTTCAGAACAAAGACTGTAACCTGGTGCGTTACGATGTCATCCATGCGCTGCCCAACACCGCCAACTCCCTGATTGGCCGGGCAGCCCACATCGCCGTCCTGGACTCTGAGATTTTCCTGGAAAAGTTCTTCCTGGTGGCAGGGCTCAAGTTCTTTCAGTAACCTTGGTAGATCGGAAGCGAATACCTCACTGCAAACAGACTTTTTTCAGTTTTTTTTTTTTTTCTCACAGTTTTAAATATGCTCTTGGAGGTAAAGCAAAATATATCAGTGTTATTTTTGTTGTTGATTTTATTTCTATTTAGTCTGTTGTGAATGTGGAATTTATCGTTTTTATTTTTCTACTGCAATTTTTTTTAATAATTTGAATGTTTTATTCATTATTAGGAAAATCAAACCTCCTTATGGTATTTTTGTTCAGTGTTATTTATGTACAACGTTCATTTTTATCATTTTCGTTTAACAATTCATTCTATTAAACTTTCTTATGCTGAACTGGAAATGTAGCTGCTAAAAAAGGATGAACTATTTATTCGGGGACGGAGATCCAGGTCATCTTCATGGTGAAAGCACGTTCACTTGAACATTCTGGCATCTAGGGTTGGCTGGCATCCGAACTGCATAAAACATTTTTTTCTATTAAGAAATTGCCATTTGACTACACATTTTTTACAAACCTTTTTTTTATTACAATGTCAAAGGCTTCCTGGACCTGGACGAACGTGATTGTAGCTGAAATGAAGCACCCTTGGACCACGTGTTGGTTTTATACGATGTCTCTGGTGCCCATTGCATTCTCATGCACAATCTCTCAACCCAGCCTGGTGTTGGGTGGAGGAAACACACGCTTTAGCATGCTAGCATTTTCTTTTTATTTCAAGGGATACAGGTAACTAATTAACAATGGGCCAAGTGTGTGGGATAGACGGTTAGCCAGTTTAAAACAGCACAAATCCTAGTAATCAGATCACATAGTTTTGGGAAAGTATTTATGTACGGTTTCCTATAGAGGAGTTCATTTGATGCTTGTGTGCAAAAATACTTTAAAAAAAACAAACAAACATTGAATTTATCCTGTTTTTGTTAAAATAGTTTTGTAACATGGACTACACATTTCATTAAATGTATTCGCAATAAATGTTTTTGTCCTCTTTGAATAGAAGCTTTGTTTTCATGCATCAAGCCTATTAATGTATTTGTTTTAAAGGAATAGTTCCAAACCTGTGGAAGCTCATTTCCATAATAGTATACCCTCATATCTCACAAATATGACTTTATTTCTCTCAATTAATCCCTCCTTTTTTTTTTTTACTCTATTATTAGGTAATATGTAACAATACAATGTAACTTTTGGCCCTCAAACAAAACAAAACTGTATGCATTTTGCGGAAGAACATTGTTTTGGTCGTGCTTTGGCTCTGACTGCGGATGAATATGGTTCAAACAGATTATACTAATGATCATAAAACATTCACTACTAGGCTTAAGAGACATAAACAGTTTAGATGAAAAGGATCTGAAGATGTTACTGTAGCTTTCCTCATTAATAGATCCGGTACTTCCTGCGCTACAACAACCCATAATGAAATGACCCTTCACAATAGATAATGTTTTACAATAAACTCCGTTAGAAAGCTACATATGGCAATTTATCTGTTCAGTAAAATACCACAGAACTTGCCATTTCCAAAAAGTCAAGCCTGCCACGTTATCTTTGCAAGCAGACTCTCTGTGCAGGGTTTTTTTTCTTTTGTTTTTTCTTCCAGGTGATTCCCTATTCCCCAAATTCGAGATTTAGCTGCTCAATGTTAACCTTCCTCACTCGTTGTGACAAGTTAACTAACCTCTGCCACTACCACACAATAGGGTGGAACGGTACACAGAAGTCACGGTTCGGTTCATACCTCGGTTCAGACATCACGGTTGGGTACGAGCTCGGTACAATGGAGGGAAAAGCAAAATAAAAATGCAGAAGACTTGTGCATGTCTCAGTCTGTACCACCAAAGGAAAATAAATTACTTAAGCCTTGTATTTTTTAAATAAGTTTTATTAATAAAGTAAAGGCATAGAACCAGTTTATTTGTAGTGCAATGACAATAGTTTTATATAATTCGTTTATTAATTAAATTAATAAAAAGACAAAAAGACCTTGAGATGTGTTTGGTAATTGTACCTGAATGAATTAAATTAATTTGCTACAACCAGTTTATTTGTAGTGCACTGACAATAGTTTTATATAATTAGCTTATTAATTAAATTAATAAAAAGACCTTGAGATATGTTTGGTAATTGTACCTGAATGAATTGAAAAATAATTTGCTACATTTTAGATTAATATATTTGTAAAATTATAATTATAATACATTTCATAATGATAGTTTAAAAAAGGCTGATGTTAGACTTTGTAATCATGCTATTTTCTTATTCCATATCAGTGATAAATTGTTTAATTCTTTCTGGTTTGTCGTATGTATCAGTAGCTTAAAGTGGAACGGTACATGTATGTTTTCGTATTGTAATGTAATGCGGAACTAGAGAGAGAGAGAGAGAGAGAGAGAGAAAGAGAGAGAGAGAGAGAGAGAGAGAGAGAGGGGCGTGGGCGCGATCGAAAAGTCGCAAAGTGTTTACTGATATTTGTGTGTGTGTGTGTGTGTGTGTGTGTGTGTGTGTGTGTGTGTGTGAGTGAGGCGCGGGCGCGATCGAACAGTGTAAACATAAAAACATACTTTTGTTTATACAGGACATCATTCAAACTGCAAAGTGTTTAAGTTACTGTTAATTAAAATTAAGGAAAACAAGTATATTAATCTGAAATGTAGCAAATACGTTTTCAATTCATAATAATTTTCCGGCGTTTCAGCATGGACGAGAAACTTTTGGAAAACGCTTGAAAACGCTGGTATGGACAGAGAGCGTTTTGAAATGCAAACACCATTTTCAGTTGTATCCGAATTAATGTAGAAGTAGGCTAGCCTTTCTGCACCGGACGCGAAGGTTTCATACTATTTAAAATATCTTTATCAACTGTCATAAAACGGATTTACTGCTAAAGGCATGAAATTAGGAGGGTTCAACAACTGATCATCTGATCGTTTGATTGATTTAAGCCGTATTGTACACAAATTATCAAATTAATTGTATGTTTTTCATCAAGTTTATTCATAATCTGACAATAAATATTTCACACACCTTTTTACGTTAGTGCAATGACAAATTAAAGCAGTTATTTTATTTTAGAAGCAAACATGTATTCGCAATGGTAATATGTAAATATCAAGCGTGCCGCACAAGCCCTGAAAAGTCAAGCCAAAACGTCTCGATCGCCCCCCGGTGACTATAGCCTAAAGTAAAATAAAATAAAAGTAACTGGAGTGATGATTGTCACAACTATTTTACATTATCGCTCTCTATATGTTTTATTGAATTTATTTTTGCAGGTCTACCATTATTATTCTTATGTTTTAAATAACTACGTTGAGAAAAAAAGAAGAAAAAAAAAAGGTTTTACCCAGCTAGAAATGTTACGTTCCCAGGACGTTCTCAGAACGTCCCCACTGGTGTCAAGGACGTCGCCTAACAGTAACGTTCCGGGCACGTTCGGAGACGGTCATGATGTGGAGTTCTTTAAAGGGTCGGGGGACGTTATTTTGCAATTAAAAGTTATTTTTAAGACCGTTATCTGAAAATAGTTTAAATGAGCCACATGTCAAGAAGCGTCGCGCTGGAATTCGCGCTCGGCTCGCACCTTCTGTCCAAGCGAGCGTTACGACCATTCCTATTAGACATTCTCTGATAGACATCATCTATGGTTACGACGGCGTCGCTCTCTATTTGGGCGCACTTTTCGCGCATCTACACATTTAAAATAACGAACGTGAGAGCGCAAACGTGAACGGCCCCTAAAGCAGCTCAGACGAAGTCGGTTATCGCCGATATGCAATATCATAGCAGCACCAAAGTAGAGTTAACATTAGGCAATTATTTCACAACATTCATTATATGCACTTCGAAAAATTACCGAGGTCCTGAACTACATCCGCTCTATAAAAGTCCTGCGATATAGACAGCATTTCTATAAAGCTACTGATACATACGACAAACCAGAAAGAATCAAACAATTTATCACTGATATGGAATAAGAAAATAGCATGATTACAATAACATCAGACTTTTTTTAACTGTCATTATGAAATGTATTATAATTATATTTGTGCAATAGCTCGAATTAATATGAAATAATGTTAATTTCTAGAAACTGTATGCGCTAAACGATGTACATTAAAAAAAACCACCTGATTTATTTTTTATCTAATTCCCTGACATTCCCCGCTTCTGATTTGCAGACACACTGAGGGGGCGGGGCATTACGTAAACAACGACAAACGAAAAGGCCAATCATTTTGGCAAGAACGCGAGTATTTTGCATATGTCTCAGCTTGTCACAACAGTAGTAAACCTTCTTAAAATGTACGTTTTTATTATTTTTTTATGTGCTCAAGATTTCTCATAAACAGCTCTGCTATATAACCAACTTGTTGTTTAACTTACAGCTCTTATCCTTAACTTTACCTACCGTCATGCACATTGATAGCCAGTATCGGAACTATAAATATAGGTTGGCCTCACAGTTATATTGTGTTGTCTAGGAATAAAAAACACCAGACAGAACGACTATATTGGGACGACGCATTTATGAGCGTTTCAATTTTTGTTTTATGCACTTACATTTCTACATTTTTTCAATTATTTAAAATATCTTTATCAACTGTCATAAAACGGATTTACTGCTAATTAAATTAAATGAAATTAGGAGGGATCAACTGATCATCTAATTGTTTGATTGATTTAAGCCAAATATTGTACACAAACTAATGTTTTTCATCAAGTTTATTCATCATCTGACAATAAATATTTCACACACCATTTTACGTTAGTGCAATGACAAATTAAAGCAGTTATTTTATTTTAGAAGCAAACATGTATTCGCAATATCTAGTTTTTTTTTATGAGTAATATTAGGGGTGGAACGGTACATCATGTATTCGAAACGAAACGGTTCGGTGCTTAAATTTACACGGAGAAAACACTGTATAAAAGTAAATTAAACTCGCGTGCAAATTAATTAATGTAATGCGGAACTATTGGTAGATACGCGGGTTCTTTAGGGACACCTAATCTGTAGCCCCGCCTTAGCTCTGAAGCAGGCTGCGATGTAAAGATTACAATGCTGGAATATATATATTCGCGGGCGCGATCGAAAAGTCGCAAAGTGTTTACTTATATTTGTGTGTGTGCGTGCGTGCGTGCGTGTGATCATCATTATGTTTTGCAACAATTAGGTTGCGGAGGTCCTGAGACAGCTCTTTGCTTTTACCCATCATGAGATGTGTCTGTTTGTGTGACACCTTGGAAATGAGACCTTTTTTGTAGGCCATCATTTGGGACTGAACCAGCTGTTATTAATTTCCACTGACAGGGGGCTGGATTACTTTTTAATTACTGTAAGTTTCTTTACTGCCTTTTGATTAATTTAATGCATCCTTGCTGAATAAATGTATTAATGTAATTTTTTAACTCCAGTGTAGAAAAGATCTTTGTCTTAATAATCTTTCATCAAAATTCAATGACTTGATCCGCCTCTAAAACTTTTTTTTTTTTCCTGACAGATGTAATCTAGGAGGTCACACTAGGTGTATTGTATTAATATTAATGTTGACCAGTAGCCATATAGCTATTTTTGACATTGTTTTAGGCTACTCTTCTAGGTAACCTGACTAACCTCTCTTGTAACTGCCTTTATAAAATGTTGCAGTAATTTAATGCAAATTAATATAAATTACAACAGTAATGGCAAATTTGAGAAATCAACTGCTGTTTCACATTAAGTTTGGATTCTGGTAATCCAAGATATTTTTTGGAAGTACATTAAAAGCAGAAGCATTAAAAGCAAGGAGTTCATGTTTTTATGCATAATACATAGAAACTGTGGAATGCAGATGCATGAGCTAATACCTGTGTGTGAATCTTTAGGTTCTCTTTCATCATCTCGTTTCGAGATCCTATGGGAAGGGCATCCTGTACCTGACCTCTGCAGAAGCATCCAATTGCACCAAGTCTGGCTAACAGACAGAAGCGCGCAGCCAATGCCAGGTAAGGACACACCCCCTTACCTAAGGCATATAGCTGTCAGGCGCGCTCCTCCCCCTCAGTTGACATTCGCTTCTCGCGATCTCTGCACTGACACAGTTCGGTTGGATTAACGTTACGCTGCTCACTTTCGAGTCTTCAGGAGGACATATCGCCAGATCAGCCTCCGCCAGACGTGAGTGACAGTCGTTTCTTCAGCCTATCCGCTGTGTTTTTTGCATCCGGAGCCGCCCGCGCTCTCGCTTTCCTTCACCTGCTCCTCCTTACATGGCTGCCCGCCACGGATTTTTCCGAGTTCTTCACCGCTGGCCCACCCATGGCTATGTGACCGTCTAACCGCCGCTTCTCCGGGGAACAGCCTATCACGACGAGCCTGCCCGGCCGCGTGTGGTGCTCTCATCGCCGCTAAGGACCCTCTCGTTCTGCGCGGTCTGCTTGGGCTTAACACGCTCAAGAAGCTTTGGAGAACCTGGAGATTTGCGGTCATTGTAATTGCTGCCCATGTGGCTTTTATAAGCCAGCTTTTAGTTGCACGACCCAGCGCGCCGTGCTCGGCCTTTCTGACGGCCTTCGGATGGGGGACACGGTGATGATGACACTACCGGGGGACTCCCGGAGCGCCACCTCTCTAAAATATTTGAGCTGACATCAGCCCAATCTGCATTCCCTGAAGAGGACATCTTCGCGGGAAAACCTCACTTTCGTTGACGACGGGGATGACGCGGTCCTTTTAGCGTTGCCTAGGCTAGCGCTCACGCGGCTTTGCCTCAGTCTATCCTCCTGGAAGTTTGTGAGCGAGCGGCCGTTCGTCTCAACATTGTGTGGCCAGCTCCACAGAGCGCCACCGACCAGGAAATAGGAATATTTACGACGGGTAAGCGCTGGGACCACCGCCCAGTCTGAGGAAGCAACTCTTAAAACCGTTTTTTACAGAGTTCACGAAGCTCTTAAGCACGGCTGGAGCGTCCCGCTAGACTGTTAACACGGTCTCACGGGCCTTAATCTGTTACGATTACGGGTTGAGGCTTTTAATTTATGCCTTCCTAGGAAGGCGGCCCCGAACGCAAGCAGCCTGCCTGTTGTTCGAGCGTTGGGAGTATCGAGCCCGCGTTCACGGGTCACGAGCCCTCCGGATTCTCTCCCGGTCCTGGAACCCCTGTCCAAAAGACACAGGGTCTCCCGCGGACGGTCGGTTAATCCCGTCTCGTGGCTGCCCAGCCCGTCTGTTTAGTGGGCGTTGTGTGTGGAAGGCTTCGGCTCCTGTGTTCCCCAACACAAAACACACACATAACTAAATAACACTTTAAAACAAACAAATTAAATAAATCCGTTACAGAGAGAGTATCTCTCTCCGCGGATATAATTTTTCTGCCTGCACTTGAGACTGCCCAGTTCATGTGTTCAGGAGATGTGTGTTTTCCCCCCACTTTCAGGGGGCACCTTGTGAGGGAAAGATAGCACAGTGGACACCACACTATGTTCCCCTCACTCTGTTAATAAAGGCTTCGGCTCCAGTGTTTGCTAAACACAAAACACACAAAGTTATACGAATCAAATGAATTCGTTTTGGAGAGAAGACCTCTCTCCGCAGAGAAAACTTCTCACTGCAGAGAGAGGAAATCCCTCCGAACCCCTGCATGTCGCCTCTAGTGTGCCCACTAGATGGCGCCTTTGCATCACAAATGAACCAGCTGGGCCCATACAGCCCCGCTCGGGCGCTCGCGAGTCACGAAGCCGCTTGGCAAGCCGTTTCAGCGCCCGAGTGGGTTTTGCGTACCGTAACCCAGGGTTACAGGCTGCAGTTTGCAATAAATCCTCCGCTTTTCAATGGCGTTCTCTCTTCTCACACAGAAGAAAACGCCTCACACATTCTGAAAGAGGAAATTTCCTCCCTCCTAAACAAGGGAGCGATTCAGATGGTGCCACCCAATCTGATAAACCATGGTTTTTATTCCTGGTATTTTCATGTTCCAAAAGGCGTGGCGCCCCCCGCCCTATATTGGACCTTCGAGTGTTGAACAAACACTTGAGGAAATACAATTTCAGAATGTGACACAAGGCTCTCTCGCCTGTGCCATAAAGCAGAACGACTGGTTCACATCAGTCGATCTGAAAGATGCTTTCTTTCTCATAAGCATCTACCCTCCCCACAGGTAATATCTTCGTTTCGCCTACCAAGGCATTTGTTTACGAATTCACAGTTCTTCCGTTCGGGGCAATTTGAGTCCCCGAACTTTCTGTCTGTGTGTGGAAGCGGGCGTGGCGCCCCTGAGACTATCAGGGCTGAGAATTCTGACTTACATTGACGATTGGCTCATCATAGCCAAATCGAAGGAGAAGGTGTCGCTGGACACCGGCCTGGTGCTCGCGCACATCACATCCCTCGGGTTCAAGGTGAATGCGAGCAAAAACAATCTGACTACCAGTCAGAATGTCATTTTCCTGGGCTTGGAATTGAACTCAGTCTCCATGCGAGCGCGTCTCTCTCAAGAGCGCGTTCGCTCGCTGAACTGTCTGTCTCAGTTCAGAGAAGGGGCGAGAGTACAATATCGCACATGCCTCAGGCTGCAGGGTCTCATGGCTTCATCTATCCAAGTTGTGCCGTTGGGTCTCCTGAGAATGAGAATGTTCACGAAATGGGTTTTGTCACTACATTTCAGCCCGATTCGCGATCTCTGCCGCTCGGTAACGGTGACGCCTGCTCGGCGGCCCTGCGCCATTGGGAGAGCGAGAACTTTTACGCACGGGGAACCCCCCTCGGGGCGGTTTCCGATGCGGAAAGTTTTGACGACAGATGCGTTAACTGCGTGTCGTGAAGCGTCGCGCTGGAATTCGCGCTCGGCTCGCACCTTCTGTGAATATAAAGCCCTAAAGCCTACTTTGATTTGATTTTGATTTTTTTTTTACCTTGCCTGGGAAAACAAGCGAGCGTTACGACGACATCGCTGTCTATTTGGGCGCACTTTTCGCGCATCTACATTTAAAATAACGAACGTGAGAGCGCAAACATGTGAACGGCTCCTAAAGCAGCTCAGACGAAGTCGGTTATCGTGGCGATATGCAATATCATAGCAGCACCAAAGTAGAGTTAAAGGTGGGGTATGTAATTCTCTTTTTTGGCCATTTTTTCAAAATCACTTGAAATCCTATTCCTAACCCACTTACAGCCACTTAGTTAGAAGCACTGAAATGAAAATTAAGCAATTTAATCATCTGTGGAACGGGCAGGACTCGAAAAACTCCAGCCAATCATTTCCAAGACCACCTAGAATGATTGGACAGTAAGTGCTTCAATCAAACGGTCGTACCATCCCCCTCTCCCCCCATCCCCCTCATGTTCTTTGAATGGGTGGAGTCAAAGGAAAGAAGGTAGGACCATTTGAGTTGTGTATTTTCAAAATCTGCTGGCCGTTTTGCAAATCACATACCCCACCTTTAACATTAGGCAATTATTTCACAACCTTCATTGTATGCACTTCGAAAAATTACCGAGGACCTCAATGGTGAAGCTACACGCGTCAAGTAGCCGAAGTAACGTACTCGGTTACTAACGTAACCTCGGTTCTCTCTAGAAGAGGGAACGAGTATTGCGTAAGTATCTTACGCTAGGGGAAAATCCCTTTTCCACGAGATATTGAAGCCAAGAAATTATCCTTAATTTTGTATTAATGTAAAACGCGTTGCAGATAGGCAAGACAGCTCGCGTGCCTATTGGCTGACCTGCGGCAACTGCAGCAGCCTATCGAGCGAGGCCATTCGTAAAGCTCGGGGGCAGCTGGTATCTGGTTTTTCATCGCCGAAGCGAACCAGAGCGTGTTGCTTGCACGGCAAGTTACGCAGTACTCGTTCCCTCTTCTAGAGAGAACCGAGGTTACGTTAGTAACCGAGTACGTTCTCTTACGAGAGGTCTCTCGTACTGCGTAAGTATCTTACGCTAGGGGACCCAATGTAAAACGTTGTGCGTGCTGGGATCCAACACCAAAGTCCCAAGGGCAGGTGACCGGGGCTCATATAGTGCATAATCACCAAGAGAACTCACAGAGAGTCCGGGAGAGTCCCTTACTGGGCAAAGGGAGCTCGCGTCCCTCTCCTCGTTAGAGACCGGCAGGGCTGACAGGGAAATGACCTGCGCCCTAAACGGTGTGTTGAGGGATTTTGGAACGTAACCGTGCTTAGGTTTGAGTACAACTCTCGAGTCATTTGGCCCAAACTCCATACACGTCGCGCTCACTGAGAGCGCTTGTAAATCCCCTATGCGCTTCACTAAAGCGAGAGCCAGAAGAAACACTGTCTTGAAAGACAAGTGTTTAACATCAATCGTTTGGATAGGCTCGAATGGGGCACCTTTCATGGCTTCCAACACCGTAGAAAGGTCCCACACAGGGACTGAGGGAGGTCTGGGAGGATTCAGCCTCTTAGCTCTGGGAGGATTCAGCCTCTTAGCTCCCCTAAGGAAGCGGATGACTAAATCGTTCCTTCCTATTGACTGACCAAGCGTTGGTTTAGTAAACGCTGCTATTGCCGCCACATAAACTTTGAGCGTGGAAGGGGTCCTACCCTTATCCAGCAGCTCTTGTAGGAAGGAGAGAACCTCCGTCACCCCACAGTCTGGGGGTGATATGCCACGAGCTGTGCACCAGCTAGAGAACACCGACCATTTCGAGGAATAGAGCCGTCTAGTAGACGGGGCCCTAGCCTGCGTGATCGTGTTTAACACTCCTTCTGGGAGGTCAGCTGGTACCCATTGATAGCCCATACATGAAGGGACCACAGCTCTGGGCGAGGATGCCAAATCGAGCCCTTAGCCTGAGAGAGGAGGTCCCTCATCACCGGTACTGGCCATGGGGCAGTGCTTGTTAGCTGCATCAGAACTGGGAACCAGGCCTGGTTTTTCCAGAGCGGAGCTACGAGCAGCACTGAGCATCCCTTTTCCCTGATCCGTTCTAACACCTGGGGCAGGAGAGAGACGGGGGGAAAGGCGTAGAGCGGGCAGCGGGGCCAAACATGAGACAGCGCGTTCCAGCTCTTGGAGAAAAACTCCGGACAGTGAGCGTTTTCCTGAGACGCAAATAGGTCTACCTTCGCTCTGCCGAACTTTTTCCACAGCAGTTGGACTGTCTGTGGGTGTAGAGATCATTCGCCTGTCGGAACGTTGTTCCTGGACAGCCTGTCTGGTCCCATATTTAGAAGCCCTGGCACGTGCGCCGCTCTCAGCAGACCCAGCTGAAGTACTGATGATGCTGAGGCCATGAGACCCAGCATCTTCTGAAATTTTCTGAGCGGGACAGTAGCGCCGCAGCGGAAAGAGTTCGTTACGCGCTGGATGTTCAGTGCGCGCTGTGGCGACAGTCGCGCTGTCATAGACAGATATTAGTATTATAAAGATATTACCTGGCTGGGAGACAGAGAACTCTTCGCCCAATTGACTCTGAGACCCAAATTCTCGAGGTGTTCGAGTAAAATGGTCCTGTGCTCTATGAGCTCCGAGTGTGATTGAGCTAGAATCAGCCAATCGTCCAAGTAGTTCAATACTCGCATGCCCCGGAGTCTGAGGGGTGCGAGCGCTGCGTCCATGCACATCGTAAATGTACGGGGTGCTAGGGACAAGCCGAACGGCAGGACTGTGTACTGATATGCCTGGCCCTCGAAGGCGAATCTCAAATATCGCCTGTGACGTGACGCTATCTGTATTTGAAAATACGCGTCCTTCAGATCTATTGACATAAACCAGTCTCCTTGGTGAATCTGCGCGAGGATTTTTCTGGTTGTGAGCATTCTGAACTGGCGTTTCGCAAGCACTCTGTTCAGCTGTCTTAGATCTAGTATGGGTCTGAGGCCCCCGTCTTTCTTCGGTACCAGGAAGTATCTGCTGTACAGCCCCCCTTCGCTCTGAGCTTGAGTTAAAGGCTCTATGGCCCCTTTGTTCAACAGTTTCGATATTGCGGCTCGAAGTAGGTGTGCTACTTCTGTTTTCACCGTAGTTTCGACGCGTGCCGCACCACGGTGGGGGCGTCGACAGAACTGCAGCGAATAGCCTCTCTTTATAATGTTTAGCACCCACTCCGAAACCCCGGGAAGCACTGCCCATGCATCTGCATGAATGGCTAGGGGTTGAATGCGAGGCGCGCTCTGGTCGCTTGGCGACAGAAGAGCTTCGGTGTGCTGTAACATAAACGCCGTGCTTACGACATTTGAGGCAGGGGGCGCGCTGATCACAGCGGGCAGACTGCCCGCACTCGACTCCTCTGCGGCGGTCAACCGGGAGGGGGAGGGCTGGGCGAGTCCCGTAGGACTTGTCATGTCTGTGAGTGAATGTGGGCACGGGACAGCGGGCACATTTACTACACTGAGTGCATTGTCTGCCTGAACAGACTGAATGCGTGTTGGTTTCGTTTTTACAGAAACCGTGAGACATGCAGAGCGTAGTCTTTGTGGGCACTGGGTCGTGGGCACATTTACTACGTTTAATGCGCAATCGATGTGGGTCGATTTCATGTGCGCGAGCCCTGTGTGACGGGCTGTGCTTGTGTGTAGGAATGAACACTGGGTTGTGGGCATTTTTACTAGGGATGTCCCGATACCACTTTTTCACTTCCGATACGATACCGATGTCGCAGCTTTGGCTATTTGCCGATACCGATATCAATACGATATTTTTATTTTATTCTTGAACTAATACTACTAATAATAAAATATATGGAAGCACTTTGCTCATTTAGCCACATAAAAACATCTCACTCAAATGGAGAACAAATACTTCTCCAGTATATAGTCCACAACAGCAGCTGATAATGAAAGACTGCCACCCTTTATTCAAAAGACCTTGAGATATGTTTGGTAACCTGAATGAATTTAAAATTAATTTGCTATATTTTAGATCAATATATTTGTTTCCTTAAAATTTTAATTAACTTTAACTTTATTCTCATCTGAATTATAAATAATTTAGTTCTGTATAAAATAATACTACTTTTAAAAACACATTTGATTTTCTTTTTTAATCAATGTAGAATGAGTAACTTAAAAACAAACAGATTAGTGCTCTGTTTTAGGACAATAAATGAAAACCAATGCAATATGATGAATGTCCAAAAGATGAGATAATTTTTGCTTTTAAACAGTGTGTGTGTGTGTGTGTGTGTGATTTTGGTTGGGTGACAGTTACAGTTTGACAAGAGTTTACAGTTTGACAAAAGCACAATGTTGTGTTTTACACAAATATAAGTAGGCTAAACACTTTTTGCAGTTTTAATGATGTCCTGTATGAAAATGACGGAGTATGTTTTTATGTTTCCACTGTTCGATCGCGCCCGTGCCTCTCTCTCTCTGACACACACACACACACACACACATTGCAGCATTGCAATCGTTGCCTGTTCATTTTGCTGCATTCACACCAAACGCGAATAGAGCGTCAAATTCGCGTCTAGTTCGATGATTGAACAGTTTGAAACCATTCGCGCGTCCAAAGCGAATAGGACGCGCCGCGCGCGTATAATGATAAAGCGAGCATTTGAAGCAATATAGACGCGCGTTCAGAGCTAAGGCAGGGCTACAGATTAGGTGTCCGTCCCTAAAGAACCCGCATATGTCTATGCGCGTATCTAACAGTATCGTTAGTTCCGTTTTAGCCTACATTAAATAATGTGCACGCGAGTTTTTTTAAATCCATGCACCGAACGTACGTTCAGTACGAATACATGTACCGTTCCACCCCTAATAGGTATCGTATCGGTATCCTCCGATTTCCGATCTAGCGTTTTGGGCCAGTATCGGCACGATACCGATGCCGTGGATCGGATAGGGACATCCCTAATTTTTACTACACTCAATAACACCATCGGCCGTGGCCGGAATACCAGAAAATACACTCTTTATGGGATTTATCTGGGTGGCCGTGAAAACGGCATTTGTGTGCAGGCAAGCGGGCAGTGGTTCCGGCTTGTTTACCGCAGAATACACTGGAACAGTCACATTTCCTGGAACTGAACGAGCGATGAGTTTTGGTGGAAGTCTGGCTGCAGCGAGACCTGAACACCATCGTTTCCATAGGCGTGCTAGGACGACTTCGGGACCTCGGGCTTCACCGCAATCCTAGGCCGTGGCCCACGCGGAGGGGGCGGCGGCTGGTAGAGCGAGAGCGTGGTCTCGAGCTTTGGGCCTGTCGACGCTGCGAAGTGGCGGCGGTGGGCGGAGGTTGTGGCTGTGAGCTCCGAGCAGACGGTTTCGCACGGCCTGCTGCGGAACTAGAGCGCTTCGGTAAGAAGTGCGTCATGGCCTGTGACGCTTTCTGCACCTCAGCGAATCTTTCCACGAAGTCTTTGACAGAAGATCCGAAGAGGCCAGCAGAGGAAAGCGGGGCGTCGAGGAACGCTGAACCATAGATGGCAGAACCATAGATCTCCGTCCTATGGCCTGTGCAGCAGACTTAGTAGCGCGGAGAGCGAGGTCCGTGGCACTCCTCAAGTCTTGCACGCAAATCGCTTCTGGTCCTTTCTCGTCCAGCTTTCGGAGGAGATCGGCCTGGAAAATTTGCAGGGTGGCCATTGTATGCAGCGCTGACGCAGCCTGTCCAGCGGCGGTGTAAGCGCGGCCGAGCATGGTTGACGTCGTGCGGCAAGCTTTGGAAGGTGGAAGAATCCATCCAGCCGGTTGTGAGCAGGCTGCTCAGGCGTTGACCACTCGAGGCCGAGGCTCGCCACGGCCTGTGCGAGTACACGCATCAGCTCTGCCTCGATGCTGGCTCTTTTGCCCGACGGCTCACGAGCAGCGGGCGCGAGATCCACAGAGCTCGCCCAATCCTCACTGCCCGACGCCAGGATAGAGCAGGTATCATCCTCCCCAGATGCAGCTTCCTCATCAGCGTCCTCGACGGAAGCGGTGGCAGACGGCGGCCGCTGTCCATCAGGAAGTGACGCTAGCGAAGCAGGTGAAGCAGGCGGGCGAACCGGCGAGCTTTGGCGGGTTGGGGGGGGTTCCGGGACCCGCTGAGCACGGCGCTTTTTACGGCGCGGTACCGCAGCGGGCGGATGCGCAGTCTCGGAGAAGGATGCCAGGCGAGTCCTCAGAGTCACCATCGGCAGTAGCTCGCAGTGAGGGCAGCCGCCGTCAGCTAGCGCGAGAGCTGCGTGATCCTCACCCAGGCAGGAAACACAAATCACATGGCGGTCCCCGTCGCTGAGTGGGGCTCTGCACGAGCCACAGGAAGAAGGCATCTTTAAAAAGACGACTGGCTCTTTTAGAGAGAGTGTGTGTCGCAGCGGCGAACACACACACACACACACATACAGATCAGTAAGGGCAGTAAAGGATATAGGCGCCGGATAGCACAGTAGGAGCAGCGACTGAAGGCGGCGCGGCCAGCGACTTCAGTTGCAGTGGCTCGTCCCGCTGAAAGGCTTCTTCAGACGGCGCGGCTTCTCTCTCCGGATCCAGCGATGCGAGAGCTTCGCTGAAGAGATGAAAAATCAGATACCAGCTGCCCCCGAGCTTTATTAATAGGCCTAAGCCACGCCCGTGCGCGAAGCACCCTCATTGGGTCTGACGTCACGAATGGCCTCGCTCGATAGGCTGCTGCAGTTGCTGCAGATCAGCCATTAGGCACGCGAGCTGTCTTGCCTATGTCTGCATGCTGCCGCAACACGTTTTACATTAATACAAAATTAAGGATAATTTCTTGGCTTCAATATCTCGTGGAAAAGGGATTTTCCCCTAGCGTAAGATACTTACGCAGTACGAGAGACCTCTCGTAAGATAACTTTTCTTAGTAGGCCTATTTACAGATTTGACGAAACACGCACAGGCAATTTCCCGCGAAAACCATCCCGACAGGTCTAAAATATTATAATACTAAGCTTATCAGGGTAAGAACAAAACAGAATTGATTAAATATTGACTCATTATTTACATTTTTGTCATACAGTAGCTAGCATTCTGAGAGAAATGGACAGTTAATCTAATCTAGGTTGTTTACTGAATGTTTTATGTCACACTAGACATGGTGCATTAATGTGAACATGAATGTTTTTATGACAGATTTGACAGATTAAACTTGGACACTCCCTCAACTTTTTTTGAACACTGGACTGTGCGCTCCAGCTCACGCAAGCAAGGGTTCAGCAGGTTTTTAAGAAGGTAAACCCCCGTAAGTCAGTGGGACCTGATGGTGTATTGAAGGTCTGCGGGGAACAACTGGCAGGTGTGTACACAGACATTTTTAATTAGTCTCTTACACAGGGAGTAGTACCACACTTATTAAGTTGTCTATTATTATACCAGTCCCCAAGAAAACAGACACATCTACCCTGAATGATTTCAGGCCAGTTGCACTAACATCAGTTCCCATGAAGAGCCTAGTGAAACTTGGACTTAAACATATTAACCCCTTACAGTTTGCCTACCGCCTTAATAGATCAGTGGACGATGCAGTGGCCATGGCTTTGCACTATATTTTTCAACACTTGGACTGGAGTGGAACATACTAGGCTACTACATTTTAATCAAATAAATGCAGGCTGGGTGAGCATAAGAGACTTATTTCAAAAACATTTAAAAATCCAACTGACACACGCACACAAGTTTCAAGTTTTGAAAAATACAACAACAAACAGTAATATTGTAAAGTATTATAACAACTGAATTTATAATTATTTAGGATTATGTAGCGGTTCACAAAATCGCTGATCGCTGTCTGTTGCATCAATCGCTGTCTGTTGCATTGAGACTCTGGTATGGCTTTATTTTGAAATTCTCGTCAGCAAAATAGAGGGAAAACAAACAATATTGACCATTTTGTTTATAAAATGTAACTCACCATGTTAATTTATTGTTAATTTAACTGTTCCGTTCCGTTCGCCTTACATACTTAATAATCGTGACGTAAACATCACGTACGCCAATAGCAGCGCTTGGTAATCGTGATGTACGCCAATAGCAGCTGCAAAGCAGAAGCATTGTGGGAAATACCGGCTGTTTTAACGGATAAACGTAGAATTTGTGTTCTTATCGTGTTTAACACAATCTATACTTGATCCTGCGAGTACATCCGGTGTGAAAAATCGCAGCTACCGTCGAGGAGAAAGACAGGTCGACGCTGTGGTTTAAATAGCCACCACGCGCCTTTTCCTATTGTTGTTGAGTGTGGTCGGGCAGGCACCAACCCATTGATTGCTAGATGGATCGGCTGATCTGGGAGGGTATATTCCCATCGAAGTGTGACGATCTTTTTTTAAATTATTTATTTTATAAATTTAAATAGTCCAAGAAATGTATACTGTACACCAGTGGTCTCCAACATGGAAGTCTCAACATCCGCATGGAGTCTCTGAGTCGCCCGCCGAGCACGTTCTATAAACAGCCTGAATTGTAATCTTTCATTTTCTTTTCTTTTTTTCATGATAATGACATCAAATGAGAAAATAACTATTGGTAACATTTCATATAACATTAAAACACAATAAAGCCATTCAATAATTTTAAATATTTAGAATCTGCACGTCGAGACGAGCTTCAGTTCTTCAGTGCTTCAGTTCACAAGCAATGCAATCGCCTCCATGATCATATTATCTGCTATATTTGCCTTCTAATTGATTAAATCCAGGCAACTGGTCGATGAAACATTGATTCAAATTAAGATACAATTTAGACAAAACGAAATTCACTTTAACCTCCTGAGACCCGAGAGTTTGCCTGGTGTGCATTTGATCATTTTTCTTGCTATTTGGGATGAGTAGGACCTAATAAGTACAGTATAATAACTAAAATTTTGTTTTTGTGCAGGAAGTAGTTTTTGCAGAAAATGATGTCCTCATGTGAGGACAGTGGGTCTATGATTTACCATATGATGTCCTCATGTGAGGACATAGTACTAGCAATTATGTGAAGTGTCAGTACAAATGAAGTGATAAACTGACAAAATCGGATTTTTTTAATAATAGTAATGGTAATGGCCAGCAGAGAGCAGTAGAAGACCACTTATTGGCTCACTTTCATTTTAAACTTCTTGATTTTTACCAGTTTTCTGCACTAAAGCAAACCAGTTTTTCCATGTTAACTCAATAATGCATGCTCACACACACGCACACACACACACACACACACACATACACACAGACAAATGTTGTTGTTTTTTCAATGGGAATAATTTTTTTTCAAAATATTCCCAAGTTTAGCTAACCACATGGCAGAATAAATAACGTTATATAGTCCCAATGTCCTCAAACGAGTGCTTCACATTTACTGATGTCCTAGAGTGCTACTATTACTAAAATATGTCAAATTTTAATCCCCATATGATGATAGAGACAGTATTGTACATAAATACATTTGTTTCATTCATATAATTTGAATAGATTTTTTACCAAGTGTTTTGCTGATATTCCAGCCATTTTCTTCTCACTGACATTGGTGTAATGTTGTGATATCACCACAGGATGGTGTGGGCAGTGTCCCTAAATGTGGCCAACTGGTCTAAGATTTACAAATTTGACTATCATTGTGTCAAGAGGCAAAAATGTAATGTCCTCATATGAGGACGCAGGGTCTCAGGAGAGAAAGGCTTTCTACAAAAAATAAAAAGATCTTTCTATTCATCAAAGAATCCTAAAAAAAATTAAATAACTGTTTTCAACATTGATAATAACAATGAATGCTTTTTGACCATTATTCATATATCACATTAAAATTGATTTCTGAAGGATCATGTGACACTGAAGACTGGTTAAAGTCTTTACTGTCAATTTTGATTAATTTAATGCTTCCTTGTTGAATGAAAGTATTAATTTGTTTTGAAAAACTACTGACCCCATACTTTTGAACGGTATAGTTTGTTTCATTACTACATTTACACTACATTTATTCATTTAACATACACTTTATTGACTTAGAAATGAAGAAAATGACAGGCAATTTATGTTATATGAATTTATGTTTCAATATGTGGTATCGTCAGGTTTTCATACCTCAAATTAAAACCCAGTGATGTCTAATGGTAACAAAATAAAAACGAAACTAAGATTATGCCCTGTATCATGAAGAAAACATATGTTCATTTTGTGTCACATGATACCTGTTGGTGTTGTTGCCTACCGTACCTCTATGAACAGCGCTAATTCAGGTTAAGAATACACTGTGACAGAGGCAAAAAATTTAATAAAAATAATAATAATAACAATAATGATTATGATGACGCATGCAAAACAGAGAGAAAAGACTAAATTCTATTAGAATAACTACACAAAACCACTGTTACCAGTCAAATTAAATCATTAAAGGAAAATCCATCTTTGCAGTGCATACACAGAAGTGGCATCAGATCTGGCATTAATATATTTTCACTGCATTTACAATTGCATAAATAAAAATAATGGAATCGTTAAAATTAGAAATCAGAAAAAAAAAAAAAACTTTTAATATATGTCCAAATAGAAACTGTTATTTAAAATTGTAATAATATATCACAATACTGTTGTTTAATGCTTTTCTTGGATTATAGTTCTGCTTTCAAAACCATCCGACCTGGAAAGCTAATTGAGAAGCTGGTAGACCTCGGGGTCCCAACCACCACCTGTAACTGGGTTTTGGACTTTCTTATTGATAGACCACAGAAGGTGTGGATGGGAGGTAACATCTCTACTGAGCTCACTATAAGCACAGGAACACCACAGGGTTGGTGGAAATACCATAGAGTCCTCCATAGAGGACTTGTGGAAAGCATCCTCACAAACCATCCTTACTGTTTGGTTTGGAAGTACCACCCAGGTAGAGAGGAGAGCTCTCCAAAAGTTCATAAAGACTGCGGAGAGGATCATCGGATCTGACCATCCATCTGTGGACACTTTATACACACAACACTGCAGGAAGAAAGCAAAGAACATTCTTAGGGATACACACCACACACAGAGCCGCCTTAACCTAATGTTAGGCCCCGGGGCTGAGAGGTTTTGTAGGCCCCCCATCCCCTCAATTTAAAGAGTCTCATTTAAAAAAAGTGTAATAGCCTATCTATAGGTAATCTACATCACAAAATGCATTAGTTTCTTTCGAGACCTACAACAGTGATTTTTTTTAAATATTGTTTTTCATTTTAATATTGTTATTAACATATCACTGAGCACATAAACACACAAGACACTTTATTTAACAACCACACAGCAACTAAATTTCAACTTTATGCAAATGAGAAGCGATTTTCGCGAGCGACGACCAATAGGAAAGAAGCCTTTCAGTGGAGCTCAGCTCCCGTCACCGTCTCGAGTGAAATTGCATGTGAATCGGCAAGACCGAAGAGTTCAAGGGCGATTTCACTGTTTTATATGATTTGACCGTAACTAACCACAAACATGTATATAATAAAATGATGCATGGAAAAGAAACTGTCGACAGTCTCAGTGAGTTTAATTCATACATTTATAGTTCGAGTGTTGTAGTTTTATGATGCAAGTTTAGCACTGCTGCAGTTCATTTTACAGTGCATTATGTTGACTATTAGGGACAAGAAAATGTATTAGCCTATTTGTCAAATTCGGATGACGTTTTAGTAATTGATGACAGTATGAGTGAGTTTAATTTGTAGATTGATCGATCGTTAATCTAGTAAAGGATTTAATCCCTGAACACTGCTGTGTGTAATATAAAAACACTCTCCCAACAGCATACTGTTTCTTTTGAGCCTAATTCCTAGTCAAATTAAAATGATATAGTTGTATAATATCACTTGTGGTGGTGTTTTGTATAGATGTGGCCAGACGAGCAGTCTCGCCTCATTCGCGCCGCGGGACCTCTAGACGCGCGTAAACGCGTCTTTACAACACTGAAATCACTCGCGCCAGACGCTCTATTCGCGTTTGGTGTGAACGCACCCTAACAATAACATTAGAGCGACAGCACTACCAACGCCCACAAGCGACTAGCGACATACAGCGACAAAAATCTGACAAGTTAAAACAATATGACCTTTTCAGCTCATCATGAACCTGAACTTGGGAGGCCCCTGGGCTTCAGCCCAGGTAAGCCCGTGCATTAAGGCGGCCTTGCCTCATTCCATGTTCAGGCCTAAACACTCAACATATAACTTGAGATATGGCAGACCGGACAGTATTATCTCACACAAGGTGCGATTTTATAGCGTTTTATAAACGTGCGTTTTTTTTTTCCAGCCATGGTCAGACCGATGGCTGAGGATATGGCAGAGGGAACAAATGTCTGTCTCATTTTTATAAAATGATAGGTGTTATCTCCTTTTACATAGAGGTAGTTTATGCCTGTGATGTGTTTATGTGTCTGTCTCTGTTAAACAGAGAATGTTTTATTACAGTACTTTTTAAATATTTATATTATGTATTATCTCAGGACAGTGCAATACTCCGACATGGAGGTAATAATCTTTATTGTGTTTGTTGTAGGTTTATACTGTTCTTCGTACCTTCTCAATGTCTATTTATAGTTTTGTTAGTTCTTCTTTTATGTTGACTTTTTTAATGTTGACTCAACAAGCTTTGCTACAAAAATTCCTGTGCTAGCTGTACTGGTACAAATGGCAAATAAAAGTTCAACAATGCAAGATTTCAGAGCTCTATCGGAGGGGTGGATGGTGAATAATGGCTTCAGAAGACATGTAACAAACCACTGTTGTGGTAGCCTACTTTTATGTGTTTTTTCTTTTCTTTCTTTTCTTTTTTTGGAGATTGAAGGCACAGTGAACTGTCCTTATATGGAAAAGAGTTGCATGTAGGGTCATTGGTATATTCTGTTCTCTAGATGGCAGTGTTTACTTGATCTCAGAATAAGAGAACACCGTGACAACATTTATATCTTGTACTCCGCAGTTATTTTATACAGAGATACTGTTATAGGTTTTATTCATATGTTAAATTGGTTTTTGACTTTTATATACGTTTTAATTTTAGTTTTTCAATTCGTTTTTTAAGTCTATATAGTTTGTACTTTATTTTCAGTTTTATTCAAAGTTAAACTGAATGAAAATGATAAATGTTGCCTTAGCTGAAATAAAAGGAATAAAAGTATAGCTTAATGAAAATGTTTTTTATGATTTTATTTTCAGATAACTATTACAGCCCTAGAACTTTTGGTCAGAAACATCATAATTAGTGATTAGGAATGATCCTGTGTGATAGAAATGTTTTCTTTCCTCTATTTAGCTCCTAGTGTTTTTTTGTTGCATGTGGCCTCTTGAAACCAGCTGATCTTTGGAATGCGGGGGTCACCATGGAAACCTTAAAGACCTGAATGAAAGCAGGCTGTTGAGCAGCACCACCCCCAGTTCAGTCTGGACTCCCTCTCCAAGGGCTGGACGGTGCTGCGGGATGATGTCATGCGGTTGAGAAACAGAGGGAACAGTGGGAGCTTGACCTGGACAGAGATCGAAGGTCATGTGAATATGATCAGAGCAGGGGTCAGCGGATGAAGACAGCACACCACTTTCTTCCTGAAGACTCTTAGAGGCTGAAATGGTCCAGACAGCGGACAGCTTTTTTTGCACAATGAATGCAGAGAATAATCCCTTACGGCCTGTCTTGACCTCTAACAGACCCCTAATTACCCCACACACAAACACAGCTCATATCAAACTCCTATTTTCTCGCCAAAATGTCAATCACTGTAATTTAAATCTTTGATTTGACTGGTTAATTCTTTATTCTGCAGTATGATCAGATGTTTGGGTGGATAATAATGGGAAGGCGGTGGTCTCCGCTGCCCTGAATTAATGTAATCTCAGACAGGATGATGCTGATCTTGATTTAGTAATCTGCTTGTTATGGATTTAATCTGACCCAGGCAGGTTGAATGTTATTGCCCAAAGAAGAGGAAACCCTGCAGAAGTAAAGAAAAAGGAAGACGACCAAGATGTCCTCTTTCTGCACTATTTGCACAGGTTATGTTGGCACACATAATTTAAATCATGCTCATGCACTCACAGTATTTCACTATAAATAACCATAATTTCATCCAAAATAATGCATTTACTGCAGATATTGTTACTGTTGTAAAATCATAATATGGGGTCTCCTTCAAGTAATGTAAAGTTTCAGAATCTTGTCAGGTAGTTTGTTTGAAAATATTAAGAATTTTTTTTGATTATGATAGTGGAAGGTTTCAGGATCCATGTCAGGTTTCAACCTCATCATAGTCCTAAAATTATAAAATAAATATTTTATTATTTTTACGACTAGGCCTAATAATGTTAGGCAGGATACAGGAAGAAAGTTTTAATGATCCATATACATTTTTCATGTAATTGTTTGTTTGACAATGGTGTCTAAATAACACGTTGCCGCAGTTTTACTGAATAAAAACAATAATTATCAACTTTTTTGTTGTTTATTTCGGAGGAAACTTTTGTTTCCATTGTGAATTTTTCTAGTTCCGCAACATGCGTTTTACAAGGGTCTTCATGCATGACCAATAAACAAGCTCGTAGTAAAACCAAGAGTAATTAATGCATTTTACACTTTACACTTTAATGCATTCTTCCATTGGAGCAACAAAAAGCATAGTAAGATACAGTGATACACATTCCACATTACACGCAGAGTCGGAGTATTGTTGTTTATCAATTTAAAGGATGGTCATACATATTCATGAATGGGCGGAGGGGGGTTCTGTGTTATAGGTTATCACCACAGACAATCAGAGTTTTACAGTTTCCCCTTGCTATTACATTTTTACCTTGTATTGATTGTTTTCGACGACAAAATGCCACGTATTTAAAACAGTAGTGATGTATGTATTAATTGTTCGCGCGGTATGATGAAACCACCCCCCTCGCAGTGGTAATTTGGTTTAGTCTGATCTACTGCTCCGATTCTCTCATCAGTCAGTCAGTCAGTGAGCGCGCGCGCGTGTGTTTTTGTGAGTTCTACTATAACAGCTTCAGCCCCTAAAACAAACATACACTCGGGATTTTAAAAGGAGGTAAGTGTTTTTACCTGTCCTCTAAAAGTATTCATTTGTATTTGAAAAGCTAATGGACTAGTACGTAGGCTATATTTAAGTTTATATATTTGTATAGACTCCTTTAATTAATTTGTTTGTTAATTTGTTTTTTGACGAGTTTTCCCTTGTGCAATATTTCTAAAGTATTCCACAACTATTTTCTGGTCGTTTTTCACGTATTAAGTTTTTTGTTTTTTTCGTAATAGTCATTAAAGTTGATTTGATCTAATGTATTGCAAAATATTCCATTATTGATTTGTTTTTTACAAATGTATTAATATTACTTAAACTGATTTATAATCAAACACTCCATCATAAGCTTAATCTTCTGATAATTTTTGTAAATATTGAGCATTTTTCTCTATATATGAACTTTAAAGTTGAACTTTCCATAGAGACCACTCCACTGTTGTTTGTAATATAGAATTAGTGCAGAACCTTTGGTTAACTTTTCATTTGATATATCAATTCTGTTATTCTAAATCTGTAAGTTAGGCTGATTTCTGTGTTTCTGAAAGTGATTTGGAAACTTGCTATCTACAGTTACTTTCCCACCCATCAAGTTGCACTGCATGTTCTTTCATATAAATGGTGAGATTGTGGTGTATGAGGACTCTAGTACAGACATTAAGCTGGTTTTAATGCACAAGACTAAATATGGTTCATAGATGGGGGGGATTTATATATATATATATATATATATATATATATATATATATATATATAAATCATCAAATGCAATTGAACTTTTGTTGTTGTGTGAACGGTTCAGAAAGGAAAGCAGTTTGGAATTTAATTGCGGATATAACAGACTCACCCTCTGACAAGTCTAAACACGAATGCACATTCAACGGGCAGAGAGGTATGATGGTTCATTACTAGATGAGTGATTTTTTCCCCCCAGAGCCACAGGTGGGTGGAAAACCGGCTTTTGACTTGTCCTCGGATCCTAGTAGTTGTTGAAGCCTTGGGATTGCCATTGAGCAATAACTCAAGGTTTCTTGAGGAACTTCATTTCGCTTGAAGTGCCTGTTGTATTGCTTAAATACATCACTGGCCTCCATTTTTTTCCTCGTCAAACGAGCTCATCATGCAGTGCAACCTGTTACCCTGAGGCTTAACTGCATCTGTTTTCACTGGAATTCTTCAGAGGTGTTCAGAGACACGACATGGGGAAGGAAAACTCCTTAAGCACATAGCCGGAGTCTGTTGTGTTTTTGGAACAGCGTGGTTGTGCTGAAGATTTATTCTTGCTTTGAGGCTCAAGTGATCCTCCTTTATCAGTCCTTACAGAGTAAGTGACTTTTCCAGTCTGAAAAATGCACGGTTGAAGATTGATTTAAAGCTGTTGTTCTCAGAAAGCACGTGCACATCTGAAAGTTTGGTGTTAGTGTGACAATATTCAACTAAACAAACATTCAGTTCTATATTAAAATGAATCAAATCAATTTGAGAGAAAATGCATTTATTTACCCTAATATTTTTCATCATTTATTCACACTATTGTTCCAAAGTGGGTTAGAGTTTCTTTTTTTTCCATATTTTTTAACACAAAAGGAGAAATTCTAAAGAATTTTCCATCCCCTTTTTCTTGAAACTGCTATAAACCTAAACCAAAGCTTTCAAGCTTCAAAAACGATGCAGAAGTATTGTGAATTAAGCCTGTGACTTACGATAACTTATAAACAGATGCTACTTAGTTATTCACTAAATTTCTTGATGTTAGTTCATGGAAGACGTAGGAATCATGCAATGAATCTTTTGAATTGATTTTATCTGGTTCACAAAACCAGTCTGAATGATTTCTTCACAAACTGACTGATGTGGTTCTTTGGTTACATTTTATTTTAAGGTGTCTTTGTTACAGTGTAATTATATATTTACTGAGTAATATTAAGCAACTACATGTACTTATTATAGGTTTAGGGTAAGATTAGGATTTTGGTTGCATGTAATTATGCAACCCAATCCTGTTCCTGTAGATCTACCCTCCTGCAAAGTTCAGTTCCATCCCTGATCAAACACAACTTAACCAGCAAGTTAATATCCTCACGAGCCCTTAATAATTACAGACGGGTGTGTTGGATCAGGGTTGGATCTGAACCCTGCAGGCAGGAAGATCTCCAAGAAGATTGGGCACCCCTGCTTGATGCCCAGAACATATTATACGATTCTGTGCTGTCCCAGACTAAAGATGACCACCTACACAGTGGTTCCACGTCATACAGTGAGAGAGGTTCAAAGACGGCCGTTGTCACGGTCTTGCTACCAAAGATATCCTGCGATAATTTTCTGACAATGTCAGAAATTTAGCATGATGATCTTACAGTGTGTTTGCTGCTATGACCTACGTTTAGTGACTAGCCAAAAAAACTTCAACATGAAATGACGTATTGTAGAGATGCACTGATTACAATTTTCTAGGCTGATTCCGATTTCCGATTTTTATTGAGTTTGACCTGCCGATACCGATTTTAGCCGATTCCGATTTCATTTTTTGTAACCACTTTACAGCACACACAAATATATTTTCCATCTTTTCTTTAATAGAACATTTTACATTTTGCATAGAACATAGAACATTTTTGAACAGATAATCGCTATAACATAGAACTATATAAATTACTCCTGGTGTGGGAAATTCACACACATCTGAAGTGCAGTGTTACTTTTCACATCCAATATCCAACAATTTTTTTATATATATATTTAGCAAACTAAACTTCTGTATGAAAACAGGTAATGGCAATAAAATAATATATAAATAACAAATAAAAATAAAAATAAAATAAATATAGCCTTGCAGTATAAAGATATTTCTCAAAACACACACACACAGGCCTATTGCAATCACTTGTACATCAATGGAAAGTTTTCTTCGCAAACAGAAGCATTTCTGCTTTGTCTCCAGATGTCTGAATGTTTCTATAATAATATGATATAGTTAAATATAGCTTCCGACAGATTTCAGCCATTTAACCAAAATCCCATTTAAAAAAAAACCTTTTGACTTCGAGATGGTGGAACTGGAAGTGCTAAAATGCTAACTCGTTTTTTGCGTTTTGGCCTACAAAGTGATGTCATACCTGCACCACTCTATACTGTAGCTGTCATCGTACACGTATTCGTCTCACAGTCAGTAGCATTGATTGATGTGATTGTTGATGTGATACTGGATCGAATGCATCCTTTTTTGAGGATTGAAACTGAAGCTTGTTATTGAATTGAACAGTGACTAGCACAGTCTTCATAATTGTGTTGCATGGTCGGAAGGCAAACTGTAAAAAAAATCCTGTTAAATTTACGTTAAAAACTGGCAGCTGTGCCAGAAATTCACTGTAAAAATAAAGTGTCAGTGTTTCCGGTTTTACAGGATGCCTGCAGTATAGTTTCAGTATATTTCAGTACAGTATATTTCATTTAGTGATATAGACCTAATGCTAATATACCTTCTTAAATACCAAAATCTGCCCTTTTACCCTAAAATGTACTGATAACCACCACAATAATACAGGTGGCAGACCGTGGCACAATAGAAAGCCACATGCTAATCAGAGTTCATTGTGAGCGGACTGTTCATAAAACATGGTCAATACAGGGTCATACAGACAAAACACCATCAGGGTAAAACACATGACACTAGAATAACGCAAAAAAACTAAATAACTGAATGTAACACAAACACACTAACTGATTACAAAAACATGAAAGGACAAAATTATTTATAAAAATGTAATCAAATGTGATTTGTCATTACTTAGAAGCCGGGACTTCTGGGAATGTGCTTCTTTTTTTTTTTTACCATAAATTATATGGTTTTTATTTGCAAAAGCCATAAACTGACAATATTTTACAGTAAAATCACATGTATTGCGATGTTAAACTATTTACAGTTTTTCACCGTATATGGTAAGGTACCTTGCAGTTAACCAATTTACTGGAGCACTTTTACAGTATTATTTTTTTGCAGTGTTTGGAACTGTTATATTAGTTTTGATTCATATACTATTATAGTTTGTATTCATATTTTTATTTATATTTTTTTATTACATTTGTTATGTTGTTATTTAGGTTTCATTTTTTTGTTTCATTTTTATTTATTTATTTCCAGTTAGTAATTTTAGACCTTAAACTTAGCCTATTTCAACTTAACTCAACTTAAACGTATTTATTAATAAAGTTTTTTTTCTAATAGCTTTATTTCAATTATTTAAAAAAAATATATATATTATTATAAGTGTTTAATTTTTTTTTTTTTTTACAATAATATCCCTGGTTAGGAACAACATGAGGTTAAATAGATGTCAGAATTGTAATTTTTGGCTGAACTGTTCCTTTAAGAGGTCTAGCGTTTACACGCTCAGATCTAGACTGGCCCAGAGCAGAGGTCTCGAGACAGGTCACATCTAATCTTATTAATTGATTTAAAGATAAACCCCCATAAATCCCACCCAGTAGAGAATTTGTACCAACTGAATCTTTGGCAGGAGACGTGTTTACTGGCAAACCCTCTCAAATTAGTGGCATTTTGACAATGTCTGGTGCTGATGTAAATATATCAGGGCTCAACAATAAGTATGCCCCAGATGGTCTAAAGTTTGTTACAAGACCAGTGCTTACAGCTTTTGATGTGCTTGGGTTTGATACCATTCAGACGTATACATTAGGTTTTGTGGGATTTTTTAAACGTTTTTGTGATTTTCTGATTTTAAAACGCCACCACAGTTAACTCAGGTGTTCAGTAAGAACATCATGTTTTGCAGCATATGCTATACAACTAAACTATGAATTTGATAACTTAAAAGTCCAGCATAGGGATGCTCCGATCAGGATTTTTGCGGCCGATACTGACTACCGATTACTAGCAGAGACAATTTATATAAAAGGACTAAAAGGACTTTGTTACTAGTCATCATGATTGGCCGATACGAATCCCGATCATTCAAGCTGTATATAAGTGATATGTAAGCTCTCTGTTAACTGCCACTGTCGTTAACCCCTTACACCCTGAAGGCATTTTTAATGATTTCACGTGATTTCAAATGGCATACTTAAAAGTAATGGCTTATACCTCTACTAAAAAAGATTTAGCATCAAGTACATGGTGGTATTGTACTTGATAGAAAAACTTTCAACTTGTGAAGAAAATGGATTTTGATTATGTTTGGAGCTTATGTTACAACATTGCTGAGAAAACCCCAGAAAAAGTGATGCAATTTATTGATATATTTTGTTATTATTCATGCTTGACATGATGACTATTAGAAAAAAATCAAGTGTGGGCTTGTTCACAGTTATTTGGATTGGAACCACGGTAGCCTTTTTATCAAAAGTCCAAAAAACCTCTCCAAACAAGTGATTTGAGTGTTATACTGAACATAAAAATGTACTTACATGTCTAACACAACAGAATAAAGCATAACAATATTAATAAGTACATAATAAGTAACAAGTAATAATATCCTGGTTGATGAGCGCTTCCAGCGCTTTGGCATCTAGCTGTAAAACAGTGTCCGGTTGGTCTCGACACTGTCCCTACCCACCATACCAGAGGTCCTAATACTAGCTAATGTTTCATCTGTCTTCTGTTTACATGCGCTTCGGTGGCAACTTTTTACGGTTTTATGTCATCAAATTGTGATCGGTTCATGAGATCGGCCAAATTTAGTGACTACCGATCGAGTCATACAATGTGATTATCGCTTGTTTATCGTAAGTTGACAGTGAATTTGGTACATTTCACATAACATTACATTTTATGTTCAGTATATTACAATATAAAGCCTTGAGTAGGTTATTGCTTTCTTAACATTCATAGTGCATAGGTCAATGACAGATTTACATGCAAACATAAGGAAGACATGACCCAAATCAAAATGAGAACTATTACAAGAGCTTATTTACCCACACTGTGATGTCCAATGTCTCCTTGGTGGGAAGAAGGACGCACACTGTCCTCTCTTGTTTGGCAGGGAGACAGATTATCGTAAGTTGTGTAAATTGATCAATTTTGAACTAACACAAGGGAGAGATAGTGCTTCTGTTAATTGATCAAAATAATTCCAAATTGTACGTTGGCCTGGACGACATTATAGTCTATCTATATACATTTATTGTGTCTATTATATTTTACTTCTTTACACCTTTGAAATTACATCATTAGAGGTGTGTAGTTAGTTTATTGTTTGTTTGTTGTCAGTAAGTCAAAAGTGTCTTTCTTTTGTGAAACACAAAAAGAGATTTAAGGAAGAACAAATCATTCACTGTCATTGTGTGGAGAAAAAAAGAAGAAATAAAAGAAAAGGTGACTCTGCCTAACATTCCTTTAGTGTTCCACACAAGAAAAAGTCAAACAGGTTTGGAATGACATTAGGGTGAATAAATGACAGAATATTTTTGGGTGAACTAACCATCAAGTCTTCAACTGTGCTTCCATTAAATTTGACTTTCAGGAAGACTAAAATCAGTTTTTTCTTTCACCGGATGCCATGTATAGAAATGAGACAAAATCCATGAATCAAACTAAAGAAGTCACGACTAGCAGCTGGATTCCCCTGAGGCTGTAGTGGTTAACAGTTACTGTAGCCTAGTTTATGTGTCTTGATTCACAGGTGTGACTGTCATGCTCTGAATCACCTGAAGGTAAAACGTGCGCCAGTAAACCCAGTGTGAGAGAGAAACCGCATAATAACAGCCAATGGCTAATGAATATGGAGAGATTTATGTATACAGTTTGGACATATAGTATACATTAATACTATATAGGATATATTTGAACTTAAACGTGTGAGAATCTTAAGACCAGTTGGTTAAAAGTAGTCATAAAAATGCATGGTTTTTGAAAAAATCTTTAGCATAATTTGTTTACAGATGCCAATTGGTTGGATATGCCATTTATTGCAATTACATTCATAAATTTTAAGTTTGACTTAAATGTCTAAATACATTTTTGTGGGTCACCGTACTGCATTGTAGAATGGAAGCAAATTGACAAGTGTTTTTGTAGGGTTAGTTTTGTATCCGCAGCACAATGTTGAGGTTTTTCGGTTCAGTAAAAACTCGGAGCAGGTGGAATTTGCCAAATAATGTGAGGAATGCAGCGGCGGCCTGTAATGTTTTCACAGGTGAGCTTATGTACACTGTGAAACTCACTATAGCAGGAAACGTGAAGGTCCACAAACACGATAACAGCACCCAATAATATTCACTGCAGGATCGGCGAGACTCATTGTTTACAAGTTTGCCGTTAATTTAATTATTACATAATTGCATGTTTATGTAATCTGACTTGACTGGGCGGATTGTGCAATGTAATGAGCTTTTAATGCATGGCTGAAGTGGGGGTCAAGTTTGCATGAAATATGAGAGCAGGACAAAACCTCATATTCCACAGACGTCATCAACATTTCTGGACAGTCTAGACATTTTATTTACCTCAGTGTTTCCTTTTTTGCCTTGTTTTGCATCTTAAAATATGAGAAAAGAACATTAGCAGATATTTCATCATAGAGCTAGTCATTGTTGAGTTATATTGTTAGTTTTGTTTTGCTTGGTAGTAGTGCTACTGCTATGGACATGATTTATATTTCAAATCATGCAGTTTGTTGATGAGAGGTGTGCTTTTGCTTCTCAAAGCAATCTTACGTATGATTTTTCACCTGGCAGACGATAAAATGGGCATAAAAATACCATAGGCTTTCATTGCCATATCTATCCAAGCCATATATATATCAGAATATCATAGCAACTTGTGGCAATAACTCTCTAGAAAACACATAGGCCTAGTTACTTGGAATACAATAGCAACCGTATAGCAAATCCCTCATTAAGTTTGTTTGTGTTCTTTTGCAGATATTCAAAATGAAGGAGCCAATACCTGTGAGAGCAAAGCATCTTGATTAAAAAGAGGCAAGTGTGTGTGTGTGCATGCATGTGTGTACGTGGATGAGATGTCTGTCCCTGCCAAACAAGAGAGGACAGTGTGCGTCCTTCTTCCCACCAAGGAGACATTGGACATCACAGTGGGGGTAAATAAGCTCTTGTAATAGTTCTTATTTTGATGTGGATCATGTCTTCCTCATGTTTGCATCTGTCATTGACCTATGCACTATGAATGTTAAGAAAGCAATAACCTACTCAAGGCTTTATATTATAATATACTGAACATAAAATGTAATGTTATGTAAAATGGAAAATGATGTTTTTGTACCAGATTCACTGTCAAATGAGTTTTTCTTTTCTTTCAAGCTGAAAGCAACAGGTCAAGAAGTGTTTCAACGAGTCTGCGAGCTTCTCGGGGTTAAAGAGCTACACTACTTTGGATTGACTTTAGTTAAAAGTAAGGATTGATGCTTTCCAGTTAAAGTGTATGTCAGTCTCAATAAATGTGTATTTGTATTATATGTACTGCAAGTGGAAATTGAAACCAAAGTAGAGTCTTTCACTGTATGCTTTCAAATGCAAAAGCTTACATCCCAAGGCCTTCTGGTTTTTGCCCATTCTAGCAATGGATATAATGCATCTTAATGACAGTCTTCAGAAGGGTTAAATACCCTAACCTTTTATTCCCAGGGAAATATAAATGAAATCTGTTTAAAACTAATTTTGCATCTAACATTTTCCAGTTGTTTTGCAATTCCATTCAGGCTTTCTCTATTAAAGGAGAACTCCGGTCAATTTTAACATTGAGCTAATTTTTTTTGTAAATTTGGAGTGCTGTCCGTACAGAGAACAACAACAAAAATCGGTGTTGCCTACACCGTGTTATCCTCTTTTTAAAATTTGCACCCTGTTGACTTAAATAGGGCAAGTTTTAAACCTGCTTTTAGCCTCTTAACATCCTTGATGTGTCATTACAAGTGCACAGCCATGTGAATGATTTTATTCAGAGTGAACACGGTGAATCTGACTGCAGTAGATGTGAAAGATATGAATAAAAGTGATGTTAATTCAGCCAGCGCACATACCTGTATTTTCTTCCTGTTTTCGGTCGAAGTCCACAGTAGTCGATTGTCGAGTTCACGCGCGTGATCATAGGTAACTAAGCAACAGTGGAGACTCAGACTATCGACTACTGTGGACTTCGACCGAAAACAGGAAGTAAATACAGGTATGTACAGGTATGTGCACATCTACTGCAGTCAGATTCACCGTGTTCACTCTGAATAAAATCATTCACATGGCTGTGCACTTGTAATGACACATCAAGGATGTTAAGAGGCTAAAAGCAGGTTTAAAACTTGCCCCATTTAAGTCAACAGGGTGCAAATTTTAAAAAGAGGATAACACAGTGTAGGCAACACCGATTTTTGTCGTTGTTCTCTGTACTGACAGCACTCCAAATTTACAAAAAAACGGAGTTCTCCTTTAAGATCTAATCATTCAGTCTCTTTTTGCTCTCTTTTTCAACCCCTTATTCAAAAGCCTCATTCCATTCTCTTGAATACCTTTTTATGATGTTGTGTCACTCTCCTCTCGGACAAGAGTGTCTTTGTTTTTGTGTATTTGAGGGCCGGTGACCCCTGAGGCCTGAAACCGAGGTATATTAACTTTAAGCATGGAATTCACCATGATTCACCAGTTCAGGGCAGAGAGGCAGCGGGAGAGAGCAATAGAAATTGGCTGAGCATTTAGCAGGGTCACAACCTTGTTGAGATGAACCTCAGCTAGAGAGACAATGAGTCAGAACGAGTTTGAGTCATGTGGCGAGGGAGTTAGCGATGTGAAGTTAGCAGTGATAAAGGATGGATAAACTGAATGGAATGTGAACTTGCGCTCATTTGTCTCTCTTACCTAAAGTGTACACGTATATTTTGGAAACATACAACTTAGCACGGATACTCTGAATTCTCGTAATTTATCATTTAAATAAATAAAATAATTCATAATTTAAATAAGTATTTATACAAAACAAAATCAAATATATATTTAGATTATATTCATAATCATTCATAATAAAACAAATATTGAGGACAATAACAGAATATAAATATATTTAGGCTAAATTATGCTACAAATATTTTGGTAACACTTTACAGTTAATTTCATTTGTTGACATTAGTTAATGTATTAACTAACATGAACTAACCACAAACAATACATTTGTTACTGTATTTGTTCATCTTTGTTAACGTTAATTAATACAAATCCAGCTGTTCATTGTTTGTTTATGTTAGTTCACAGTGCATTAACTAATGTTAACCAATACAATGTTTGATTTTAATAATGTATTAGTAAATGTTGAAATTAACATTAACAAAGATTAATAAATGCTGAAGAAGTGCAGTTCATTATAAGTTCATGTTAACCAATGTAGTTAACTAATGCTAACTAATGAAACCTTATTGTACAATGTTACCAATATTTTTTAATAAAATACTTACTTATTTTACAAATATATTAAATAATAATAATAATAATACATGTTCTTTATATAAATAATACATATAACTTTATGTAATGTTAACAAATTGAAATTTAGTGTAAAGTGTTATCATTTGCATTTTAGATTATATCAGTGCATTGATATTGTACATTTCAGTGTCTGTCCAAACATTTGATAATGTATGTGTGCGATTTCTACGTTCACATTCCTACAAATACTAATGAGGTCACATTGGCAAATCGAATAAATCACACGGACTACTCGAATGAAAAGGGATGTGCTAGAAATGTTGGTTCTTAACTCTTTGGGGGAAAAAAACATTGATTTATCGGTCTTAGCTAAATCTCCTTTCATTTTTCCATTGTGACATTTATTTGAACCATCTTAATTCCATTCTTGCACAAGCTCCCTTTTAGAAGTGTTTACACGATTTACTCAAAGCGCTGGAATTCTTTTGCAATCGTGATTGCTTTGGCATGAGACTGCTAGTTTTTACTGCGGTAAGTTTTGTCTGCGGTTAGGGCTGTTGCATACCGGGCCGTGCGTTCACCAATGGCTGAACGGGTCTTTTCATTCCAGTCGTCTCCCTAATTGAGGTCATTGTTGGGCAGATTTCATGCATGAATTCATGATGCCATTGTTTGCACGGCGAGAGCATTTACGCTTGTTTCCTGTGTGTCCTTTCTGGGCTGTTTCAGACAATGAGCACATCTTTCTGGACTTGGAAGAGAAACTTGCCACGTATTTCCCCAAGGAGTGGAAACAGGACTCGGGGAAGGTGAGCATATCACGGTCCTGCTCCTAAATGGACATCATTTACTCTGAAATTCATGTCTATTAACACCAAAATCACTATAAAAAAGCACCAGAAAGTATCAGGTCCCATGGCAATACCATCATGGTAGTATCATGGTATTCTTGCAAGTGCCTTGGTTCATCAATGTGCTGTGATATTACCATCTGTTTCCATCACATTATTTCTGTACCATTTGTTCCATGTTCCCTGTGGTCATCAGGGCGGTTACAGTAAAGAGAAACACTAGTTGGCCATTCGGGATGTGGGAGTGACTTCATAATGAGGGGGTTGCCACAGTAACCTAGTCAAGCCTGTTCTTTCTCTCGGCAGGGGTCGCTGAGGAGGTCAATCCCTCCCCTGCTCTGTCTGAAGGTCCAGTACTACGTGGAGAATGGCAGACTCATCTGGTAAGACACAGGCTTAGAGATTCCCCAACGTTTGAAGGGAGGAACCCTCTCCTTGGCCTCTTTCCTTCATTAGGTTTAATCCACCAGGGGGTGAGGCCAGTTTGAGTGGGCTTGTGATCTTGGCTTTTATGCGGTTTGTCTTTGAAAGCTTTTTTAAGCTTTTTTTTTTTGGGGCAGTCATGGCCTAGTGGTTAGGGAGTTGAACTGGTAACCCGAAGGTTGCTGGTTCGATTCCAGAGCCGGTGGGAAATGACTGAGGTGCCCTTGAGCAAGGCACCTAACCCCTAATCGCTCCCCGGGCGCCACACAAAGGCTGCCCGCTGCTCTGGGTGTGTGTATCCACGTTTGCAGTGTGTGTGTGTTAACTACTCACTACTCTGCTCCTAGTGTGTGTGCATTAACTTGGATGGGTTAAATGCAGAGGTCAAATTCCAAGTATGGGTTACCATACTTGGCCGTCACGTGTCACTTTCACTTTTTTTTTTATTATTATTAGGCAGAGCAAGTTGTCCCCCTCATTTGGGTGTGGTGTAATTGAAAACTGCTCATAATGAAACTGAATTTAGCTTCAGGTTTTATTTCATGTGGAAAATGGCAACGTGGGGGATTTTGAAGACTGTGTGGATAGTCTTTTATTAAATTCCTCTTTAAATTAATTTGTATGTGTCATATTTAGTCTTGCATGCTTATATTGAAGGGATAGTTATCCTAAAGATTTGTAATCTTGTAATACACTACCGTTCAAGTGTAGGGTTGGTAAGATTTTTTCAATATTAGTCTTTATGCTCTAGTCTTTAAATAGTCTTTTATGCTCACCAAGGCAGCATTTACTGAATCAAAAAGTCTGTAAAAACAGTAATATTGTGAAATATTATTACAATTTTAAATGACAAATAACTGTTTTTTATTTGAATGTATTTTAAAATGTATTTTATTCCTGTGATGGCAAAGCTGAATTTTCAGCATCATTTCATGATATCATTCCAAAGATTCTCTGATGAATGAAAAGTACCAAACATCTTAGAAATCTTTTGTAACATTATAAATGTATTTACTGTTACTTTTGATCAACTTTGATCATCAATGTCTCCTTGCTGAATAAAAGTATTAATTTCTTTCAAAAATATTGAATGGTAGTGTATATTAGTGGTTTATCAGTTTCAGTGTGGTATTTTTTTAAATAATATTGACCATTATATTGATTACTGACCATCAGTAGAATCTTTTTATTTTTTATTAATATAAAGTATTAAAAAAAATTCTACCATGTTGTCAAAATACCAGCCCCTTAGCCAACTAACCATCCTTTCTGCTGTATGATGCTTGATTTGACTGCATTTTAGCATGTGATGTCTGTTATATATGTTTGTTTTTTTAACATGCAAAAGCACATGATACACAGTATAACATTCATCATAATATCAGTTATCTATAACATAAAAATAATTATTGCTAAAACAAATTAATATCTGATGTTCAGTTGTTTATTGTGTTGTTTATTTATTTTTTCTTCCTTTTTTTTCTCTGTTCTCAGTGAGCGTAAAGCGAGAAAACTGTACTACTATGACCTGCGGGAACGTGTCCTGCGCTCAGAATGCAGACAGCAGGAGGAAGTGTATTTCCAGCTGGCAGGATACGCCTTACAGGCCGAACGCTCTGACCACCTCAGTCACGGACACGCTATGTATTTCCAGCCCAAAGAATACTTTCCACCCTGGGTAAATCTTCATTAGAGTGTATAAAGTACAATCACATACATTTGCATTCAAGCAGGTGGTGCTTACTTTGTTTTTAAGTGTAGTTATTATACAGTATGTTGTATTTTGGATGCTGGTATGCTGATGTCCCACCAGGCTTCTTAACTAAAAAACTTTTTAACTAGCAATCATTTCTTGGTCAACCAGCTTCGCCTGAAAGACCATGCTGGTTGACAAGAATTTTTTGACAAGCACCAAACTTTTCATGTTGTTTTTTTACAGCAGGGGGTTGATTAAAGTTTTTGTAAAACTAATAAAGCATGGTGAGAGCCCACACTCGTTTCATAATCACGCATGTCCCGTGTCTGATCTCTTGCAGATAATTGCGAAGCGTGGCATTGACTACCTGCTGTGTCACGGGCCCAAGGTTCATAAAGAGCTGTGGGGGATGTCCTCTCGTGACGCTATCCTGCACTTTATCAGAGAATCCTGCCGTCTGGAGGATGTCCCAGTCACCTTTTATCGCCTACAGAAGGTCAGAGGTCATGCATGGTTATCAGAATGTCTTGCTTTAGGTCAAGACCTTCTCAGCTGTGGTATGTAGGGAGGATTTGAAAAATGTCTTCATCAAAGTGGAGGTTGAAAGTGAAGTCATTTCTGCACTACTAGTGGAACCAAAGGAATTGCAGTGTGCTTGTTTGAGTGATATTGCAACATTATCTCAAGTTTTGTGAGTTTGGGGCAGAGCTGCCTGTTCATCCAAGCAATGTAAAACCAAGAGGAAAACTGTTTGACAGCAGTTATTGGTTTTGCAATTCCAATTTTTAATGAGCAATTTAAGGGGCATAAATGATACATTATGAACTGTGAAAATACACTATACACTACCATTCAAAAAAAAAAAAAAAAAAAAAAAGACTACTTTTATCATGGTTTCCACAAAAATATTAAGCAGTACAACTGGTTTTTTTGTGTTTTTTTTACATTGATAATAATAAAAAATGTTTCTTGAGCAGCAGATCAGCATATTAAAATGATTTCTAAAGGATCATGTGACTGGAGTATTGATGCTGAAAATTCAGCTTTGCCATCACAGGAATACATTTCATTTTAAAATATATTAAAAATATTTAATAATTTATATTTGACTGTTTTTATTGTAATTTAGCCTTGGTGAGTATAAGAGACATCTTTCAAAAATGTAAAAAAAATAAAATAATAATCTTACTGACCCTAAACTTTAAACTATAAAAGTAGTATACAATAAATATATCAGAATATTTGTTATTTTATATTAGAATATATAATTAAATAGATTTGACTAATTATGTTAATATTTAATATTAACACTTTTTAATACTTGGTTAAATTATTGATATTTTATAATATTTATAGTATGTTCAATGTTTTGATGTTAATCAGCCTATGTCTCTTTCTTGAAGGACAAGAAAGAAGAGAAAGGCTCAGCTCTCCTTGGACTGACTCTTCGAGGAATGCAAGTGTATCAGGTGTGCTTTTGTGGCGCTTATGTGTGTTCGTTATGCAGCATTCACAAGATTATATCGTTGGAGGTCATTGAGTGGCTGTATTTTGAAAGGAACTGCCTCTGTGTTTTTGCACAAATGGCCATAGCTTTCTGACCACATATGAGATGTTTTAACAGTAAAAATAAGATGTCATTCTGATTTGACAAAGTCTTGCCACTAAAAACAGGGGAACAACCTGTATATAAATGGCAGCAGTGCAGAAAAACTGAATGCACCAACATTTCAGCAGTGTTTGTTTCATGTCACCTGAAATAGTCCAAAAATGTTGGACCTCTTTTCGCTGCAAAACACATTTGAATGCCCTGCTTTGTTGTGCATCATTCTGTGATTCATTGCAGTCCTGTGTTTTCTCTTTGACCCGGTGCCAATCACAATGATAGAGCTCTCCAGAAAGGCCTGACTGGAATGCATATATTTGACGGTTCAGTCCATAAACAGGGATTTGGAGTGCATGCCTTTCCCTTGAATCCTCTGATCTGCCTGCTAAAGCGTCTGGGGTTGGATTAAACTAAGGGCCCTGTGTTTAAGAGATCAAAGACCCAGTGTGTTGAGGCCCTGACCCCAACCTTTAAATGGGTTCCCCTTCTGCTTTGATAAAAAAAAAAACAGGATTTATATTAAACGTCTTTCTCACACTGCCAAATAAGCCTATATTACGATCTAACACATTTAGTTAATAGTGGGAGGTTAGTGTATAAATGTTTGTATATTTGTGGCAAGTAAGGTTGGGAGATCTCATTGTTGGTCAGAAAGTTTCATTTTCAAAAAACTGCTGGGACCAAATATTTTTTGTTGGAATGGTCTGAAAATTATTTGTAATAGAATAACAAATGATAAAATTCTATAAAAATGGTATTTGTACTAGGGGTTGCACAGAGTAGTCAAATAGACAAGTTGAATGCTCTGCCATGATTTGTGAGGCTTTAAGCTTGACGTTGGCTAGTTGCTGATCATGGCCTATAGAGGGCACAACTGGATAAGAAATATTTGAAGTCTACTTTTACACACCGTTTCCAACAGTTAAAATGAGAAATAAATGCATACTCCGAGAGCGTTACACAAGATATGATTGATCATTAAACCATCAAAATTGATTAGGCGAATGCACATTTTAATCAGCTTATTGTACACTTAAGTTATTTGCCGTTCTAAACTAATGCGCTGCTGCATTGTAACGCACACATACAGACAGTAGCTTTGACAGTTTCTGAAACAGAAACATTCAGTAGCGCAGAAATTTATTTTCAACACTGTTCTGTGACTTATCAATAAAATAGCTTAGAAACTGAAATGTTCTAGCGTATATTTCTTAGTAACTAAAACCCACAGCTTCACTATTAGTCGAGAGATGCTGCCAGGTAGAATTAATTTACACACAATCGCTCTCTTACTAATGCATTCATATACATATAATCTTTACTGTGCTACTTTATCTGTATCTGACTTAAAATGAACTAAATCTGTGAGAAATAGAACGTCCCAAAGGCAAAATAACTGTTATAAGCTATTACGTAGGAGCAATAGCCTTGTAGGCAGCAATGTGTCATATGCCATAGCTGTGCACAAGGCGTTCGAGTCTGAGCTCGAAGTCCAGACGTATTTGTTCATTAATGACATCATCAGTGACTAGTTGACGTCAACTCAACTTTAATCACATAAATGTCTATTTAACAAATCTCTGAAGTCGTTCAACCCCTAATGTGTAATAAAGGCTTCAATCAGTGTTTTTACTAAGTACTAAAAGAATCAGCATTGAAATCATAAGGAACCTGAACCATTTAGTGAAATCAGAATCTGAATCATTTAATTTTCTTACAATTCTCTTTTTTCAGAGTATTCCATTTCACTTGACAGATGGTCTTGATTTATTTTGCAGGAGGTGAACAATATGCGTGATCTGCTGTATGATTTCCCCTGGTTTCACGTGGGAAGACTCACCTTTCTGGTAACTTTTAATGTTACTGCTTGTTTCATTATTATGTCATTATTATGGATTGTGGTACTTGAACATCTGCTCTGATGTTAAAAGTTACTTTACGTATACAGAGTTCTCTCTTCTGCTCTCTGCACAGGGGAAGAAGTTTGAGATCCAGCCGGATGGTTTGCCCTCAGCGAGGAAGCTGGTGTACTACACGGGTTCGGCTTTTCGTTCTCGACATCTGCTGCTGCATCTGAGCTCCTGTCACCGATTGTATCTCAGCTTGCAACCTGCGCTCAAACACCTGCGCCAGCTAGAGGAGACAGAGGGTGTGTGTCCTCACAATATTCTTCTCACTAATTATGGCCCAAGGACGATAATGATAAAGATAAAGATAATACTATATTGTTGGAATCACTTTCAGAACTATTGTTTTTCCAGCTGATGAACGATAAAATCAGAATCAGAATCCATCCTGAATTAAAGAGCTTGAGCATTTAAAGCAGCAGGTGATAAATCTGCAGCACGTGGTTAGAATTAACAGAACGATGTCGTCCGCTGGTGTGGAAACTAATATAATTATCTTTATAGTTATTGTTCTTGGTGTGAACAGGCCGTTAAAGTCAAGTCAAGTCAAGTCAAGTTTATTTGTATAGCACTTTTCACAATACAGATTGTATCAAAGCAGCTTCACAGTATTTAAATTAAAATAATACAACAAAGTTTTTTCAAGAGGAATTTATTGATTGATAAAATTAAATTAAATATCCCCAAAATATCCCCATTTTGTTATAGTATGATTTTGTTTTGTATTTCTTCTCAGTGGAGTTTTTTTGTCCAAGATTTTGTCCAAGATTATTCTCACAAAAACATTTGTCACATTTCAGACCAAAATCAAAAGGGGAAAAAATTTAATTATATTTTATACATAGAATATGAAGCATTTTTAGGTTCATAAATGAGGTTTTGCATTGCGACAGTATTTTTTATGATGATTAAGCACATTTCCCCAGTTGACATCACTGAAGTACATCTGGAGTCTGAACGTTTTACTTTTTTTTGTGTGTGTGTGTGTGTGTGTGTGTAAGCATTCTCATTACTGTAATACATTAATTGTATGTATTTATTTTTGCTGCAATACAGTACCATAACACATAATTACTTCACAATTTTAATAATGTATTTATTTTCTTTTTCGATTATAGTAATGAGTATTGAAGAAAGCTGTCAGTAAAATAATGTCATAATACAAAAAAAAATCTTAATGGACGTGGAAAGTAGTTATGGGAAAAAAATAGGCTTAATTTTCACAAGACAAAATATAGTTTATTCATTAATATTCTTTTTCCTTGACACAGTCACTTCCGGCTTCTTGATTGTAATTTGTATCTAGCATCTGCTTTGAAATGATTTGTTCCCTTTAATTCTGTTGAAATCAGGCCCAGATATGTTCTTGACTGGTTTGTGAGAATCATCACAGAACTGTTTTACCATGTCAGGCTGTTTTTGACGATTTTTTTTCTCCGTCTTGGGTTGCAGAGAAGAAGAGGTATCGTGAATCGTACATCAGCGATGAGCTAGACCTGGATCAGCCGTGCAGCGAGGGCAGTCCCCGTCTGTCTCGACACTCCACCAGCAGCTCTGGCATTGAGGCGGACACCAGGCAACGCAGCGTCTCCGTAGAGATGGTTTCCATGGAGGAGAAGGAGAAGTCTTTCATCTCCGCCGTCAGTCACGGCTCCTCTGGGATCGACACAAGCAGCAAAGCTCGGACTGATGAAGACGAGTGGCAGGAGGAAGGTGAGGGTCAAACATGTCCCCCTAAAGTGACATGTTGATAAAAAAAAAAAAAATGAGATGAGAGGAATGGCGTTGTCTCTCAATTATATAGTTGGGTAATTAATCCAATTATATTGTATATAATTTGGTGGCATCATGGAGTCGCTATCAATATATGGGTTATTGGAATTGCTTTTGAACGCGCACTCGCTTTTTACTCTCACTTTCCAATTCACGATCTCGCACTCTGTGCATAGGACGTAGCGTTACTGACCACACATTTTACAATTTGGATTTAGGCTTTGGCACATGCCTACTTTGTGGTTGTTTTGCAACAGAATAAAATGTCACTCTCATCAATTTGACATGGTCTGCTGACAGATGGGCATTGCTGGGATTCCTCACATATGTAATGCTGAAAAGTGAAGTTGTTGTGAAGTTATTTAGTCTATTTGCTTGGCGTGCAAGTCATTGTTTTCATTCTCTTAAGATGTCACGTTCTCACTGACAGTGAGAGTGTTTCTAAATCTTTAGGTTAAGCACAGTTTAAGCTAGACGGACAGTTTGTGATGAAATCTGAATGTAGATTTGCAGGAGATGGTGAAGGAGCCCGGGGAGGTTTCTGTGGACGACCCTGTGGATATCTTGCGACTGGCTGAGCTACTGGAGGGCGTGTCTGTCGACTGTCCTACCATCCAATCAGAAAAAGAGTTTAAAGGTGATACCTCAAAATAACACTCAATTTCATATGGTTCTAAATCCGATGCATCCAAGCCGAATTCTGATCATCTGATCTACATCATTCCACCTGATTCCGATTCACTCCAATTCTCTTCGTTCTCAACATATGCCCTGGTGAAGTTACTGAATGCATAGGAAATGTGTAAATCATGTAGTGAGTCCATGCAAAACTAATGATTTTTACAACACCAAAACAATCTCTGTTCCATTCATTTCCTATTATCACTGTAAAGCTACTTTGAAACAATCTGTATTGTTAAAAGCGCTATATAAATGGTGACTCGACTTGACAGACCAAAAATCAATGTGTCAAAATGTCGGATCTGTGCATTAAGACATAAAGTGTAAATTCAGTTACCCTTTTTGACATACTTAGTTGTACATACTGTAAATCAGTACTTTGCCTGCAGTCTTTGATGAGAATATAATCTCATCCTGTATCTTCTGTTTCCAGGTCTGCAAATGAGTTCAGTTACAGACGACGTCCAAACGGACCTTTGTGATCCAGATGGCACGAAACAGGTATCCTGTCTTCTCCCATCTTTCTCTTTTCATTCTTTCATCATGTCACTACAGTAATTGCTCTCATCACCCATTGCAGGTTTTGAATCAGAAGACTCGTAACCCGGCCGACCGCTACAGTCTGAGCCTGGACGACGTGCGACTATATACCCCTCTTCTCCCGCTGGGAACGGCATCGGTTCCAGACACCTCCCTCAGCTACACGTTTGGGCTCCCACACACCACGACCAGCCCATGTCCAGACAAAACTACTTTCTGTGTCCAGCGCTCCACGAACTGCCTATCTCTGGACCTGCTGGACGATAACCAGCTGCTGGAGCTTCTTCTATAAGACACTGAGAAGACTGCAGCTTTCTGTTGTCTTCCTGTTCATGCCATTAAACTGGACAGCAAAATGAAAACAAAACAGAAGCATTAACAGGACACATTTTCAACAAGACTTTCATCATAACAGCCATACACTTAAATGTGTTTTCTATGCTGTTCAACCGCAGGACGATATGAACAATCGTGGGTTGTTTTACAAATTATACATGCAGAATTTTTTGTTGAACTTTGTACAGAATTTGTTAATGGATAATCTTACAACGAGCAAGGCATTACGGCACTACCACTGTGTCCTTATAAAGGTGTGATGCAAAAAAACAACTAATGATAAAAATATATTTCTTCCATGTAAATTCGAAATGGTCGTAACCACAATGAGCAAAAAGAAGCCCCTACCATTGTGAACTTTAGTCGTGGACACACCTTGTTAAGACAGTGTAACAGTTATGCTACAAAGTGTGTGGAGGAGCTGAATTAATACAGACAGAAGCTGCCAGAATAACCAGTTCTCTAAAAGGAAATCTTATACTCGTGCAATTTAAGGCCACGTTCCTTTGAAGTAGGCATGAAACGAAAGTTGCAATAGTCTTTTCTTCCTCATTGTGACGTATATCAGAGTCAAACGGCTTCTCAAACAAAATAAAAATGTAGGGCGGGACTTGATTTTGTCTGTTGGGTATTGATTGGATCGTTGGATGGTTGTGGTTTGCTATTGGTCGATCTCATGTGACTGACAGGTTGTCCCGCCCTCACTCCAGCAAACACATCATCAGAGAAGAGAAGAGATTCCGCTGCAAGAGGGAGGGGAATTTATTATGATTAAAGATTACGAGGGCACAAAAATAAAAAAATTAAATAAATGAATGAATTTAATTAAACAATTTTGATTTCTTGGTGGCTTTAAATAAACACTTGTAACTTGGAGTTTGTCTGGCCAGAGATTCCCTTAATGTTGGAGATTTTTACTGGTGCATCATTTCTGTCAATACATAAACTCATTCAGCCATGTACATTTGTGCAGTGGTTAATATCAAATTATGACACAAGAGTTTGTCTACTGCATTTTGAGTCACGCTAATCTTGCTCCATCATTCAAAGACACTGAACTTGCACCGCCTGATCTCCTGTTTCAAAGAACCATTGTGTACAGACAATACTCATGTTCCCAAATTACAAAGCATGTGTGAACCCGCTCAAACCAATAATCAGGATTAGAAAAGAAAGTTAAAAGGTCAAACCAAAATATTCCATGTGTGTTTTTTGCCAGATCTAACCATTAGTTTAATAGGTTATATGTTATTTTCCTATCCAAGTAATGCAGAACTGAGATGAACTTCTGTAACGATATGAACAAAGATTATTTCGCTGTATATATAGATCAATGTTTGTTTTGTTCCGGATACATGGAGCTCATTTGATTTTAATAATTACAAAATGCACATCAAGCCCTCAGAGGTTGTGTACATAATGCTGGGTGTCATTTCTTCATCTATGTATTTTAAACACACAGTGAAAGGAAAAACACTGAGAATGAATATTATAATCAATTTAGCTGGAATCTGTCAAGTTTTCCCCCAGTTTCACAGAGACGAGGCTTAAGCTAGTCCCAGACTAAAATGCATGTTTGAGCTGTTTTAACTGAAAGCAACTTGCACTTACATATCTTAAAATATCAGTGCCATTGTTTTGTCTCAAGATTCAACAGTAATGTTTTTTTCTAAGGCAGATTTATCAAATTTACTTAAATGTCCTAATTAAACTTAATCTAAGCCCTGTCTTTGAAACCAGGCCATTGTGTGTTTTTTAAAAATGTTTTAAAGGTTTTTATTTTTTTAAAGATTCATTATATATAAATATAATAAACTGATAAAGGCAATTAGCATAACCATAAGGGTTAGTGATATGATTGGTATAAATAGTAATTATATTTTAACTCATCACTGTGTATTTTCGGTTCAATAGCTATGCCATTGTTCTATTATCATTATTTAGGAGTAAATTATTGACGCAAAAAACGCTCTGAGATTTGAATGCTTTGAATGATTTGAATCCGATTCCTGAAAGATTGTTCTTTTGAGTCGAATGGTTGTTTTAATTCACAGGCAGATCTTGGGCCAGCTGTATAAACTGCTAAGACTAGTCTTACAAGTTAGTCATCATATTTATTTATTTAAGACTGTTCATACCTTTTTTCCATAAAAACACACATTAGCCAAATTTGATACCGAAAAGACTGACTGTCTAACTGCTAGGTCATACTAGATCTTAAGACTGTCTTGACATAATGGCCGTTTATGCAATTGATTCATGCTATTCTGTCATCCTTTAGCCTACTCACCCTCATGTCATTAGGACTTTCTGAATGGTTTTTCTCAATACAATGGAAGTCAGTGGTAAACAAAACTGTCTGGTTACCAACATTCTTCAAAATACCTTCTTTTGTGTTCAAATCAGTTGGAGGTTTGAAATTAAAATGAATACAGAATTTGAATCCCTTTAAGAACTTATTGATGATCCATTCTGAATCAGTCCGAATAGTTCGGCTGCGTCCGAAATCGCATACTCTCTTGAGTAGGTACTTATTTTGTAAGTACTTTTTGACCACTAATAAAGTATGTTCTGTATAGTGAATGTGTGTAGTATGAATGTAATCTGGATGTACTACATCCACCATGTTGTCATCATGTGACCTACCAGCGTCAGTCCTTGAAATAACTTAGTAAGATCAACCATGAGCAATACATGTGTTACTGTATTTGTTAATGTTAGTTAATATAAATACAGTTGTTCATTGTTTGGTCACGTTACTTCACAGTGCATTAACTAATGTTAACAAATAGCCTACAACATTTTATTTTAATAACCCATTAGTAAATGTTGAAATTAACATTAATAAAGATTAATAAATGATGTAGAAGTGCAGTTAATTTTTTGTTTGTCAACTAATGCTAACTAATGATACTTTTCTCTTCTGCTCACCAAGACTGTGGTTATGTAATCAAAAATACAGTAATATTGTGAAATATTATTACATTCTAGTAAAATGCTATTTATTCCTGTGATCAAAGCTATAATTTTCTATATGTCACGTGATCCTTCAGAAATCATTCTAATATGCTGATTTGGTGCTCAAGAAACATTTATGATTATTACATTATCAATGTTGAAACCAGTTGTACTGTTTCATATTTTTGTGCAAACAACTATACCATTCAAACATTTGTGGTAAGATTAAAAAAGAGAGAAATTAATACTTTTATTCATCAAGGATGTCTTAAATCGATCGAAATTAACAGTCAATGACATTTATAATGTTACAAAAGAATTATATTTAGTAAATGCTTTAATAATCTTAATTTAATAAATGCAAATACATGCTGTTCATTGAACTTTCTATGAATATCTAAAATCTTTCTTCTTGGTCTTTTTTTTCTTTTTCAGATGCCTCATGGGAATATAACGGCTCATATGAAGTGGTTTGTAATACCATGGCTTCTGACCTGTCCTGATTGGTTCTTGATGTGTTTACGGTTCATTATATAAAATTATTTTGGTAACACTTTACAATAAGGTTCATTGGTTAACATTAGTTAACTACCTTAGTTAACATGAACTAAGAACTGCACTTCTTCAGCATTTATTAATCTTAGTTAATATTCATTTCAACATTTACTAATACATTATTAAAATCAAAGGTTGTATTTGTTAACATTAGTTAATGCACTGTGAACTAACAAAAACAAATTCGAACAAAGTCGTCTATTTGATGTGCGTGTTTACATCTAGAAGACGTATTTTTTTATCTGCAATACGTCTAGGCATATAATATGATATTTGTTTTGAGATTAAAAATGTACTTCTCCCTGAACTTTTTGATACAGTAAAGTGTCACGGGCAAGTCTAAACAGAATAGCAGTCCATAGATATATTTCGAGAACTATATGTTTTGAACAATGTGTTTTCTGTTTTTTGGTTACTGACTGCTTGATAGTGTATATCATTTTGATCACTTTGTTTATGATTTGAGAGCAGTGTTTGATTTTGAACACAGGTAAAACTGTTTTGAGGCGAAAGTTTCATTTTGCAAGGAGTCAGAGGTTTTGTGAATATATATAACAGAGGCTGTGCCATCCCAGACAGCAACATAGTGTCGGCCCAGATCCGGCCCACATCTGGGCCTTGTGGAATCCACATGTACCAGATGTGGGCCGGATCTGGGCCGACACTATGTTACTGTCTGGGATATTCAGTCAGTTCTCTTACGAGAGGTCTCTCGTACTGCGTAAGATATCTTACGCTAGGGGAAAATCCTTTTCCGCGAGATATTGAAGCCAAAAATTATCCTTAATTTGTAATAATGCAAAACGCGTTGCGGCAGCATGCAGACATAGGCGAGACAGCTCGCGCGCCTATTGGCTGCTCTGCGGCAACTGCAGCAGCCTATCGAGCGAGGCCTGGCATGACGCCAGACTCAATCAGGGCACTTCGCGCCCGCTGCGTCACGTCCCGCCGAAATGGGCGTGGTCTAGGCCTATAAATACCGCTCGCAGGCAGCTATTATCTGATTTTTCATCCTTCAAGCGAAGCACACGCATCGCTGGAGCTGGAGAAGAAGCCGCGCCGTCTGAGAGAGAGCACCTTCAGCGGGACGAGTCACTGAAGTCGCTGGCCGCGCCGCCTTCCTGCCTTCCTGCTGCGCTTTCCGGCGCTTATATCCTTTCTGATTACTCCGTACTCTGTTTGTGTGTGTTAAAAAGAGCTAGCGTCTTTTTCAAGATGCCTTCCTGCGGCTCGTGCAGAGCCACACTCAGTGACGGGGACCGCCACGTGGTTTGCGTTTCCTGCCTGGGTGAGGAACATGCAGTTCTCGCGCTCGCTGACGGCGGCTGCCCTCACTGCGAGCTGATGTCTATGGCGACTCTGAGGACTCGCCTGGCCTTCTTCAACGAGACTGCTCCCCCGCCCGCCGCGGCATCGCGCCGTAAGAAGCGCCGTGCCCAGCGGGTCCCGGAACCTTCCCCCAGCCGCCAAAGCTCGCCGGTTCGCACGCTTGCTTCACCGGCTTCGTCAGCCTCTCTTCCTGACGGACTGCGGCCGCTGTCTGCCGCCGCTTCCGTTGACATAGCTGACGAGGAAGCCCTGCTGGGAGAGGATGATTCCTGCTCGATCCTGGCGTCAGGCAGTGAGGATTGGGCGGGCTCTGAGGACCCCGCGCCCCCTGCCCACACATCGTCAGGCAAGAGAGCGTCCATCGAGACGGAGCTCATGCGAGTACTCGCACAGGCCGCGGCGAGCCTCGGCCTCGAGTGGTCTTCGCCCGAGCAGCCCGCTCACAACCGGCTGGATGGCTTTTTCCTGCCTAGGGAGCGCGCTTCGCCTGCGTCCAGACCAGCGCCCTTTCTTCCTGAGCTACACGAAGAAGTCGCTAAGTCATGGAACGCCCCCTATTCAGCTAGAGTGCGTCCTGCTGTCTCTTTGGCATTCTCTGCAGTCGACGATGCCAAGAACAGAGGATACCTTTCGCTGCCGCCGGTCGAAGAGGCGATAGCGGTCCACTTATGTCCGCCCTCCGCTGGACGGTGTGCTAAGCTGGCCCTACCCTCTAAAGCTTGCCGCACGACGTCAAGCCTGCTCCGCCGCGCTTTCGCCGCCACCGGGCAAGCTGCATCAGCGCTGCACACCAAGGCCACGTTACAGATATTCCAAGCGCGATCTCCTCCGTAAGCTGGACGAGGAAGGACCTGACGCGATCTGCGTGCCAGACTTAAGGAGTGCCACGGACCTCGCTCTCCGTGCTACTAAGTCTGCAGCGCAGGCCATTGGACGGAATATGGCCTCTCTCACTGTGACCGAGAGACACCTCTGGCTGACGCTCTCGGAAATGGCCGAGTCCGAGCGCTCCGCGTTCCTCGACGCCCCGCTTTCCACCACGGGCCTCTTTGGATCCTCCGTCAAGGATTTTGCGGAGAGATTCGCAGAGGTACAGAAAGCGTCACAGGCTATGAAGCACTTCCTCCCGAAGCGCTCCAGCTCTGCAGCAGGCCGTGCGAAACCGTCTGCACAGAGCTCACAGCCCCAGCCACCGTCCACTGCCGCCACTTCGCAGCGCCGCCAGGCCCGAAGCGCGAGACCGCGCTCCCGCTCATCCGGTCGCCGCCCCGCCGTGCGTGGCCCGCGACCTAGGATTGCGGTAAAGCCCGAGGCCCCGAAGTCGTCCTAGCACGCCTAGGTTCTGTCACCTGCTTGCCTGCACACAAATGCCGTTTTCACGGCTACCCAGATAAATCCCCAAAAGAGTGTATTTTCTGGTGTCCCGGCCACGGCCGATGGTGTCTCATGTGTAGTAAGAATGCCCACTGTCCAGTGCCCATCCCTACACACAAGCACAGCCTGTCACACAGGGCTCGCGCACATAAAACCGACTCAGATCGGTTGCGCTTCAAACATGGTGAATGTGCCCACTACCCAGTGCCCACTAACACCACGTTATGCATGTCCCACGGTTTCTGTAAAAACGAAACCAGCGTGTATTCGCTTCACTCAAGCGAACAATGTTTTCGGTGTGATAAGTGTGCCCGCTGTCCCGCGCCCACATCCACACATAGACATGATAGTTCCTATCCCCAGCCCTCCCCCTCGCGGCTCGAAGTGGGTGCTGGACATTATAAAAAGAGGCTATTCGCTAGAGTTTCGCCGGCGCCCTCGCCGCTATGCGGCGCGCGTCGAGACCACGGTAAAAGCAGAAGTAGCACATTTACTTCGAGCCGAAGTGGCGAAACTATTGAACAAAGGGGCCATAGAGCCTCTCTCTCAAGTTCAAAGCGAAGGAGGGCTATACAGCAGATACTTCCTGGTACCGAAAAAAGACGGGGGTCTCCGACCCATACTAGATCTAAGGCAACTGAACAGAGTGCTTGTGAAGCGACGGTTCAGGATGCTCACGACCAGACAAATCCTTGCGCAGGTTCGCCAGGGAGATTGGTTTGTGTCAATAGATTTGAAAGACGCGTATTTTCAAATACAGATAGCGTCACGTCACAGGCGATATTTGAGATTCGCCTTCGAGGGCCAGGCATATCAGTACACAGTCCTGCCGTTCGGCTTATCCCTGGCACCCCGTACATTTACGAAGTGCATGGATGCGGCGCTCGCACCCCTCAGAATGAGAGGCGTGCGAGTACTGAATTATTTGGACGATTGGCTGATCCTAGCGCAATCACGCTCAGTGCTCATAGAACACACGACTGCTTTACTCGATCACCTCGAGAATTTGGGTCTCAGTGTCAATTGGGCGAAGAGCTCTCTGTCACCCAGTCAGAAGATATCTTTCCTGGGCAAAGAGTTGGACTCGCTGTCCATGATAGCGCGACTATTGCCACAGCGCGCGGTCGACATTCAACGCACAGCGAACTCGTTCCGCTGCGGCGCGTCTGTCCCGCTCAAGAGATTTCAGAAGATGCTGGGTCTCATGGCCGCAGCATCATCAGTACTCCAGCTGGGCCTGCTCCGCATGCGCCCGCTGCAGTTTTGGCTGAAAGCGCGAGTCCCACGCCAAGCGTGGGCATCCGGTTTGATCGCCTCAAGGTCAATCAGAAGTGCGTCACAGCTCTGAAACCTTGGAGAGCAAACGACTGGTACCAGTCAGGTGTAAGCCTGGGGACTTCCTCGAGGGTGAAAGTGGTGTCCACGGATGCGTCCACCTCAGGATGGGGAGCGCTGCTCGAGGGCAGACCGTTCTTCGGCCAGTGGTCAGAACGGGAGAGGCTCCTGCACATAAACTGCCTCGAAATGCTGGCAGTGGACAACGCGCTGACGCGTTTTTGTCCCCAAATAAAAGGACGCCACGTCCTGGTCCGCTCGGACAACGTGTCTGTGGTGTCCTACATAAATCGCCAGAGCGGCCTCAGGTCCAGGAACCTGTACAGGCTAGCAGAACGCCTCCTGGTATGGGCTCAGCGCAACCTGCGCTCGCTCAGAGCAGCACACGTGCCTGGGATCCTGAATATAGGACCAGACAGACTGTCCAGGAACAATGTTCCGGCAGGCGAATGGTCTTTACACCCACAGACAGTCCAACTGCTGTGGAAGAAATTCGGCAGAGCGGAAGTAGACCTGTTCGCGTCTCAAGAAAACGCTCACTGTCCGGAATTTTTCTCAAAGAGCAGGGACGCGCTGGCTCATGTGTGGCCCCGCCGCCCGCTTTATGCTTTTCCCCCCGTCTCTCTCCTGCCTCAGGTGATAGAACGGATCAGGGAAGAAGGATGCTCAGTACTGCTGGTGGCACCGTTCTGGGAAAACCAACCTTGGTTCCCAGTCGTGATGCAGTTAGCAAGCACTGTCCCGTGGCCAGTACCAGTGAGGAGAGACCTCCTCTCTCAGGCCCACGGCTCGATCTGGCATCCTCACCCGGAATTGTGGTCCCTTCATGTCTGGGCCATCAACGGGTACATGTTGGACTCCCTAAAGGAGTATTAAACACGATCACACAGGCTAGAGCTCCGTCTACGAGACGGCTCTACTCCTCGAAATGGTCAGTGTTTTCAGGCTGGTGCACAGCCCGTGGCGTGTCACCCACAGACTGTGGAGTGACGGAGGTGCTTTCCTTCCTACAAGAGCTGTTGGATAAGGGCAGGGCCCCTTCCACGCTCAAAGTTTATGTGGCGGCTATAGCAGCGTTCTCAGGAACAACGCTTGGTCAGTCAATAGGAAGGAACGAGCTGGTCATCCGCTTCCTTAGAGGAGCTAAGAGACTGAATCCTCCCAGACCCCCCTCAGTCCCCGTTTGGGACCTTTCTACGGTTCTGGAAGCCATGAAAGGTGCACCATTCGAGCCCTTACAGTCAATTGATCTGAAACATCTGTCTTTCAAGACTGTGTTTCTGCTGGCTCTCGCTTCAGTGAAGCGCATAGGGGACTTACACGCGCTCTCTGTGAGCGCGACGTGCATGGAGTTTGGGCCTAATGACTCAAAAGTTATACTCAAACCTAAGCACGGTTATGTTCCAAAATCCCTCAACACACCGTTTAGGGCGCAGGTTATCTCCCTGTCAGCCCTGCCGGTCCCTGATGAGGAAAGGGACGCGAGCCTCCTTTGCCCGGTCAGGGCATTACGAGCTTATGTGTCTCGCTCGTCTGTCTTCAGACAGACGGAGCAGCTCTTTGTTTCATTTAGCGGGCGTTCTAAGGGACTAGCCGCGTCGAAACAGAGCCTATCCAGATGGATAGTTGACGCTATAGCGCTGGCATATGCCTCCAAGGGCATACAGTGCCCGCTGGGTGTCAGAGTGCACTCCACGAGAGGCGTGGCCTCTTCGTGGGCCTGGTCAAGTGGGATTGCCTTGCAAGATATTTGTACGGCGGCAGGCTGGGCCTCCCCGTCTACATTTATAAGGTTCTACAACCTAGAGGTTCCCGCCCTGCAGGCCAGGCTGCTGTCGGTCTAAGTTAACCAGTATTATCTGACTTGATGCTATCAACTCAGAATGCTGCGTCTACTGAGCACAGCTCAATGATCGACAGTGAAAAGCAGTAGCACGAGATGTGCCTGGGCAAACTGTGTAAGACCCACATTTTCCCATCAGTTCAGGCCGTACCCCGCCCTGTCTGTATGATGAAATTCGCGTCTAAGCGACGCTGTCATATGTGGAAGAGTGCGGCTCCGCCCCTCCCTCTTCCCGGACTCCCTGTGAGTTCCCTGAGTGATTGTGCACTATATGTACCCCGGGTTTTCGCCCTTGGGTCTTTGGTGTCAGATCTCAGCATGCACGGCGTTTTGCATTGGGTCCCCTAGCGTAAGATATCTTACGCAGTACGAGAGACCTCTCGTAAGAGAACGTACTCGGTTACTAACGTAACCTCGGTTCTCTCTAGAAGAGGGAACGAGTACTGCGTATCTTGCCGTGCATGCACACGCTCTGGTTGCTTCGATGATGAAAAACCAGATAATAGCTGCCTGCGAGCGGTATTTATAGGCCTAGACCACGCCCATTTCGGCGGGACGTGACGCAGCGGGCGCGAAGTGCCCTGATTGGGTCTGGCGTCACGCCAGGCCTCGCTCGATAGGCTGCTGCAGTTGCCGCAGAGCAGCCAATAGGCGCGCGAGCTGTCTCGCCTATGTCTGCATGCTGCCGCAACGCGTTTTGCATTATTAAAAATGAAGGATAATTTTTGGCTTCAATATCTCGCGGAAAATGATTTTCCCCTAGCGTAAGATATCTTACGCAGTACTCGTTCCCTCTTCTAGAGAGAACCGAGGTTACGTTAGTAACCGAGTACGTTTTAATAGTCTGGTTATCATAGGAGCCATCAGGTCTTTTAGCGTTATGGCTCTTCCTCATCCGTCAAGCATCCACCCTTCTCTCATTGAAAAACACTTTTTTTTTCTTTTTTTTATATTACTCTTCAGCTCACAGTCTGTAAATTCTATATTATATATTGTTTGTTTGAATCCCTCTTTGTTTGTATCTTTAACCTAACTTTGTACGTGACCTCTGTATATTACTTTCTGCACTTGGTATGTGTATTGTGCTTTGATGTTTATTTAGTTCTATTCCTTAACCCAGTGGTTCTCTAAGAGTGTTGTTGTTCCCCGAGGCTTTTAACATATCCTTCTGCGGGCTCTGCAGTCACTCATTTTTCAGTAAGGGACAATATTTGCCGTTTAAATCGATATTTTCAGTGCATTTTTTACCTTTATAAAGTAAATAATGCCTTAAAGAAAGAAAGAAATTCAATAGAGAAATATGCAATGATTGTAAAAACGAATTAAGTGATGGTTTTAAATATTAAATTAAATCCATCAGTAGGTGGCGGCAAGTCATGGTCTTTTTGAGCGAGTCATTCATCGTTCATCAGTGGCAAAGCAAGTGAAGTGGCTTATGAATTTATGAATGAATTCTCGACTCTCACGATTTGTTAAGATCCGCAAACACGTGCTGTGGCTCTTGTTGGAGCTATTGTTTTGTTGCAAAAAATACGGACAAAACTGTGTTTAAATGAACATCACTTAATATTAATACCACTTAATATTATATCATCACATATTAATAACAAACTATCGTTTGTTGAACTGTTGTATAAAATCAATGTCACATTTGAAATCGTTTGGATATTCGTATAATGTGATCAACATGCTTGTGTGAATGCAGTCAGTTTTGACCGCAAAAGATGAGATAATTTGATCGGATGTCACGTAGCCTATTCATGGCATTTTACCTGCTAGAAATACACGCTAAGTTTTAATGTTATTTTAAGGTGGAGTAGAATTGAATGAACGGCAAAATTCAGCATTGTTAGCGTAGGCTAAGGGGGTAAGTAACCCTTCTGTCACCTCACGTGACGTACCCCAGTTTGAGAATATATAATAACGTACTCGGTTACTAACGTAACCTCGGTTCTCTCTAGAGAGGAAACGAGTACTGCGTAAATCTTACGCTAGGGGAAAATCTCTTTTCCGCGAGATACTGAAGCCAAAAAATTATCCTTAATTTTGAAATAATGTAAAACGCGTTGCGGCAGCATGCAGACACAGGCGAGACGGCTTGTGCGCCTATTGGCTGCCCTGCGGCAACTGCAGCAGCCTATCGATAAGGCCCACTCGTGACGTCAGCTCCAATGGGGGCGCTTCGCGCCCAATACGTCACGTCCCGCCAGAATGGGCGTGGTCTAGGGCTATAAACATAGCTTCGAGAGGCTAGCTCACTGGTTTTTCATCGCCGAAGCGAACCAGAGCGTGTGCAGGCACGGCAAGATACGCAGTACTCGTTTCCTCTCTAGAGAGAACCGAGGTTACGTTAGTAACCGAGTACGTTCTCTTACGAGAGGTACTCTCGTACTGCGTAAATCTTACGCTAGGGGAAACAGTGTAAAACGCCGTGCATGCTAAGATCCAGCACCAAAGTCCCAAGGGCAAGTGCCCGGGCTCATATAGTACATGATCATAATGGACTCACAGAGAGCCCAGGAAAGAGTGGCTAGAATAGCATCATTCCTGTAATAATATAACATCTTATAAGGAGCAGTTATACTGATGATGTGTCGTACAGTCAGGGCGACCCCCGGCCTGGACTGACGAATATAGTGGGTCTTACACACTGCCCATAGAGCTGCGCGATCCAACAGCGAGCATTTGCTCAAGCAGTTTCAGTATTCTGGCCCGAACACATCAGGGCAGACAGTACCGATTTTAGACCGAAAGCAGCTTAGCCTGCAAGGCGGGAACCTCTAGGTTATAAAACCTTATAAATGTAGACGGGGAGGCCCAGCCTGCCGCCATACAGATATCTTGCAAGGCAATCCCACTAGACCAAGCCCACGACGAGGCCACGCCTCTCGTGGAGTGTGCTCTGACTCCAAATGGGCACTGTAAGCCCTTAGAGGTATAAGCCAGCGCTATAGCATCAACTATCCAACTGGATAGGCTCTGTTTCGACACGGCAAGTCCCTTAGAACGTCCGTAGAGTGAAAACAAAGAGCTGCTCTGTCTGTCTGAAAACAGACGTGCGAGACACATAAGCTCTTAATGCTCTGACTGGGCAAAGGAAGCTTGCGTCTCCTTCCTCGTCAGAGACCGGTAAGGCTGACAGGGAATGACCTGCGCCCTAAACGGTGTGTTGAGGGATTTTGGAACATAACCGTGCTTAGGTTTGAGTATAACTCTTGAGTCATTAGGCCCAAACTCCATACACGTCGCGCTTACTGAGAGCGCGTGTAAGTCCCCTGTGCGCTTCACTGAAGCGAGAGCCAGAAGAAACACTGTCTTGAAAGACAGGTGTTTAAGATCAATCGTCTGTAAAGGCTCGAATGGGTCACCTTTCATGGCTTCCAGCACTGTAGAAAGGTTCCATACAGGGACTGAGGGAGGCCTGGGAGGATTCAGTCTCTTAGCTCCTCTAAGGAAGACGATGACTAAATCGTTCCTTCCTACTGACTGACCCAGCGTTGTTTTTGAGAACGCTGCTATGGCCGCCACATACACTTTGAGCGTGGAAGGGGTCCTGCCCTTGTCCAACAGCTCTTGTAGGAAGGAGAGAACCTCCGTCACCCCACAGTCTAGGGGCGACACGCCACAAGCTGTGCATCAGCTGGAGAACACTGACCATTTCGAGGAATAGAGACGTCGCATAGACGGAGCTCTAGCCTGCGTGATCGTGTTTAACACTCCGCTTGGGGAGGTCAGCGGGTACCCGTTGATGGCCCAAACATGAAGGGACCACAGCTCTGGGCGCGGATGCCAAAACGAGCCCTTGGCCTGAGAGAGGAGGTCCCTCCTCACTGGCACTGGCCATGGGGCAGTGCTTGCTAGCTGCATCAGAACTGGGAACCAGGGTTGGTTTTTCCAGAACGGCGCTACGAGTAGCACTGAGCATCCTTCTCTGATCCGTTCTATCACCTGAGGCAGGAGAAAGACGGGAGGAAAGGCATAGAGCGGGCGGCGGGGCCATACGTGAGCCAGCGCGTCCCTGCTCTTGGAGAAGAATTCCAGACAGTGAGCGTTTTCTTGAGACGCGAACAGGTCTACTTCCGCTCTGCCGAATTTCTTCCACAGCAGCTGGACTGTCTGTGGGTGTAGAGGCCATTCGCCTGTCGGAACATTGTTTCTGGACAGTCTGTCCGGTCCTACGTTCAGGAGCCCTGGCACATGCGCTGCTCTCGGCGAGAGCAGGTTGCGCTGAGCCCACACCAGGAGGCGTTCTGTCAGCCTGTGCAGGTTTCGGGACCTGAGGCCGCCCTGGCGATTTATGTAGGACACCACTGACATGTTGTCCGAGCGGACCAGGACGTGGTGTCCTCGTATTTAGGGACAAAAACGCGTCAGTGTGTTGTCTACTGCCAACATTTCGAGGCAGTTTATGTGTAGAAGCTTCTCCCGTTCTGACCATTGGCCGAAGAACGGTCTGCCCTTGAGCAGTGCTCCCCATCCCAAGGTGGAGGCGTCCGTAGACACTACCTTCACACTCGAGGAAGTCCCCAGGCTAACACCTGATTGGTACAAGTCGTTTGCTTTCCCAGGTTTCAGAGCTGCGATGCATTTCTGATTGACCTTGAGACGAAGCAGACCGGAAGCCCACGCTCGGCGCGGTACTCGCGCTTTCAGCCAGAACTGTAGCGGGCGCATGCGAAGCAAGCCCAACTGAAGTACTGATGATGCTGAGGCCATGAGACCTAGCATCCTCTGAAATTTCTTGAGCGGGACAGATGCGCCGCAGCGGAAAGAGCTCGCTGCGCGCTGAATGTCTAGTACGCGCTCTGGTGACAGTCGCGCTATCATAGACAGCGAGTCCAGTTCTGTGCCCAGAAAAGATATTATCTGTCTGGGAGACAGAGAACTCTTCGCCCAATTGACCCAGATTCTCGAGGTGATCGAGCAAAATGGTCCTGTGCTCTATGAGCACCGAGTGAGATTGAGCTAGAATCAGCCAATCGTCCAAGTAGTTCAATACTCGCATGCCCTGTAGTCTGAGGGGTGCGAGCGGCTAGAGACAAGCCGAACGGTAGGACTGAGCACTGATATGCCTGGCCCTCGAAGGCGAATCTCAAACGTCGCCTGTGACGTGACGCTATTTGTATTTGAAAATATGCGTCTTTCAGATCTATTGACACAAACCAATCTCCTCGGCGAATGTGCGTGAGGGTTTTTCTGGTCGTGAGCATTCCGAACTGTTGCTTCGCAAGCACTCTGTTCAGTTGCCTTAGATCTAGTATGGGTCTGAGACCCCCGTCTTTTTTCAGTACCAGGAAGTATCTGCTGTATAGCCCTCCTTCACTCTGAGCTTGAGATAAAGGCTCTATGGCCCCTTTGCTCAACAGTTTCAAAATTTCGGCTCGAAGTAGGTGGTGCTACTTCTGTTTTTACCGTAGCTTCGACGCGCGTCACATAGCGGCGAGGGCGTCGGCGAAACTGTAGCGAATAGCCTCTTTCTATAATGTCTAGCACCCACTTCAAAACCCCCGGGTAGCCTTGCCCATGCATCTGCACGAATGGCTAGGGGCTGAATGCGGAGCGCGCTCTGGTCGCTCAGCGACAGAGGGGCTTCGGTGTGCTGTAACATAAGCGTCGCGCTTCGAGGCAGGGGGCGCGCTGATAACGGCGGGCAGATTGCCCGCGCTCGACTCCTTTGCGGTGGTCAACCGAGAGGGGAGGGCTGGGCGAGTCCCGTAGGACCTGTCATGTCTATGTGTGAATGTGGGCGCGGGATAGCGGGCACATTTACAACACTGAGAGCATTGTTCGCCTGAGCAGAGCGAATGCACGTTGGTTTTGTTTTTACAGAAACCTTGAGATATGCGGAACGTAGTGTTTGTGGGCACTGGGCAGTGGGCACATTTACCACGTTTAATGCGCAATCGACCTGGGTCGATTTCATGTGCGCGAGCCCTGTGTGACGGGCTGTGTTTCTGTGTAGGAATTTCGTCTACATTCGTAACACCATCGGCCGTGGCCGGGACACCAGAAAATACACTCTTATGGGATTTATCTGGGTAGCCGTAAAAGCGGCGTTTGTGTGCAGGCAAGCGGGCTATTTCGCCGACTTGTTTACTGCAGAATACACTGGAACAGTCGCATTTACTGGAACTGAACGAGCGAGAAGTTGCCATAGAAACAGAAAGCGTCAACATGCTGGCGTTTGTTTGCAGGCGTGCGTGTATTACAGCAGGCTTGTTCACTGCAATATTGACATTTCCAGTCGTCTGAACTTCAGAGGCGGAAACCATAGAAACAGAGTTTGGGTGCAGGCGAACGGGTTGTACCACGCGCTCGTTGGCTGCAAAATACACATCTGCAGTCGCCTTTTCAGGGAACTGCCAGAGCGAGAATTGACGGCAAAAAGTGTGTTTTGCCGGTAGACCCAGGATTCGATCGCGGGTCTCTCGCGTGAAAATCTGACGATCTACCACTGGACCACAGAGGAAGACACATAGATATTCAGTAGCGCGAGTATTATCAAAGAGCGTCAACATGCTGGCGTTTGTTTGCAGGCGTGCGTGCAAAACAACAGGCTCGCTCACTGCAATATTGACATTTCCAGTCACCTGAACTTAAGAGGGGAATGAGAAATGTGTCAGGAGTGGAGGTCGGCCCGGCCGCAGTGGGGCTAAAAAACACCCTTTTCTCCTTTCGCCAGTGACGCACGGGAACCATAGAAACGGTGTTTGGGTGCAGGCGAGCGGGTTGTACAGCGCGCTCGTCGGCTGCAAAATGCACATCTGCAGTCGCCTTTCAGGGAACTGACAGAGCGAAGCATTGGCGGCATAAAATATCTGCCGTTAGACCGGGATTCGAACCCCGGTCCCTCGTGTGAAAAACCTAAGATTCCGCCACTGAGCCACAGGGGGGGAACACAAAGGTGTATAGATTCATGAGCATATAAAAGAGCGTCAACATGTTTTCTTCGGCGTTTGCTTGCAAGCGTGCGTGTTACAACAGGCTCGTTTGCTGCAATATTGATATTTCCAGTCGCCTAATCAGGGAACTGAGTTGTCTTTTCGCCGGTGAGTGACGCATGAATGGGGCGCAAGGGCAGGGTAGCAGTTTGCGCGGCTCGAACAGAGGGAGAGAGAGAAAGCTAGCCCCGTGACCGTCCGCTCCTGACATCCCCTGTGAACGGCGCGGTTTGCGCGGCTCGAACAGAGGGAGAGCAGGTATCATCCCCCAAGCAGGCAAGGCAAGCGGGCGCACCGGCGAGCTTTGCGGGTTGGGGGGGGCGGAGGAGCAGTCTCGGAGAAGGATGCCAGGTGAGTCCTCAGAGTCACCAGGCAGTAACTGGCTCGCAGTGAGGGCGGTCGCCGTCAGCGAGCGCGAGCGCGAGAGCTGCGTGATCCTCGGGAAAGGGGCGTCTTGAAAAAGACGCCCGGCTCTTTTAGTGCAATGAGAGTGTGTGTCGCGGCGGCGAGCACACACACATACACAAAACACAGTAGCAGAGAAAGGATATAACGCCGGATAGCGCAGCAGGAAGGCGACTGAAGGCGGCGCGGCCAGCGGCTTCAGAGTGTCGACTCGTCCCGCTGAAAGGCTTTTTCAGACGGCGCGGCTTCTCTCCGGGTCCAGCGATGCGAGAGCTTCGCTGAAGAGATGAAAAATCAGTGAGCTAGCCTCTCGAAGCTATGTTTATAGCCCTAGACCACGCCCATTCTGGCGGGACGTGACGTATTGGGCGCGAAGCGCCCCCATTGGAGCTGACGTCACGAGTGGGCCTTATCGATAGGCTGCTGCAGTTGCCGCAGGGCAGCCAATAGGCGCACAAGCCGTCTCGCCTGTGTCTGCATGCTGCCGCAACGCGTTTTACATTATTTCAAAATTAAGGATAATTTTTTGGCTTCAGTATCTCGCGGAAAAGAGATTTTCCCCTAGCGTAAGATTTACGCAGTACGAGAGTACCTCTCGTAAGAGAACCACCCAAACACAATACAAACTGCAGGATACCAGTGCTCTGTGAAAAAGTGAGTAATTATTTAATGCCATTATTAAAATTGAGGCATTCTCACATAAAAACAAATATATTGGAAAAACTTTCCATTTGCATTTGAAATTTAACTCAAACTGTTTAACGTTATTTACTTTCTCAGACAGGTGCTTCATATCCCTCACTCCGGTAACTGTCCATGCTGGATCTATCCCCGAATTGTTTTAAAAAGTAAGAATGGAAAGCAGATGAAGCAATTACCAGCTACGAGAGAAGCCTCGCGCGCACAGCTTATCGCCTGCTGTTTGATAGAGACGGGCGCGCGCTTGGGCCGCTAAAAGAATAGCCCATAGCGGACTAGATTTGAGCTCGCTGATATGCTACAGTTTATGCCAAACATTTATTTATTAATCAGCAATTGGCTAAGCAGCTCCAAAGACCCGCCTTCCTGGGGCGATTTCTCCAGCTAGAGAGCGCTATTGGCCAGCCGCCCCTGATCAAAATGGGAACATGAAAGGTCAATGAACATTTATGAATCTAATTTTATTTTGCTTTTTGAAAATGTAATTTTTGGATATTTTACTCAGGATAATGTGAATAACGAAGCCTTTGTTATTAATCTGTTTATTCTTTTAGTTAAGTTTCACATCCATAAGTGTAAATTTTCTAACAGAAAACCCTGTTTTACATTGTTTTTTAAAGAATTGGAGAATTACTTTTGTACTATTCAAAGTTGCACTAATAGAAAGGCTATTAAAACTGTCGGTTTATGTACTGTCTTCAAAATATTTGAGAAATGTAAAGTTTTTTTTTTATATATATATATATTGTCTGCTGTATTGTTCTGTAAATGTTGTTTAAGGCATAATAAAAAAATAAAAAAAACATTTATGAATTGGGTGTTGCTCAAACACGATATCTCTGCTTGGAGGTAATTACCTGTGCAATTTTAGCTAAATTAAAGATACAATGTGTAAGAATCTGCAAATATGGTGCATGCGAAATTTAACATGCCACCCAAACAAACTTTTTCCCCCTGTTTGGACCCCAAGTGCGCATTGGCCCCTGGCCCCGTGCCCATAGGATAATCCGGCCCAGACTCTCAGTGGCGGGAGTGTGGGGCTCGCTCCAATCCCCTCGAACTCCACTGGGACTCCCACTATGATGGATGGTACAGCAGGATCGCACAATTGGTCAAACGGACTTCCCTCAGGCTAAAAATCCACATGTATAAGTAGCATAAAGCAGCACAAAGAGAGCAGAGTAAAACACATCTAGACACAGACGAGACAAGACAGCAATGAACAGAAACAGGAACTCTGGAACACGTGCAAACAAGGATATATAATAACACACCTGAAATGAATGACAACTAATCTGAAACCATGACAATAAACTACACAGTGGAAACAGTGCAGACTGAACCAACTGAAAACAAAGTCCATTGGGCATGACAGATTGCACACAATATTATAAATAGTAATATCGATATATAAAAAATTAAAACAAGGTAACATTGGAATTTTTTTCTATTATACTGTATTTATAGGCCTATGTATGTATACAGATGTATGTACAGTACAGTATAAATAATTATCATCTCACACATTGTTGATCTGCATTCAAAGTTTATGTTTTTTTTTTGTTTTGTTTTTTGCAACAGAACGTTTTCTATGCATAATGTGTTTCTATAATAAAAACATCTATGATATATATTAACTTTCAAGCAATATGGAGGCAAAATGATCAAACATAAAGAATAAACTTCACAGCCATGTTATCTTTGCAAGCACAGACTGTTTAATCAGTCTTTCTTTTTATTACGTTATATGATTAGCATCAAACAAACAATATAGTTCTTATTCACAGTGATTAAAGATTATTAAAATAAAAGACTGAAAAATTATTACAACCACCAAAATAGGTGACGATATATTTACCAAGTAGCCTATGTAAATCGGCATTAAACAAAAATAGAATAAAGTAGAATGGCGCGCTTTTTTTTAACCTCCGTTTTCATGGTGACTCGTCGATTCGTAGAGCATGTCTTGTGAATTAACCGTGAACATTCAATCTAGGTTGGCTGATGTTACTCCTGGACGAGTATTTATAACTAGCATAGCTTGAGTAAGCAAGGTTTGATTTAATCAACCAAGAGTTCAGTGTTTGACGGCAAGATAACTTTGCTTTCTTCAGCGGCAGCGCAAATGCAGATTTCGCGATCTTTTAATGATTAATCGTGCTGCTGCTATACAATATGTGCCTCAGTCTCTTTTCAGGCTAGACATCATTATTAAAAATAGTTTACATTAAATCTGATTAAATCTGGTAATTTCAGATAGGCTACGTAAGTTTAAACAACAACACATTTTCAGTTACGCAGAACCCCGCCCACACAGTGACTAATCAGTGACGCGTTACGCGTAGCCTGGCAAGCCTGCAATGAAATGCGTCATAGACGGATTCTATTAATTACTTTGATAGTTTTCTACAGGCATTTCTTCATTATCATGTTTCATATTCTTTGCAGACAGCTTACTAGCATTTCTAGCAGCGTCGTTATTTAGAATTTGAAAATGGGTTCAAAAAATTCTCGTGTTAAATGTGTAGATGTTTCTAACTGTGTGGTCAATTTACACAAAAAAGAGAAAGTCAAAAGGAAGGCAAAAACCAATAAGACCAGCTCAAGTCAAGGTAAGAAAGAGATCTAGACATGTCAATGTTATTATTGGTATATGTAGAGTATGTAGAATATGTAAAGTTTTGTTTTTAAAGTCTAATAAATAATAATAATGCTCAACCATGAATTGAAAAACTACTAGAGAATTCAGTAACATACCGTAATATACTTGACATATAGTGATGAAAGATGGGTAAATGCCTTTAAACAGACATTAAAATGTAACGTTATTACCTCAGATTTTTATTGAAGTTTTAATGCTGTCTTTACAACTTAAGTCCTAACAAGGTGAAATTGCTCAAGAATAATAATAAATATGCCGCGTTACGTTTGCCCAGTGGGCCGAATTCAAGTCTGAAAATGAAAATGTTGTGCTAATTAGATGGCAAATTAATGAATTCTACATTTGAGCATGTAGGCCTAACTGTTATGGTTACTTAAGGGTTACCAAGCAATATCTGGATTTCCCCATTGATATTGACACAAATGAATGAAACTTAATGTAAAACTTAACTTAATGAATGTAAACTTAACTTAATGAAACTTATTTGGGGTATGTTTTGAAAAGTTGAACTATTTTTAATTTGACACTTAAACAGAGAACAGAACATTCCTGCATGTGCTCACTGACCGACAACTGAGAAAGCGGAATGCACGAATTAGACCTGTCTAAAAAAGCCCCAAAAACTCGCTTCATAATTTCCAGCAAGCTTAGCTGCAGCAATATTAGTGTCTAGTAATGTATACGGTTATCAATCTTTTATTAATAGTATTTCATTAAAACCATCTTTTGGTTATATCATTTCCCTCTTTAGATCAGACTTCTCAGCATGTCACCAGTACCAGTGAGGCCGAAGTCCTCAGCGTTGCAGAGGAACCTGGTCATGCTGAAATCGATGACGAGTGGAGTGATGACGCCTTCCAGGACTTAGTCAGAGATTCGTCAGATTGGGGTGCCGACGTCCTCAACTCTTTGAGCTGTATCTTCTCAGACTTAAATGTCAATAATCTCCAAACTCCAGTCTGTGTTGCGACTGACTTGAGTGTTGACGTCCTCCAAGCTACAGTCTGTGCTACATCCGACTGTAGAGTTCCAGTCCGAGATGTGGCCTACTATAGAGCAAATATCCCTCGAGTTCCAGTCCGTGAAGTGGCCTACGATAGAGCCAGTGTCCCTCAAGGTCCAGTCCGTGATGTGGCAGACTGCAGTGTGGACGTTCCCCAGGTCCCAGTCAGTACCACATCAGCTCCAGGCTTGGATGTGGCGGACTGTTGTGTTGATGTCCCTCAATTTACAGTCTGTGCAATATCAGACTGTAGAGATGATGTCCCTCAAGTTACAGTCTGTGCAATATCAGACTGTAGAGATGATGTCCCTCAAGTTACAGTCTGTGCAATATCAGACTGTAGAGATGATGTCCCTCAAGTTACAGTCTGTGCAATATCAGACTGTAGAGATGATGTCCCTCAAGTTACAGTCTGTGCAATATCAGACTGTAGAGATGATGTCCCTCAAGTTACAGTCTGTGCAATATCAGACTGTAGAGATGATGTCCCTCAAGTTACAGTCTGTGCAATATCAGACTGTGGAGATGATTTCCCTCAATTTACAGTCTGTGCCACTTCAGCTCCAGGCTTGGATGTGGCTGACTGTGTTGATGACCTTCAATTTGAAGTCTGTGCCACGTCAGACTGTAGAGTCAACGTCCCCCATGTCGGACAGACAGGGGACACTGTATCACCTCAGTTGAAGCAACTGGAGGTTAAAGAGATTATTGGTAAGTTGACTGTCATGACTCCAACATAACACAAACAGACAAACTTTTGATATTATATCTGTCTTTACTAAAGTCAACTCCTATTTTTCTTTTAACAGACATCGGTTCATGCAGCTATGAAATCGGCAGGAAGCTCGGTGAAGGAGGCTTTGGAAGCGTTTATGCTGGGATTTGCTTGAAAGATGGCCTTGAGGTATCACTTATTTTACTTACATTATTTATCTATCAAAGGCCTCGTTTACACTGTCAGTGAAATGTGACCCAATTCCGATTTTTTGCTCACGTGTGACGCAGATCGGATGTGTTCTATGACCGCGTAAACAGGAAAAAAACGCATGCGTTCGAACATTTCGTGATCGTTTTCAGGCCTTGATCATATGTGGAAATAAATCAGATATAAATCAGATATGTGCCAATGCGACTGTCATGTAAACAGGCAGATCGGATTTTCTGAGGCATTATCTACATCTCCGCAGTTAAATTACGAGAGCAATCCCGTCTCGCATCTGCGAAGGGACGAAACGTTGTGTCGTCATAGGAGTGGAATGTGGACAAATGTTGACACAACATATTAAAGGTTGGCTTGCTCATCCTAAAATTTCGGACCGACCGCTCCTCGTTAAAGCCAATATTTTAAACACAATATGCTCCCACGAGTCCTGAGATCTCTCTCATACTCAATAACTGAAGCATGAGCACAGGCTGCAATGATGGCTCCTTTCGTCCTCCGCCGCCTCAAAATCATGGTGATGTTTGGTGAACTTCGCATCGCAGAGCTAGCATCAAGCATATTTCGTGTTTGTCCATCTGTGCAAGAGAATTTAACCCTTTAAAGGACAAGTTCGGTATTTTACACTTAAAAACCATGTTTACAGATCGTTTCTGATGAAATAGAACGGTTAAGATAAAATTTTGGACACATGCTGCTGTCCCGAGAATTTTAGGTTTCTTTCGCCCCCCCCACCTCCAGAATGGCTGCAATCCTTCCTAAAACGCATTAAACTTTAGTTTACAAAGACGTGAAACTCACCGAGTGGTCAGGGGTGTTCACTGATATGCTCACACAAAAATTGCTGCAAAAGATTCTTTCCAACAGGTTTTATTGTAGTTTTTAATCCAATACAAGTCAATGGAATTGGACAAAAACTACGATAAAACCTGTTGGAAAGTGCAAAGTGTTCTTGCCCTATTTTATACACGAATCATTCTCTTCTTTTCAAGCATTCTCAGTGTATCTTATATTCACTACTTAGAGCACTTGACCTCTCAGACCTGTTTGAATTGTTAGACATGCTCTACATGATTAGAATTTAAATTCATGAAACTGAACATGTCTGTTCAAGGTTAATGACTGAAATGATATGAACTCTGCACACACATTGTAAATAACTAACACAAATCCATTTTTTTGTTTTGTTGATCAGGTGGCGCTGAAATTCGCTGACAAAGTGGGTATAGAATGGATCGACATTGTAAGTACTCTGTTTCTCTCAGTCTATTTTTCAATAGACAAACTGGTATTGTCAGTAGTTTAGTAGTGGTCTACCATCCTTTCTCCATGTAAGATCATAACAATTGACTTTCTTCTAGGAGGGTCATCCTGAACCCGTTCCACAGGAGATCGGTCTGCTAATTCTTGCCAACAAAGGCCCCAGGGTTCCCCAGATCATCCAGCTTCTGGACTGGGTCGAAGAGGCAGAACGATACATTATGGTTCTAGAGCTGCCTACACCCTGTGAGAACTTGTTCGAATTTCTAGACCGCCACAAAGGCACCCTCGAAGAGAACGTAATAAAGGCTATCATGAAGCAGGCAACACTCGCAGCTCAAGCATGCTGCCAACGTGGAGTGCTGCACCGCGACATAAAGCTGGAAAACCTGCTGATTAACCCGGACACCCTGGAAGTCAAACTGGTTGACTTTGGGTGCGGCGAAATCCTGACCAATGCGGGATACACGTCCTTTGTTGGTATGTATTATTCCTCAGAGCTGTAAGGTGGGTCTCAAACTTTGATGACGAGTTTGAGACCGTTCGCCTTGAATGAGTCAAGGTCTTACAAAGCATCATGTAATGGAATCCACCATTGTGAATCAATAGCATCAAATTATTCCATCCATGCTAATGATTACCTAGTCAAAATGTTGCTTTAAAACAAGCTGATAAATCAGACAAAATGTCTTTCTTCCAGGCACAGAACCGTACTGCCCCGCTGAGTATTATTTAAACGGCAAGTATCACGGGAAACCAGCGACAGTTTGGTCACTCGGGATACTCTTGTTTGTGCTGCTGTGTGGGAATTTTCCAAATTCAAAAGACGTGGACAAGCTCAATGATAACATCTGGACCAAAGATGGCTTGTCACAAGGTGAGATCTTAATTTCAGCAAAGGAAACTTATAATTCTAAATCATACAAAATAGAACAAAGTAATACAAATGGTTGTGTGGGTAATGCAGTAATATTTAGATATTTCAGCTTAATCAAAGAGAGCGAGTGTGAAGTTTAAGGTAATAATAGGACTTTTCTTCTCTTTCTTCACAGAATGCTGCAAATTACTTTGCTCTCTCTTGCAAATAAACCCAAAGAAGCGGCTTGAATTGGACAATGTCGATCTCCACAACTGGTTTAAGTATTTTAATTGTCAGCCTGAAGAAAAGATTATTGGTAAGTTTACTGTCAAAACTCCAACATAACACAAGACAAACACACGTTTGATACAATATATGTCTCTACTCAGGCACAAAGCAGTTTTCATGTCAACTCTTCTTATTTTTCTTTTAACAGACGTCGGTTTCTCCAGATATGAAATCGTCAGGAAGCTCGGTGAAGGAGCCTTTGGAAGCGTTTATGCAGGGGTTCGCTTAATAGATGGCCTTGAGGTATTACTTATTTTACTTGCATTATTTATCTATCAAAGTGTTCTTGCCCTATCATATACTCGAATCACTCTCTTCTTTTCAAGCGTTCTCAGTGTATCTTATGTTCACTACTTAGAGCACTTGACCTCTCAGACCTGTTTCAATTGTTAGACATGATCTACATGATTAGAATTTAAATTCTTGAAATTGAACATGTCTGATCAAGGTTAATGACTGAAATGATATGAACTCTGCACACACATTGTAAATAACTAACACAAATCCATTTTTTGTTTTGTTGATCAGGTGGCGCTGAAATTCGCTGGTACGCTTGTTTGTGCTGCTGTGTGGGCAATTTCCAGACTCAGAAGACTTGGACGAGCTCAGTGGTAACAGCTGGACCAAAGATGACTTGTCACAAGGTGAGATCTTAATTTCAGCAAAGGACACTTGTAATTCTAAATCATACAAAATAGAACGAAGTAATACAAATGGTTTGTGTGGGTAATGCAGTAATATTTAGATCTTTCAGCTTAATCAAAGAGAGCAAGTGTGAAGTTTAAGATAGTAATAGGACTTCTCTTTTCTTTCTTCACAGAATGCTGCAAATTACTTTGCTCTCTCCTGCAAAGAAACCCAGAGAAGCGGCTTGAATTGGACATTGTCTGTCTCCACAACTGGTTTAAGTACTATTTTTATTCATTTAATTAATTAACAATTTGCAGCCAAGGACCGGGTGGGCCGCCCCAGCTCCAGAACTCCCTGTCCCCACACACCAATGCACACCCTGTTTCAGGCAACATTACAGGTCAGAAGTCAGATTGGATTAGAACATTCAGAATATTTATCAGGGGTGGAATTTTTCCAGATAAATCCGGAAATCCGGCTTTTCAGACCTGAAAATTATGCTCTCGTAAATCGGCGCGATGCGCACGCAAGGCACAGGTCGGGTATTGCTAAACATAATGACCGCTCACCACTGTCAACGTTTTTTGTGCCTCTGATTCATGTCTTCATGCGTGCACGTGTGTGTGTGTGTGTAAAGAAATGTGCTTGTGACATGGATCTACACAAAATAATACACAAAAAGTGGTGCTGTCGCCGTGTCATGGTAGGTGCGGCGTATATTTTCCTGCTTTTTTGTCCTTTGCCAATCACATCTATGATTTATCCAGTTCCATCTGGTTGAAGATTGAATCATTATTTACTATCATTCCTTGTTGTTTATACTGCTAAATATAACTTACTCAACATCACACATTAACCTGACTTCGCTAGCTTCAATCTAAATCGTTATTGCTAGCACAACACGCTAGTAATTCGCTAGCCTGTTGGCGTGCCATCTGTGCGCTCTTTATTTCTTTATTTCTTTATTTTTGCGCCTTTTACGAGTCCATCAAACAATTTAGGTGAGTAAGATCAGTCAACAAACACGGTAAGTCATGTCATCTTCTCCTCTTATTGTTACTTGCACCTAATGCAACATGTTTAGCATATCCTTCTCTGTCAGCACAGGATTTACATGTGATAAATGCAGGGAGATAGTAAAGCTGACGGGGAAGATTTCAGAACTAGAGAGCTTTAATCAAGGTTAATTGTAAGAGTGCAAGGGCTTTAGATACTGCTTTGGATGCGACTAGCTTAGTGAACTCTTTACATTGTTCGGTTCCGGCTGAAGTAGAGCCCGTGCAGAAGAAAAATTGGGTGACGGTGAGACGCTGTAGTCGCGGGACAAAACACCGCCCTCCCCACGATTACAACTTCAAATAGATTCTCCCCAATCAGTGAAACACCCACTGAGAATCCTGTTGAATATGCCCTAGTTATTGGCGATTCTATTACACGGAACTTGAAAATAGAGACACCAGCCACCATAGTCACATGTTTGCCGGGAGCCAGAGCGCCTGACATCAAAGCAAATTTAAAAGTGCTGGTTAATGCTGCCAAAATGTTAAATACCCTTTGACTAGTAACCAAAAGTCCAAATCATAGTCTCTGCTGCACCAATTTAACTGATATAAATACTAGTGTAGAACATTGCATAGAAACCGTGTCTATTCCTCGTTTAGTGAGATCAAATAATAAATCTACTGCAGGATCTAGGAAAAATCTAATTGTTATTAAAACAGAAAATGTTGCTATTAGTAAACAAAAACTATTTCTAAAGCTAGGTCTTCTAAACATTAGATCACTCACACCTAAGGCAGTTATTGTAAATGAAATAGTCACAGATAATAGCTTCGATGTACTTTGCCTTACTGAAACCTGGCTTAAACCAAATGATTATTTCGGTATTAATGAGTCTACTCCTCCTGGATACTGTTATAAGCATGAGCCCCGTCTGATTGGTCGTGGCGGAGGTGTTGCAACCATTTATAGAGATATTCTAAATGTTACTCAGAAAACGGGTTATACGTTTATTTCATTTGAAGTACTTGTACTAAATGTTACGCTCTTAGATGTTAGAAAAACATCCCTATTATCTCTAGCCTTGGCTACCGTATATAGACCGCCAGGGCCTTACGCTGATTTCCTAAAAGAGTTTGCAGATTTTCTCTCAGACCTATTAGTCAATGTCGATAAAGCATTAATTGTTGGAGATTTTAACATACACGTAGATAATCCAAATGATGCGTTAGGGGCTGCGTTTACAGATTTATTAAATTCATTTGGGGTCAAGCAAAACGTCACCGGACCGACACATCGTCTTAATCATACACTCGATTTAATTATATCACATGGAACCGATCCAACCGATATAGATATCATTCCACAAAGTGATGAAGTCACTGATCACTACATGGTAACTTGCATATTACGTACTGCTGTAATATGTCATGCGGCGTCGCGTTATCAACCAGGCAGAACAATCCTCCCATCCACCATAGATAATTTCTCAAATTGCTTATCTAATCTGTCTCAGCTGCTGCCTGAACCCAAACAAACAGATGAACTAGAAGAACTAACTAGCACTATGAGCACCATTCTCTCTAGAACATTGGATGTGATTGCACCTATTAAATTAAAAAAGGTCAGAGAGAAAAATAAAGCACCATGGTATAACAATACTACGCATGTTTTAAAGAGAGAAACCCGTATTTTAGAGCGTAAATGGAAACAAACTAATTTAGAGGTCTTTAGAATCGCGTGGAAAGACAGTATGTCACGTTATAAAAAAGGCCCTAAAAGCGGCCAGGGCTGAGCACCTCCGCAAACTAATAGAAAACAACCAAAACAATCCAAGGTTTTTATTTAACACCGTGGCTAGACTAACAAATAAACAGACGTCACCCGAACAAAATATCCCGTTACAGTTCAGTAGTAATGATTTCATGAACTTCTTCACTGAGAAAATAGAAAGCATCAGAACCACAATTGTAAACGTTCAATCTTCAATCGCGCCTTATAATTCATCTTCAATTATCACCCCGCAAGAACAATTACAGTGCTTTACAACTATAGAACAAAAAGAGTTAAATAAACGGATCACTTCATCTAAAACAACAACATGTTTATTAGATCCTATACCAACTAAACTACTGAAAGAAGTGTTACCTGTTGTGGAAGAGCCTCTCCTCAATATTATTAACTCGTCTTTATCTTTAGGTCATGTTCCAAGAACATTTAAACTGGCAGTTATAAAACCTCTCATTAAGAAACCACAATTAGATCATAATAATCTAGCAAATTATAGACCCATTTCAAATCTTCCATTTATGTCTAAAATATTAGAAAAAGTGGTGTCCGCTCAACTGGGCTCTTTCTTGCAACAAAATGATATCTATGAAAAGTTTCAGTCTGGATTCAGACCGCATCATAGCACTGAAACTGCGCTCGTTAAAATCACAAATGATTTACTTTTAGCTTCTGACCAAGGCTGTATCTCAATACCAGTTTTACTTGATCTTAGTGCTGCGTTCGATACTATAGATCACACATTACTCTTAGATCGACTACAAAATTATACTGGTGTTCAAGGACAAGCACTAAGCTGGTTCAAATCATACCTATCTGACCGCTACCATTTTGTCTATTTAAATGGAGAAAAATCGATCATAACTCCAGTAAACTATGGAGTGCCGCAGGGATCTGTATTAGGCCCTCTGTTATTTTCCATATATATGATGCCACTTGGAAATATAAGGAAACATGGAATTAGTTTCCATTGTTATGCTGATGACACTCAAATATATATTTCATCACGGCCGGATGAAAACGAGTGTGTTAAAGATATAAAAGATTGGATGACGCGTAATTTTCTTTGATTAAATCCAGACAAGACAGAGGTAATACTTATCTGTTCAAAAAACCGCCCACAAAACCTCGCACAATACAACTTTAACATCATAGGATGTCCTGTTACTTTATCCTCTACAGTAAAAGACCTGGGTGTTATACTCGATTGCAACCTGTCTTTTGAAAATCATATTTCATATGTTACAAAAACAGCCTTTTTCCACCTTAGAAACATTGCTAAGCTACGTAATATGCTATCAGTTTCTGATGCAGAAAAGTTAGTTCATGCATTCATGACCTCGAGACTGGATTACTGTAATGCTTTATTAGCTGGTTGTCCTGCATCCTCAATAAACAAGCTACAGTTAGTCCAAAATGCCGCCGCTAGAGTTCTTACGAGATCAAAAAAATATGATCATATAACACCGATTTTATCATCACTGCATTGGTTACCTATAAAGCTCCGTATTAATTATAAGATATTGCTACTGACTTATAAAGCCCTAAACGGCTTAGCTCCAGTCTATTTAACGGATCTTCTATCACCCTATAATCCATCGCGCTCTTTAAGATCACTAAATTCAAGGCTTTTGGTCATACCTAGGATATCCAGAACCACCAAAGGAGGGAGAGCATTTTCACATTTGGCTCCAAAACTCTGGAATAGTCTTCCTGATACTGTTCGTTGCTCAGACTCGCTCTCCCAGTTTAAAACTTAAAACAATCTGTATTGTGAAAAGCGCTATACAAATAAACTTGACTTGAAGTTTATTTGTATAGCGCTTTTCACAATACAGATTGTATCAAAGCAGCTTCACAGTATTACATTAAAATAATACAACAAAGTTTGTTTCAAGAGGAATTTATTGATTGATAAAATTAAATTAAATATCCCCAAAATATCCCCAACTGAGCAAGCCAAAGGCAACAGTGGCAAGGAACCGAAAAACTCCATCAAGTGACCTAATGGTGTCCTAAAACTCCATCAGGTGACCTAATGGAGAAAAAAAAACCTTGGGAGAACCCAGGCTCAGTCGGGGGCCAGTTCTCCTCTGGCATTTATGAGCTAGAGGCCGGATTGTAGTTTGAACTGTAGGATTATATGAATGCCTGGTTGAAGAGATGCGACTTTAATCTAGTTTTAAACTGGGAGAGCGAGTCTGAGCAACGAACAGTATCAGGAAGACTATTCCAGAGTTTTGGAGCCAAATGTGAAAATGCTCTCCCTCCTTTGGTGGTTCTGGATATCCTAGGTATGACCAAAAGCCTTGAATTTAGTGATCTTAAAGAGCGCGATGGATTATAGGGTGATAGAAGATCCGTTAAATAGACTGGAGCTAAGCCGTTTAGGGCTTTATAAGTCAGTAGCAATATCTCATAATTAATACGGAGTTTTATAGGTAACCAATGCAGTGATGATAAAATCGGTGTTATATGATCATATTTTCTTGATCTCGTAAGAACTCTAGCGGCGGCATTTTGGACTAACTGTAGCTTGTTTATTGAGGATGCAGGACAACCAGCTAATAAAGCATTACAGTAATCCAGTCTCGAGGTCATGAATGCATGAACTAACTTTTCTGCATCAGAAACTGATAGCATATTACGTAGCTTAGCAATGTTTCTAAGGTGGAAAAAGGCTGTTTTTGTAACATATGAAATATGATTTCAAAAGACAGGTTGCAATCGAGTATAACACCCAGGTCTTTTACTGTAGAGGATAAAGTAACAGGACATCCTATGATGTTAAAGTTGTATTGTGCGAGGTTTTGTGGGCGGTTTTTTGAACCGATAAGTATTACCTCTGTCTTGTCTGGATTTAATAAAAGAAAATTACGCGTCATCCAATCTTTTATATCTTTAACACACTCTGTCAATTTGGAAAATTTAGCGTTTTCATCCGGCCGTGATGAAATATATATTTGAGTGTCATCGGCATAACAATGGAAACTAATTCCATGTTTCCTTATATTTCCAAGTGGCATCATATATATGGAAAATAACAGAGGGCCTAATACAGATCCCTGCGGCACTCCATAGTTTACTGGAGTTATGATAGATTTTTCTCCATTTAAATAGACAAAATGGTAGCGGTCAGATAGGTATGATTTGAACCAGCTTAGTGCTTGTCCTTGAACACCAGTATAATTTTGTAGTCGATCTAAGAGTAATGTGTGATCTATAGTATCGAACGCAGCACTAAGATCAAGTAAAGCTAGTATTGAGATACAGCCTTGGTCAGAAGCTAAAAGTAAATAATTTGTGATTTTAACGAGCGCAGTTTCAGTGCTATGATGCGGTCTGAATCCAGACTGAAACTTTTCATAGATATCATTTTGTTGCAAGAAAGAGACCAGTTGAGCGGACACCACTTTTTCTAATATTTTAGACATAAATGGAAGATTTGAAATGGGTCTATAATTTGCTAGATTATTATGATCTAATTGTGGTTTCTTAATGAGTCTGACGTGAGAACAAGTCTGACGTCACGCGTGACGTTTTGGGTCCAAGCGCTCCTCTCGTCCAGAAATAACAACGGTGGAACCTGTAAATTTATTTACGATCACGTCCTTCTTAGTGAGGCACCCTTGGCGGTCAAAAAGGGTTTAAATTCCTTTAACACCAACAGAGTGGTTAGTGTAGCTCATCACTCAGGTGGCATTATTAAGGGTAGAGTCCAGGCATCAATGAAAAAGAAGATTTACGAGGTTGAAGTGAGTTAGCTCCCGACACGGGACACAGCACTGCGGCATTGTAAAAACACTCAATAATAACCAAAACACTAGCGAAAGCGGTAGGTAGGTAGAGAGGACCTGGACTTTGGACCCGGAAAGAGTATTATCGGAGAGTGGTTACGTCACGACTTAACAACCGAATAACTGCCAGTTTAAATGTTCTTGGAACATGACCTAAAGATAAAGACGAGTTAATAATATTGAGGAGAGGCTCTTCCACTACAGGTAACACTTCTTTCAGTAGTTTAGTTGGTATAGGATCTAATAAACATGTTGTTGTTTTAGATGAAGTTATACGTTTATTTAACTCTTTTTGTTCTATAGTTGTAAAGCACTGTAATTGTTCTTGCGGGGTGATAATTGAAGATGAATTATAAGGCGCAATTGAAGATTGAACGTTTACAATTGTGGTTCTGATGCTTTCTATTTTCTCAGTGAAGAAGTTCATGAAATCATTACTACTGAACTGTAACGGGATATTTTGTTCGGGTGACGTCTGTTTATTTGTTAGTCTAGCCACGGTGTTAAATAAAAACCTTGGATTGTTTTGGTTGTTTTCTATTAGTTTGCGGAGGTGCTCAGCCCTGGCCGCTTTTAGGGCCTTTTTTATAACGTGACATACTGTCTTTCCACGCGATTCTAAAGACCTCTAAATTAGTTTGTTTCCATTTACGCTCTAAAATACGGGTTTCTCTCTTTAAAACATGCGTAGTATTGTTATACCATGGTGCTTTTATTTTTCTCTCTGACCTTTTTTAATTTAATAGGTGCAACCACATCCAATGTTCTAGAGAGAATGGTGCTCATAGTGCTAGTTAGTTCTTCTAGTTCATCTGTTTGTTTGGGTTCAGGCAGCAGCTGAGACAGATTAGATAAGCAATTTGAGAAATTATCTATGGTGGATGGGAGGATTGTTCTGCCTGGTTGATAACGCGACGCCGCATGACATATTACAGCAGTACGTAATATGCAAGTTACCATGTAGTGATCAGTGACTTCATCACTTTGTGGAATGATATCTATATCGGTTGGATCGGTTCCATGTGATATAATTAAATCGAGTGTATGATTAAGACGATGTGTCGGTCCGGTGACGTTTTGCTTGACCCCAAATGAATTTAATAAATCTGTAAACGCAGCCCCTAACGCATCATTTGGATTATCTACGTGTATGTTAAAATCTCCAACAATTAATGCTTTATCGACATTGACTAATAGGTCTGAGAGAAAATCTGCAAACTCTTTTAGGAAATCAGCGTAAGGCCCTGGCGGTCTATATACGGTAGCCAAGGCTAGAGATAATAGGGATATTTTTCTAACATCTAAGAGCGTAACATTTAGTACAAGTACTTCAAATGAAATAAACTTATAACCCGTTTTCTGAGTAACATTTAGAATATCTCTATAAATGGTTGCAACACCTCCGCCACGACCAATCAGACGGGGCTCATGCTTATAACAGTATCCAGGAGGAGTAGACTCATTAATACCGAAATAATCATTTGGTTTAAGCCAGGTTTCAGTAAGGCAAAGTACATCGAAGCTATTATCTGTGACTATTTCATTTACAATAACTGCCTTAGGTGTGAGTGATCTAATGTTTAGAAGACCTAGCTTTAGAAATAGTTTTTGTTTACTAATAGCAACATTTTCTGTTTTAATAACAATTAGATTTTTCCTAGTAGATTTATTATTTGATCTCACTAAACGAGGAATAGACAACAGGGCTCCAGACTAACTTTTTTTATTAGGAGCGCTGTAGCCCCTGACTTAAAATTTTAGGAGCGCAAGCAGAAAATTTAGGGGCACATCTTAAATCACCTTGCAATGCAATTATTCACATTTCCCCCCAAAATAACTGTATTACTGACAAATGCTTTGATAATAAATAGACTTAACGTACAGAAATTACAATGTGCAGTTTTATTTTAAGTTCACAGGGCTCCAGACTAACATTTGAGGGCAGCGGCACTAAGTTCTACAGAAAGTATCTGGTAGCACTGTGGGATGACAAAGCACTGAGCTTAATTTGAGGTGTAGATAAAATTAACTTGAACTATTATCATTCATAATGTCTTAATATTAATTCAATAGCAAAATGAGTGACAAAATAGATATTAGGGATTGAAAATAGCCAATAAGCGCCCTCAGCAGCTATGTTTACAATGGTAATTTTATTTTATTTATTTTTTTAAATAAGTGTGAGTTTTCCTACTTCTTGAAACTTTTAGTTTTATAAATAGAGACAATCTTTAAAGGTTGAACAAAAAATGTTTTGGTCAACACATTAAAAATAACATTTAAATATGATATTATAGTTTTGAAGTGCTGGAAAAAGATATGTGTAGGCTACTGTTATAACCACAGTATACCGTTACAGTTAGTGTTACTACATTAAATCCATGGTGAATGTTGCTGATCTGTGGACCTAAAGCCTTCTATAACTTGTTCGTTCATGGCACATGTTTCTCCTGGTTTCCACGTTAGCGCTGTTTGATCTGATATGGTTTATAACAGAGAATTCTGCGTTGAATCTGAATGTTTCTCACTGGATCTCGCAACGATGTTATTAATTCTGTCGCGAACTCAATGGATTTCTTCACTGGATGTCCACGATGTGACGGTGTTGCGTGATCGAGTCGAGATCCGCCCGCGACTGGCGAGAGAAGCTCTGCTGCGCTGTCTATTATTGGTTCGAACTATTAAACGGTCCGTGACGCAGAAATGAGTAGCGCAGTTTTTTTCCGCTTTCATTTTGTTTTGATTTATTAACATGTCACGGAATACTCTATGCTTGAGGCTGAGAATGTCTAACTAGCATATTGTGTTTAAACTGCGAAGTGCCTGCACTGTCTGCAAACTTCGTTTTCCCCGCAGTTCTGGGATAGCGACTGCAACATTCGCAGTTCATTAAGTTCGTCTCCTTACAGTACCTCAACCAGCTGAATTCTCGCAGCCAGTCTTCCCGAAAATGGTGGGTTCGGGCCTTTATCACCTCACAAACCTCTGATTCTGAATCATCATCCGGCTGTGTCTGTGACATTGATATTTGTCTCCGTCTCCTTCCCACGGACGTTTACGCGCGCTCGATTATCTCTAGGACCCTCCCCCTCCACACATTAGCCAGTTACAGTGGCCATTCCCAATTCTTCTCACACTCATTGGCCTGCCACACATTCCGGATTCATTGACGCGCCCCTTCCGTTTAACGTGTAAAAACAAAACAAATTTACTGGTCGCACATGTGCGACTGGATGAAAAATTCAGTCGCACACTCTCAAATTTTGGTCGCAAAATGCGACCATTTGGTCGCAGTCTGGAGCCCTGGACAAGGTTTCTATGCAATGTTCTACACTAGTATTTATATCAGTTAAATTGGTGCAGCAGAGACTATGATTTGGACTTTTGGTTACTAGTCAAAGGGTATTTAACATTTTGGAGATGTTATCTGACAGAAGATCCGCTCCGAATGTGCTTGGGTGTAAGCCATCAGCACGGAAAAGCCTAGGACGCTCCCAAAACAGATTCCAATTATTTACAAAGAGCAGTTTCTGCTCATTGCACCATGACATTAAGCATTCATTTAGCGCAAATAATCTGCTGAACTTTTCATGCCCTAATCGGTACGTGGGAAGCGGTCCTGAAACAATGATCGTTGTTTCAGGCGATGTGCTGCGTACCGTATCGATTAGATTCCTGAAGTCTTTCTTCAGAATCTCCATCTGGCGCAGCCTGATGTCGTTCACTCCCGCGTGCAGGACCACAGTTCCGACGCGCTCGTCACCGTTCAGGATCTCGGGAACGCGAGCAGCGATTTCAGAAACACGAGCACCAGGAAAGCAGTGACTGTGCACCTTACTTTTACCTAACGTAGCGTGTACGTGCCGAACGATGGAATCGCCGATGATCACAGCATCGCGTTCTGTTTCGCGTAGAGGGGAGAAGCGGTTTTGTGTGGATAACTCGAAAACCGGGAGGGTCGGAGAAAGTCTTGGTCTAAACCTGACTCGCGTCTTCCACTGCGGAACCACCCAGGCTTCGTGGTGGCGTGTTGGAGCCGGAGTGAACGAGACCATGGCTGATTGCGACCGATGCTGAGGAACGCACGGAGTAGACGCGGTCTGAGTCAGCGGGTTAGTAACGTTAACCCCCTGAGGTCTACGGTATCGCCGGCGATACCAGCTCGCTTTTTTTTATCAATGTAAAAGAAACTGATAAATACTCTGTTGACTTTGATTTTCCATAGGAGTTTCATACATCAATCGATTCTGTTAAATGTGTATTATTTTTGTGTATACTCACAATAAAAACAAAGTGTTGTGCTTTTTGCCAAATAAAGAAAAATAAACACGAAGCGAGTTCTGCCTTCTCTCTGCCAGTGAAGTCCATTCTGAAACGCATCCGAAAATGAACAATAACTGAGCGAATACTCAGTCAAACAGGCATACAGACACACAGGCATGAAGCTTGAATTCTCTTCTTTTAAATGAAGTAATTTATATAAAAAACAAATATTCTCATCTTGTGAAATCTGTATTAAAAGAGAGCAATTCCAGTCGAGCTCATCTCATCTCATTACGTTATAATCGGCCACGCCCACGGAGAGCGCGCGCTATTCAAACGCAAATGACTGAGACGATCCCATACAAACTGTGAACGCCCACATATCAGCTCGAGAAAACACATCAAGTTTATTCAGATAAGTGTAGTTGTCTACACTGTCTCGCATCGCTGTGAGGAATAATACTAATGGAAAACTTACCTCAGAAGTGCAGGTATTTCGAGGAGCAACGGATGGAATAATGTAAGTTTTTTTTTTCATTCTCAAGTAAATCGCGTTTCTGTGTGAATGAATGAACGGCTGAGATGCGCTGTTTAAATTTGAATTGCGTTTCTGTGTGTGAATAAATGATCTGCTTTTAGCAAACTATTTTGCTATACTGAGTAAAATCGATTGAAATATGTTGAAATAAAATGTATTTGTATAAGCAACGTATTAAACTGCAAATTAACATTTATATTCCTTATAATAAAAACGAAAGACCTATGTTACAGACATATGAAAGACAACATTTCGTTGATTAGTTTTGGATAGATTACACATTTTTACTGTAAAATATCTGCCACCTCAAATAAGCTTTTGTTTGCCAATTTTTGCTAATATGTTAAATATAGTATGTTTTGTCAATGTAGGCTATATTCGAAGTTTGAAATATGTATGATAAAATGTATACTTTAGTTTTTACAAAGAAAGATTACACTTCAATTGTTGTTGTTATTGTAACCTTTTTAATAAAAAAATATATATTTACAAGGTAGATGTAAACTAATTTTAAAAGGTAAATATAAGCATTTTCTTTAAATAATTTTTATTGTGTTTTATTATTGACAAATTTGGGGAGAGGATACATATTCCAAAACTGAAAATACAGTATGAGAATTAACTGCACAATTAATAGACATGTTTTCCTTGGATATTATACAATTTGCAAGCAAAATTTGTGAAAAAAAAAAAAAATTGACATGCTTCCAACTGTGAACCAATTTGGTAGAATATATATATATTAGTGGTGGGCCGTTATCGGCGTTAACGTGCTGCGTTAACGCGAGACTCTTATCGCGCGATAAAAAAAATATCGCCGTTAATCTATTCTCCAAGTTGGGTTGGGAGATGGCTCTATACTACACAAGCTATGATGACGCAATCTACCCGCGGCCGCGAGGTAAACCCGGCTGCAACGCATATTCGTCGTCATCTTAAGTAAACACGGCTGAACGTGAAAGCTGGTGAAAAAGATCGGTGCAACATCCATTATTTGGACTTGGTTCGGGTTTAAGCCGTCAGACGAGCAGCAGCAATACAGAGTGTGTGGGGTAACAGTTCGGTAAGTTAACACACGACTAATCTAACACAGTCTCACCCCAAAACGTCATATACTGACGCGTCTTGACCATGCGTCAACATACGACGAAAAGGGTACCCCCTAACGTCCATGTGTGACGATTCGGGTTATGGGTATGCGTTATGGTACCGCTAGGAGGCGCTGCTGGTGCGCTTCTGTCTGCGTCTCATATTGACGTTAAAGGGGTACCCTTTTCGTCGTATGTTGACGCATGGTCAAGACGCGTCAGTATATGACGTTTTGGGGTGATACCGGGCTGACTAATCCGTTCTACCACCTCAAATTCAAAACGAAACATGATATCACTGAATACCAGCGCGCGCGTATTATTCCCATTCCAATATATCTTAGTGGTGTAGCACATAATCTCGATTTTAAGAATCATTGTTGTGTTTCTTTTTAACTGAAAAGACATCAGTTAGACAATATTCTAATTTTAAATTTGGGGTTTCATAAGCTCCAAGCCATAATAAACATTAGACCTGCTTAAGTCTCTGCAGCTAGTGTACTTAAATTTTATTTATCTGCAAAATGATGTTGTATACTTACAGTTTTGCACAATATATGTTCTCAAAACTACATACACCCTTTAAAAAAAAAACATTTAGCAGTTGTTTAGCATGGGTCTGTGTAATCTGTTCTGAAATGGTTTTATTATAATATACTGTATATCGTTATCGCAAGAGGCTGCAATGTATATCACAATATAGATTTTAGGCCATATCGCCCATCCCTAATTGATAGCCTATAGTAGTTGATAATAACATAGGCCTACCTAATGTTGCCTACGGACGGTAACAGTACAGTAGTAACCTTTTACAGTCTATGAGTAGAACAGCTTTCTCAAGCAGTTTGTGATGCATTTTGGAAACAGGAGATGAGCCCCTGGTCTAATGCGCCACCTGGCTTGAGAAACCCGTTCTCAAAGACTTACTTTTATAGTCATTATTTGGGTAGCACACATATTCTGAATGCCTTCGGCAGAATTCAAATGAGCCATTTTAATCTAGATTAATCTAGATTAATTTCAAAATTAATCTAGATTAATCTAGATTAAAAAAATTAATCTATGCCCACCTCTAATATATATATATATATATATATATATATATATATATATATATATACTGTATATATATTGCTCTTGCATTCTTTCTTGTGGCTATAGGTGACACACCTGAATGAATGGCTCATTAAGTATGCGGGCCCCATTGTCTCCTAAGGTGTGAACCACTACATATGCATGATGCTGTTGAATGGTTGACGCCCCTTGCGCATATTGCCTTTACAAACAAAAAGTGTTGTACAAGATTTAAATCAATGTATTGTGTTATGTGAATGATAAGGGCAGGATGATTTTCACATCATTTTGAAGAAAAAACTCTAGGCAAAGACATCAATTAGTCAAAAGTCTTATTGACACGTATTTAGTATGTGTTTTGTGGCCTTATTTCAGAAACTTTAGTTTTTAGTTTTTTCAATAACCATGCATAAACATTATTCTCTCAAAAATACAAACATGTACATGCATGTTGCTCACATATTATGGTAGCCCTGTTTGTGCTAAATAGAGTGTAATTATACCTTTGCCATTAATATTAGGGATGTCCCGATCAGGTTTTTTTGCCCTCGAGTCCGAGTCCGAGTCATTTGATTTTGAGTATCTGCCGATACCGAGTCCCGATCCGATACTTCTATAATACATAAAAAAAGAATAAAGAAGAGCGAAAAAACAGATCCAGGATGTTCCTTATTTTTTATTTAATTCACCTTATTTTAACATTCAACAACTCTGTTAACAAACAGAGCACTTCTGTGAGGTAGCTTGAACAATCAAGTAATAAATAACATAAATTCTTCACTTTTGGACTTTAGTGCAACAGTAAATATAAAAAAAAGTCTAATATATAAACAAATAGCACCTCAACTTAAAATACCCGGCAGGAATGTAAACAAAAAAAATATAAAAGTGCCACAGTGTTTGCAAAGCCAGTAATGTGCTTTTACCCCTCATTTACACTGAACACGTCTGCGGCGCATTACGGCTGCGACACGGCTACCGGAGCTGATCGCGCCCATTCTAGTCAATGCTTGTGTTTACACCGGCCGCGACGCGGCGCGTTTCAGAAGCTTCCCAGAAGCGGCTCTCCGCGCCGCTTCGCTAAATATAGGCGCCAGGTCTATTTTTGACGGACGCGCGTCCAAGTCGCACCGGGAATACAAAATAAAAGTAAAAAAAACATTGTCAAATTCAAAATAAACACCCTGTGCAAACTCCCAAACGTATTACACACCAATATCCTTGGTAGAAACCATAGACTGTATGGTAGAAACTCAAAAATCAAGAAAAACCACGTCGGACAGGCAAATCACGTGGTCTTGCGCATCCAGTCGCTCCGCTTCTGAAATGCTCCTGGTGTGAGTTGGCACCGCGTGGAGGACGGAATAAAACCTTGTCGCAGACGTAATGCACCGCACACGTGTGCTGTGTAAATGAGGGGTTAGGAACTGCACTCGCCGGTTTTACACTGCACACGTTAGCAGAGCGTGCAGCGCGTATTTTTTTCGGCGCCCATGTTAACAGATTAGAGCGTTCACACCGCACGCAGAAGCAGCGCGGCAGTGCGTAGCAGAGCAGAGCAGAGCAGCAGTGCCGCGATCGTTTCGGCGCAGAGTCTATTTTTGCTGCGCCGCTTACACTGAATTAAAGTGACAATGCATTGATCATGGCCAAAATACACCGCAGTTTTATCCAAAAAGTGCATTGATGATATCTATTGTGTTTTAAACAGTCAATCAAATGACCAACAGGCAGCAATTTAAAAAGAAAACAAATGTCCAAAAACAAACGTGTTGCCAGAACAATAAAAACAAAGATGATAAGTTATATAAATGAAATTATTAATAAAATAAGCTTCTTGACAAGTCTTTTCTCTTAAATGTATTTGAAAACGAAAGAAAGCAATGCCAACTTATCCATTATAGAGTACTCTGTCTGTACACACGCCGCGGTTCAGCCGCGCGTGACAAACGCTGCCAGTGTGAAAGCAAAACGCGCGTGTCCTGCTCCTGCTCACCATACACACTGCTCCTGCGCTGCTTACGCTCTGCTCGCGTGCAGTGTGAAACCGGCGTAACTCTGTGCCACCGCATAACTATAGATGTGTTAAAAAATAATGAGAATATATATACATATATATCCGAGTCCTGATCGGGAGGTAACGTCCGATTCCGATCGAGTCTGAAAACACGTGATCGGGCCCGATTTCCGATCACGTGATCGGATCGGGACATCCCTAATTAATATGTTTATAAGCAACTGAAAAAAGCACAAATGTCAGGGCATGTCAGAACATCTCAAGGACCCCAAAAACCCCTCAGACCTCAGAGGGTTAAACACTGATTTGTGTGCATCGGCGCGTGATGTTTCAAGAGCCAAACACCGGTCTCTCAGCTCGGCCTGTCTCAATAAAAGGTCGTGGATCTGTTTCTCAACAGCTTCCAGCTCAGACTGCAGTGCGTGCAGCTCAAATGTGTCCTCACCTGCACCAAAAGGTAGACTACTTACATCTGATATATTCGCCATTTTAACAGATGGACAGTGAGTTAGCAACGAAGCGACCAGTGATGCTATCAATATTAATACTAATTTATGACTGAAGTCTTGGATATAATCCGTTTATTTTGAGGAATATTGAGGAGATTCCCCACTTCTATGTAAAGCGCTTTGAGGTCTCAGAAAAAGCGCTATATAAATGTAACACATTTTTTTTTTTTTTTTTGTTTTTTTTTTTTTTTAGTGGTAGGGGTGTAGAGTAGACGCACAATAGGCGAAAAAATAAATAAATAAATGTTTGTTTGTAAGTGAGTGTGGAGAAGACGCGTTCAGCCGTGATCCACTGGAGTAACCTATAAGAGTATCCGGAGTTGGATCACTAATAGGCTTGAGACGCGTCTGCTCAACAGTCCGCGTTGTAACTATGAGGTTTGAGCAGTAACGTTAGTGCTTCTCAGTGAGGAAAAGTAGAAAATGTTCGTTGTAAGCGAGTTTAAAGAGAAAAATCAAGAATTATATATCAAATCGATAGAGCTCCAAAAACAACAACGCATTCAGACGCGACGCATGATAATAACAGGACAAGACATTACTCACCGTGTTTGTTGAGTGTTTCTTACTCACCTGAGCTTTTATGAACTCAAAGGCGCGAGCGCGCGAGAGAAAATAAATAAATAAAAATAGCTGAGCGCACGGGTGGCGCGTTAACAGGCTAGCGAATTACTAGCGTGTTGTGCTAGTAGTAACGGAAGCAAGCGATGTCAGGTTCATCTGAGATGTTGGGTAAGCTGTATTTAGTAGTAGTATAAACAACTAGAAATTGTAGTAAATGATGGTTCAAAACAAGGAAATACGAGGCTAAGACGGAGCTTACAGCACCGAAGCAAACACACTCACAGGGTGCTGCAGGGATCTGTGTTAGGCCCTCTGTTATTCTCAATATATATGATGCCACTTGGAAATATTATAAGGAAACATGGAATTAGTTTCCATTGTTATGCTGATGACACTCAAATATATATTTCATCAAGGCCGGATGAAAACGCTGACAGAGTGTGTTAAAGATATAAAAGATTGGATGACGCGTAATTTTCTTTTATTAAATCCAGACAAGACAGAGGTAATACTTATTGGTTCAAAAAACCGCCCACAAAACCTCGCACAATACAACTTTAACATCATAGGATGTCCTGTTACTTTATCCTCTACAGTAAAAGACTTGGGTGTTATACTCGATTGCAACCTGTCTTTTGAAAATCATATTTCATATGTTACAAAAACAGCCTTTTTCCACCTTAGAAACATTGCTAAGCTACGTAATATGCTATCAGTCTCTGATGCAGAAAAGTTAGTTCATGCATTCATGACCTCGACACTAGATTACTGTAATGCTTTATTAGCTGGTTGTCCTGCATCCTCAATAAACAAGCTACAGTTAGTCCAAAATGCAGCCGCTAGAGTTCTTACGAGATCAAGAAAATATGATCATATAACACAGATTTTATCATCACTGCATTGGTTACCTATAAAGTTCCGTATTAATTACAAGGTATTGCTACTGACTTATAAAGCCCTAAACGGCTTAGCTCCAGTCTATTTAACGGATATTCTATCGCCCTATAATCCATCGCGCTCTTTAAGATCACTAAATTCAAGGCTTTTGGTCATACCTTGGATATCCAGAACCACCAAAGGAGGGAGAGCATTTTCACATTTGGCTCCAAAACTCTGGAATAGTCTTCCTGATACTGTTCGTTGCTCAGACTCGCTCTCCCAGTTTAAAACTAGATTAAAGTCGCATCTCTTCAGCCAGGCATTCATATAATCTTACAGTTCAAACTACAATCCGGCCTCTAGCTCATAAATGCCAGAGGAGAACTGGCCCCCGACTGAGCCTGGGTTCTCCCAAGGTATTTTTTTTTTTTCTCCATTAGGTCACCTGATGGAGTTTTAGGACACCATTAGGTCACTTGCTGGAGTTTTTCGGTTCCTTGCCACTGTTGCCTTTGGCTTGCTCAGTTGGGGATATTTTGGGGATATTTAATTTAATTTTAATTTTATCAATCAATAAATTCCTCTTGAAACAAACTTTGTTGTATTATTTTAATTTAATACTGTGAAGCTGCTTTGATACAATCTGTATTGTGAAAAGCGCTATACAAATATACTTGACTTGACTTGACTTGACTCGGGCCCTTAAGAGAGCAGCCAGAAAAATGGAGTGCAACTGGAAGAAAACTAAATTAGAGGTATTTCGCATTTCATGGAAAAAGAGCTTGATTGCATACAGAGAGGCCTTAAAAGCTGCTAGATCTGCTTATTTTTCAACCCTATTAGAAGAAAATAAGCAAAACCCTAGGTATTTATTTGAAACAGTAGCTAAACTAACAAAAAATAAAGCATCAAGGCCAGAAGTTTCCAAGCAGCACAGCAGTAATGACTTTAGGAACTTCTTCACTTACAAGATTGATAATATCAGGGAGAAAATTATAACTATGCAACCGTCTACTACAGTATCGCATCAGGCAGTGCATTGTAGTGTCCCTAAGGAAACATTTTATTCATTCATTGCTATAGAAGAGAAAAAAACGCAACTTGATCGTACAGAATTAGTCAATTACAGGCCGATCTCGAATCTACCTTTTCTCTCAAAGATACTAGAAAAGGCGGTATCCTCACAACTATGTTCCTTTTTAGAAAGAAATGATATCTGTGAGGATTTTCAGTCAGGATTTAGACCGTACCATAGTACTGAGACTGCTCTCATTAGATCGAGTTACAAATTATTTGCTCTTATCATCTGATCGTGGTTGTATCTCTCTATTAGTGTTACTCGATCTTAGTGCTGCATTTGATACTATTGACCACAACATTCTTTTAAAGGGGACATATCATGCTAAATCCACTTTTTTAGCCCTTAAATGCATTTTGTTGTATATTTGGAGTGTTTAGAAGTACAGAAAAGTTGAAATTATTCTCTTCAGGTGCTTCGTTGATATCTTTATATTCTGTTTTGGTCATATTTTTCAACCTGTTCCGATTTTTCTGTTCTCTATGACGTTTTTTTAACTATTATGTCACAGTATTTGCAGCGGAACTGCCAAATAAGGACATTGACTTCCGGCCCACCACTTCGAGCAATCCGCCATTTTTATTTCTCGCTGCAATTTTGTAGTCCAAGCTAAAGGATGCAGAAGTTACGAGAGGGTAAGTTAAAATGTTCGGTTGTTGGATGTAGTAACCCGCACGCTTCATTACACCGTCTAATGTAGATGAACAGCGCGCTTGTGACAGGGCGCATGTTTAAGTGAAAGAACGAGCAGAGAGAGAGAGACACGGCACTCTCTCTCTTTGGAGCCAGGCGAAAGTGTAAACAAGACTTCACCGTCTCCAAACTAGGCGCTGTCTTGCTCTCTCTCCCTCGCACATATTAATCAAAATAAATCGACACGGTGGTAAAAGGTCGGAAGACCAAAGTTTCATGTGTAAATACAGTAACACACCATTGCGATACATACATCCATATGAAGACGTTGTTCTGCAGGTTCGTCATCTTCATTTTCATCTCGCTCCGGCTCCGACTCTGGCTCGAACATGTAAAGCTGGCTGGACAAGTCTTCCGTTGTTGACATTTTGTTAATAACGTGTGAATAAAACGTTTCTGTGCCGCTAGATAATCGTATATCTGCTATCAAACTACAAAAATGGCTGAACGGGGTGGAGTTGAACCGAGTGTCGCCTCTGCAACCTGGAGAGGGGGCGGGGTATGAAGTGTCTCAATTGTATTTAAAGAGACCGCACCAAAACGAGTTGCTCTCAGACGCACATCAGAAAAGGGGTAGAAAAGGGGCCTGTGGAGCTATAATAATGAGGAATTCAGACCCAAGCATTGCAGTTCCGCTTTATATAGACTACAAATGTATGATTTATATGTAAAAAGGAACGATTTAAAAGCATGCTATGTCTCCTTTAAATAGACTCGAAAATTATGTTGGCATTATAATCCATGAGCGAGGGCCCCAAAATTGGTCTAATGTAAAATGTTTAATATACCCATACTATGTATTTGTGAGAGCCTTAAAGGTGATCTAAGTAACTTTTTTACCTTAACTGAACAGCTTCGGAGTCATTGGAATGGTTATATTACTTATTTCGGGTTGAATGGTGGTCGTTTCGCACCCCCCTGGTGCCCGTGAGCGGAAAATACGCACTTGCAACTTTGAGCCGGCGGGTCGCCGGCCGCCGCGTCAAGAAGTATCGCGTGATATCAGGTCTCGCGATGTAAACAATTGCTTTACGGCCAAAAGAAATCTGCTAAAATGCATTTCATTATTGCGCTCCCTCACGCTGTTTTAACCCGAATGAAGAAGACGTTTTAAAGAATGTCCCATCTGCTTTGATGTCGTTGATCTACTAGCCTCTGGTGTCTAAGAATCGCTAACGAGTTTTTACAACAGTGTTGTCAAATATCTATTCCGAAGCTGTGGGGGGAGCTCTAGAGAGAAACCTGCGAGCAAAAAGCGAGAAAACAGCGAAGAAATCCCGAAACTACTGAGCCCTGCTTTAAATTAGACTTGTGCAGCCAGCACAAGTCTTCAAAATAGAATAGAGTGAATAGAATGGACAAATAGGATGGAGACCTATTAGTTGTAAAAGTCAATAAAGAAACAGGTTGTAAAGTGAATATATTTAATCAAAGACTGGTTTGTATGTTGATGTCCATTATTTTATTATCTAATCATCATCATTTTCCATGTCGTCCTCGTCTTCATCTGAACTTTCTACACAGGTCACCTGGTTTTCACACTCTGTCAGTTTACACATGTCTGTACACCTGAGGCCATTTGCAAGACACATACATCGTGGGAGTGAAACATTTTTTGTGCAGTTGCAGGCGAGTAGATCCAGGACAGCTTCAGGTGCTGGCTGGCCTTCCATCCAGTGCAGCACCAACTGTTCACCTTCCTCCTCTGTCTCCATCTTCCATCCTCTGCCAACAGGGCTTGGCACTTGTGGGTCCTTTTCTAAACATCTTTTCCAAATACCAGCCTGATAGTTAGCTCGCAGTGTGTGTTGCCTCAAGCTATCCTTGCACGGGGGGAATCGATGACTCTCGATTTCACCTTTCTTTGCACAGAAAAGGTGGTACCTGAGCTTGTTGATCATGGTGGTTGATGCTTTTGGGGCATAGAGGACACATGGAAATGCCTCCAGTTTGTTGCTCAGTTCTGGTGAGAGGTCCCATTCCTGGCCCAACTTCAAGAATGTGTCTTGTGTTTCTTTGTTGTTCATCAGGAGTGTAAGAGCCCTTGTCTTCCCTTTGCCTGCAAAAGCGCTTACAGTGTCACATCCTGTGTAGGCGTGCAACCCAATGAGAGCATGACAAGTGTCCATGCCAACAGTGGCTGCAACCTTCCTGATAGCTACCAGCCTTGTACGGGTTCTTGTGCCACACTTCAGGAACAATGGGGCCTCAATCTTGTCACAGAATGCTAAAGACATGATAACGACATCTGTGTCTTCTGAACAGATAACTATAGATTGGTATCCCTCTCTTGCGGCATGGAGAAGTAGTCGTCCATCTGCTTCTTCTTGTTGACATTGAAGAGTTGACACCTCCTCACTGTCTTGATATGTGATTCTGTAACATTTGTCAATCACAGTTGCATATAGAATCTTCTCCTGTAGCTTTTCTCTGTATTCGGCTTCCTCCATTCATTCACTATGAAGCTAATGAGACTAGTTTTGTTATTGACTTTGGTCTGGAAGTTCCTCCACTGCCTCACCATCTGTGTGCTTGTGATATCCTGCAACTCATGACCAGTCTCTTCACCCCGTAGAGATCTTTCACTATTTTTTGCTTGTATGTGTCGAACACAACATCTATTCTTCTACTCTGACTGCCTTCCCTCAGAGCCATACCCAGGATTGTTGTGGCATTATCTCTGAAAGTAACTTCATCACCTTTCACTCGTTGGACTAAGTTCATCCCATCAACCACTGTGGCAGAGTTTTCTGGGTGTTTTTCCTGTAGTGCTAAATTTTTCTGCAAGGCTGTGGCCATAGTAGCTTTGTTTTGTTTTTCTCAGCAATCCATCCGGTGTGGAGAGTGCCCAGGGCAATGGACCAAGAGGATGAGAAAGGATTTCCTCCATGTTAAGACTACGTACTTGTGCCATCACTATGATGCGTCCAAACAGAGACCTGTCTGCTTTCAAGATGACTGCCCTCCCACTTGATTTCACTTCTCTCTTCTTACACATATCACTGAATGTTTTCAGCTTGTTGGTTTTCATTAACCAACAAGAAGTTTATAACCTCTAAAAGGGTAAAGGGAAAAGGGTATAGCACGTCAGAAATTAACATTCATTTTGTAATAGCTTTGTCCATCAGGGAGACAGAGACATCAAACCAGTGTCATTCAGTAAAGGGGGAAAGGGGACAACTTTCACAACTTCCCCTTTTACCTCTACTGGCTGAAATGGGTATTGCATGTCTAAAATTAACTTTATTTTATGGCGCTTTTCCACTGCATGGTACGGTTCGGCACGGTACGGTTCGACTCGGCGCGTAACGGTTCGGCTCGCTTCGCTTTTCCACTGCGTGGTACGACTCGGCTCGGTACGGCACGGTTCGGTTCGCTTTAGCTCGGTTGCTTTTCCACTGCAGTTAGTACCGCTTCAAAGTGGGTGGGACTGATCGTTATAGTTGCCGTCTCTACTGCCATGACATCATCATATTAAATGCGAATTTTTCATTCCGTGTTTCCCCATCCGCTCCGCGGCAACCAACGAGAGGAACGTCTGCACCTCGTCCACTGACCACGATTCAGCCATTTCTTTTTTGAAGTTTATACTCTTTTTTTTTTTTTTAAGCAAATACTTTTAAAACAGGCGCTACAGCGTTGGTTGTTGTCTACTGGCTATTTAAATCTAGCGGGTTTAGTGTCTCGTGTCGTAAATACAAGGACGCTGGTAGTGATGATTCTGTCTGACCAATCAGTGATCTGCAGTGTTTTCACGTCACATTTTAGTATCGGTACGGTACGCTTGGAACCTTAACAGAGGTGGTACCATTTAAAGCGAGCCGTACCGTACCGTACCATGCAGTGGAAATGCGCCATAAGTGAGCCGTACCGAACCGAGCCGTACCGTACCATGCAGTGGAAAAGCGCCAAAGCGTGCCGTACCGAACCGAGCCGTACCGTACCATGCAGTGGAAAAGCGCCATTAGTAATAGCTTTGTCCATCAGGGAGACAGAGACATCAAACCACTGTCATTCAGTAGAGGAGGAAAGGAGACAACTTTCACAACCTCTCCTTTAACCCCTACTGGCTGAAATAGATATTGCATGCTAAAATTAACATTCTTTTAGTAACAACTTTGTCCATCAGGGAGACAGAGACATCAAACCACTGTCATTCAGTAGAGGAGGAAAGGAGACAACTTTCACAACCTCTCCTTTCACCCCTACTGGCTGAAATGGGTATTGCATGCTAAAATGAACATTCTTTTAGTAACAACTTTGTCCATCAGGGAGACAGAGACATCAAACCACTGTCATTCAGTAGAGGAGGACAGGGGACAACTTTCACAACCTCTTCTTTTATCCCTACTGGCTGAAATGGGTATTGCATGTCTAATATTAACTTTATTTTAGTAATAGCTTTTTCCATCAGGGAGACATAGACATCAAACCACTGTCATTCAGTAGAGGAGGACAGGGGACAACTTTCACAACCTCTCCTTTCACCCCTACTGGCTGAAATGGGTATTGCATGTCTAAAATTAACTTTATTTTAGTAATAGCTTTGTCCAACAGGGAGACAGAGACATCAAACCACTGTCATTCAGTAGAGGAGGACAGGGGACAACTTTCACAACCTCTTCTTTTACCCCTACTGGCTGAAATGGGTATTGCATGTATAAAATTAACTTAATTTTAGTAATAGCTTTGTCCATCAGGGAGACATAGACATCAAACCACTGTCATTCAGTAGAGGAGGAAAGGGGACAACTTTCACAACCTCTCCTTTTACCCCTACTGGCTGAAATGGGTATTGCATGTATAATATTAACTTTATTTTAGCAATATCTTTGTCCAACAGGGAGACATAGACATCAAACCACTGTGATTCAGTAGAGGAGGAGAGGGGACAACTTTCACAACTTTTCCTTTCACCCCTACTGGCTGAAATGGGTATTGCATGTCTAAAATTAACTATTTTAGTAATATGTACAATATTTGGTGTTTGGCTGGTTAAGGATGAGTGCTACCAGAATGGTGTGTCAATTAGAACACAGGAATGAGTCCAGAAGTTACTTCTCAATTGATTTATTCATTTATTATTCATGATTCATTTATCATGATTCATTTAATTTAGAAGGATGTCCTGTTACTTTATCCACTACAGTAAAAGACCTGGGAGTTATAGTAGAGCGCAACTTGTCTTTTGAAAATCATATTTCATATGTTACAAGAACAGCCTTTTTCCACCTTAGAAACATTGCTAAGCTACGTAACATGCTCTCTGTTTCTGATGCAGAAAAGTTAGTTCATGCATTCATGACCTCGAGACTAGATTACTGTAATGCTTAATTAGCTGGTTGTCCTGCATCCTCAATAAACAAGAATGTACAAAAGCGTTAGTCCAAAATGCAGCTGCTAGAGTTCTTACTAGGTCAAGAAAATATGATCATATAACACCAATTCTATCATCTCTACACTGGTTACCTATTAAGTTCCGTATCAATTACAAAGTATTACTACTGACCTATAAAGCCCTAAATGGTTTAGCTCCTGGGTATTTAACGGAACTTCTATCGCCCTACTACAATCCATCACACTCTTTAAGATCACTAAATTCGAGGCTTCTGGTCATTCCTAGGATATCTAAGTCCACTAAAGGAGGGAGGGCGTTTTCACATTTAGCTCCTAAACTCTGGAATGGCCTTCCTGATATTGTTCGAGGCTCAGACTCGCTGTCCCAGTTTAAAACTAGATTAAAGACGCATCTCTTTAGCCAAGCATTCACATAATACTTACCTTTTATACTACAGTTGAGTAAGATTGAATGCATTAATATTATGACAGGGTGGCGCCGCGGGTCCTTAAAAAGTCTTAAAATGTCTTAAATAAAGTTTTCCTAATAAAAGGCCTTAAAAAGTCTTAAAATGTCTTAAATTCAGATTCGATAGGTCTTAAATATTTCTGGTCACGTTACCGCTAAAATTTCTCCAGTCTGACGGACCTAATATCCGTCAAATAACCAGTGAAGCATCGAATCGCGAGAATGATTCAGATTTTATTACATAAACAGCTATTGATAATGCTAATGTAGGCTTTTTCTGGTAACGCTGTTGAGGCTCGCGCTGCTTGTCTCTGTGATAGATTTTATGACAAATGAGCATAACGGCAAACATAAAAAACTCCCAGAAGAAACATACTGAGGTAAAAATTCAAAATGTTGAGTTTTTTTATTTATAACATGTGATATAGTTAAGTAACATAACATGACGGGAGCTATTTTGCTGAATATTCTCACGATTGCAAATGTTACATTGATTTTAGTTCAATAAACAAGTAGTGCAGGGCTCGAATTTCGGTCTTCTATCAGCTCGTTAACCTCTTAGGGCCTAGTGGCCACATACGTGGACAGCACATGTTAGCTCTTATGTCCACAATTGTGTTCACTGCTGAATTGGTGGTGTTATGGATATGTATGGGGGTACTTACACTGCCATCTGGTGGTGTCAGAAATTAAAAACACACTACGGTCAAAATTCAAAGTGGCGGCGAACACAAGGGAAGATGCAAGTGGTAGCTCCATACACAAACGTCGACCAGTTAAGAAGTTCTGTTATATTTCATGGCTTATTCTGATTTAGATATTTATAAAAGCCTTGTATATTTGTCATGACATGCAAATTTGAAAAAAAAAGTGTAAAACTAGCAACTTTGTAGGTCGCTAAACATGATGTACACATACGTGTACTTATGGACTGAACCTCCTCAAAACAGCTAATATGCTAGTAAAGATGCACACACAGAAAATGGGAAAAAGCAAGCTCTGATGCAGCTAAAAAGCTCTCACACTCACACACACACACACACACACACACACACTCACACTCACTCACACACACACACACACACACACACACTCACTCTCACACACACACACACACACACACACACACACACACGATGTTCTGTTGTTCCTGTAGTGTACGGAGGCTCAGAGGAAGCGTGAGGCCGAGGAGAGGAGGAGGACACTCACTCTCTCACACACACACTCACTCACTCACTCTCTCTCTCTCACACACACACACACACATACTCACACACACTCAGATGATGTTCTGTTGTTCCTGTAGTTTGCAGAGGCTCAGAGGAAGTGTGAGGCCGAGGAGAGGAGGAGGACACACACACACACACACACACACACACTCACACTCACTCACACTCACTCACACTCACACTCACACTCACACTCACACTGATGATGTTCTGTTGTTCCTGTAGTTAGCGGAGGCTCAGAGGAAGCGTGAGGCCGAGGAGAGGAGGACACTCACTCTCTCACACACACACTCACTCACTCTCTCACACACACACACACACACACACACTCAGATGATGTTCTGTTGTTCCTGTAGTGTACGGAGGCTCAGAGGAAGCGTGAGGCCGAGGAGAGGAGGACACTCACTCTCTCACACACACACACTCACTCACTCTCTCACACACACACTCAACTCACTCACTCACTCTCACACAAACACACTCAGACGATGTTCTGTTGTTCCTGTTGTCCATGTTCCTCGGTTCCTCCATATTAAAAAGCAGTCAGGAAAAAAATTGCTGTGTTCAAGGCAGAAATAAAGAGTTTTTCATTCTGTTACACAAAGGTGACTTTGTTGTGTTTTATGGGAATTTGGACCATGAGTCCACGTATGTGGACATCATTTTTCTCTAAAAGTACATCATATCAAAAGATGATACTTAGTTTTTATTCTAATTAGGTTTCAATAAGCCCAAATAGCAAAGAGAAATAAAAAATGCATGTAAAAAAACAGCTTGGGCCTTAAGAGGTTAAGAGCTCCAGGCGGCAATAATACACTCTCGGGTTTCGGGAGTCGGGATAGACGGAATTGTCACTTGCATAATCGGGCCAGCATTGCATCATGAGTAACTAAAGTTTACCAGTTGCACGTCTTTTAAAGTTTTACCAGTTTAAACATTCACGCGATTTGAAACTATTCTGTACTTGCGCGCTGTCTGAGAGATGTTTCTCTGCACACATAGAGTAAAGCCGCCTCACAAACGGCTCGCGGGTAACAAAAGTTATTTTTCGTGGATTTGATCGCTTTAACTGTCAAAAACATGCGAAAATGATGTTAATTTAGGTCTTGGTGAGTATCCTCTAAACACAGTCGGTTATGTCTTAAATAAGCATAAATCGCACATGACCGTATAATGAACACAGGATCCGTGCACTAGCTCTTAAAGGGACAGCAGACATATGTGTCTGTCATTAATTTGGTTGTCAAAACAACAAACCATAGCTTTCATTTTAAGGAATCAGGATTAATAGCCTATGTATTTAATTTAGTCAGGACTAAAATACTACCCAGTGTTATTTTACATTTGATTACTTTATTCAGTCTCTGTAGTATTTCTGAATGTGTTAGACCTAAGCAAAAACTTTTCTCTTTATTTCTATTTATTGGTATCTTTATTCTATTGTATTTATTTGTGCTACTTTTTTCAATTTAATTCAAAGATTGAAATCAAGCTTCCTTGTGTTGTGTAAATTCTTAAGACAAAAATTACCCCATTGTAAAAATGCGATGAGTGAGCATACATTTAAGCGAGATACATGTAATTAAAAAAAAAAAGTCTAAACTCCCCCCTCAAATTAAAAATTCCCCCCCATAAGAATCACCTAAGGGGGGGATTTCCCCCCCATTTTCCAAAATGAAATTCAGGCCCTGAGTGAATATTAAATTATTTCAATTACTTAGGTTAAATATTACATATACGCATGTAATATAATGTGTATTTCCATCACAGGTTTGGTCTTAAATTTAATTCAAAGTGGCATTAAAAAGGTCAAGTCAAGTCAAGTTTATTTGTATAGCGCTTTTCACAATACAGATTGTATCAAAGCAGCTTCACAGTATTAAATTAAAATAATACAACAAAGTTTGTTTCAAGAGGAATTTATTGATTGATAAAATTAAATTAAATATCCCCAAAATATCCCCAACTGAGCAAGCCAAAGGTTAAAAAGGTCTTAAAAAGTCTTAAATTTAACTTGTTTATATCTGTAGACACCCTGTATGAACAGCAGCTATGCTAATTATTTCCCATCTGCTTTTCTGTCGTTATCTCGGGACGCTAGTCAGATGTCCCAACACCCGTGAAGAGATGACTCGACGCCCGTGAAGAGACGACTCGACGACGGCGATATTTTATGCCCTAAATTAATACATGATTAACTAACTGTATTTTTCTATGTACATTTCTGAAATGCACTTTCTGTAAAGCTGCTTTGAAACAATATGTATTGTGAAAAGCGCTGTACAAATAAATTTGAATTGAATTGAATTGAATTTATTGCCATTTGCTTTCTTTCTTCATTGTCCCTTTTCCTTAATGTGGCTTTACAATTGCTGCATATTGCTGGTGTCTACAATCAAACAAAATTAACTTTACTGATACAAATCATTATAATAATAATTATACATTCACATAACCATAAAGAAAATCTTTAACCAAATTAGTTATCAAATTAATATCAATACAAAAGGTTTAAATAAACTTACAAAGCATAGACACAGCAAGCAGAGGAGCAAACAGTCAGCACAAAGAGAGACACATTAGTGAGGCTGATTGGTAATTATCCTCAGGTGAAGAAAGTTCCAGGAAGTGGGCGTGTCTCCCAATAGAGTGACAGGAGAGTGACTAATTGGGATTTTTAACATAATATCTTTGTCCATCAGGGAGACAGAGACATCAAACCACTGTCATTTTGTAGAGGAGGACAGGGGACAACTTTCAAAACCTCTCCTTTTACCCCTACTGGCTGAAATGGGTATTGCATGCTAAAATTAACATTCTTTTAGTAACAACTTTGTCCATCAGGGAGACAGAAACATCAAACCAGTGTAATTCAGTAGAGGAGGACAGGGGACAACTTTCACAACCTCTCCTTTTACCCCTACTGGCTGAAATGGGTATTGCATGTCTAAAATTAACTTTATTTTAGTAATAGCTTTGTCCAACAGGGAGACAGAGACATCAAACCAGTGTAATTCAGTAGAGGAGGACAGGGGACAACTTTCACAACCTCTCCTTTTACCCCTGCTGGCTGAAATGGGTATTGCATGCTAAAATTAACATTCTTTTAGTAACAACTTTGTCCATCAGGGAGACAGAGACATCAAACCACTGTCATTTTGTAGAGGAGGACAGGGGACAACTTTCAAAACCTCTCCTTTTACCCCTACTGGCTGAAATTGGTATTGCATGTCTAAAATTAACTTTATTTTAGTAATAGCTTTGTCCAACAGGGAGACAGAGACATCAAACCAGTGTAATTCAGTAGAGGAGGACAGCGGACAACTTTCACAACCTCTTCTTTTACCCCTACAGACTGAATCGGGTATTGCATGCCAAAATCAACATTCTTTTTGTAATAGCTTTTTTCATTGGGGAGACAGAGACATCAAACCACTGTCATAGGAGGACAGGGGACAACTTTCACAATATCTCTTTTCACCACTACTTGTGTTTTTGTACAAATTGTACCTTATTTATATTACTATATGATCATTGATTTATATCAATGACAAAATTTGCTGAATTTTCCTGTTAATACCATAAAGCTGCTTTGAAACAATCTGAATTGTAAAAAGTGCCATATAAATAAAGGTGACTTGACTTGATATGAAATTAAAAATGAAAAAAAAAATTACCATATGTTGTTAAAAAGTTCCGAAAATTATCAACAGCCATTTTGACAGAACTCATGTTTATGCAAAGACATAGGAGGAGATTGAACAAACTGATCAAACAAAATAAAACATTTAAAAAACATAAAAGAGTAAAACAATATTTTTTTACAGCGACAATTTCAAATGATTTTGTGGTTTTTACCTACAGAATACACACAACCACAGCGTTTTCTTACATTTTCGAATGTCTCTTTTTGGAATGTTGACACAGACAGAGTGGTACCACCTTTCACAGTTGCTGCACTGAATCTGGTGAGGGAAAATTGTGACAATTAAACTTTGTATACTTTTATATTAAATCGAACATATTAAGTTACAAATAAACTTTAATCGTTTTTTTTTTTTATATCCTACATGAATAATAAAGTAATATTGTTTTCATTTTGATCTTATTAAATAGTAATCCAATGTACAGTACAATAATGAAAATATTTGATCTTTATTTACTTAATAGAAAAGTACTACAGAGCTTTTGCTATAAAGTTATTTCAAAGTTAACTGCATAATAATTACATCATTATTTGCATGCTAATTATTTAAGTACTTTTAATAATTTAACACTTGATATCTATGTCTAATAGCTCATTTAATAAGAAAATGTACAAAGAAAAGGACACAAACCCCCGACTGACCCCCGACTGAGCCTGGGTTCTCCCAAGGTTTTTTTTCTCCATTAGGTCACCTGATGGAGTTTTAGGACACCATTAGGTCACTTGATGGAGTTTTTCGGTTCCTTGCCACTGTTGCCTTTGGCTTGCTCAGTTGGGGATATTTTGGGGATATTTAATTTAATTTTATAAATCAATAAATTCCTCTTGAAATAAACTTTGTTGTATTATTTAAATTTAATACTGTGAAGCTGCTTTGATACAATCTGTATTGTGAAAAGCGCTATACAAATAAACTTGACTTGACTTGACTTGACTTGACAAACCCATGTGCATGTCCAACAGGAGACTCTTGTCCACAAATGGAGCAATGATCCTTGGGGTTGAACACTGTAATTACATTTTCACAAATCAGTGCTCTATTTTAGCTGTTCTGATTTTTAACAGACAGACAGACAGACAGACTAGATAGATAGATAGATAGATAGATAGATAGATAGATAGATAGATAGATAGATAGATAGATAGATAGATAGATAGATAGATAGATAGATAGAAAACAAAAACAAACATGCTACAAAAAACGAATGCATCTTCTTTGGTGAATGTTCTAACATGTCCAATATGAATTGGCTATATAAAGAAAAATAAAAAACGGCAGCCAATCAAATTTCTTCCAGTAAGTACATAAAACTGAAATGGCCTACAATTACCAGACAAGAAATAATCTTATATCATGGTAAAATGTATATTTGTACAAAGATTTCTGAAAACTGTAATAAGCTGTAATTCAGCTACTTTTTTATTATTATTATTTTTGTACTCAGAAACTGTGAAAAAAAAATACACTTTATAGTAAGTATATATAGTAATAAAAGTGTTTCCAAATCAATTGGAAATTTTACAGTTAATTCATGGTTTATCTATTGTAGTGTCTTAACTGTTTATGTATAAATAGATTACTATATACAAATAGTGAGTTCTTCATTCTTTTTCAGGGTAGAAATCAAAATATTTGAATTAGGTCATATGTAAATACTAAGATGATGGTATTTATTCTTTGTTAACAACATAAGTAAATAATTATCACTGTACATTAGCTCATGGAGAACTATGACAGTTACTTATGGTTAATACATTCTTGACATACACTATGAGCTTTTGTTTATAGTTAAATTGTAGTTTATATATTGTATTCTCTACATTGTTAATATATTAATAGGAGTTGTATACTGTGCAGAGTATGTTCTTTCCCATATCCCTAACTCTACCACTAAACCTAACTGATGTATTTTAATGTTATCTCAGGAGAATTAGTATCTATTTTTCCTTTCACATGTACCTTTCCTTGCATTTGCATAGACATAAAAACATAAATTGTTAACACATTGAAAGGATTGCGTTATATACGTATAGTGAAGTGAAGTGAAGTGAAGTGAAGTGAAGTGAAGTGAAGTGAAGTGAAGTGAAGTGAAGTGAAGTGAAGTGAAGCATGGTGTGGTCAATTATGGTAAACCATACTCGGAATTTGTGCTCTGCATTTATCCCATTCAAGTGCACACTGTATATACTGTATTTCTTTTCTAAATACTCCCTTCAGTGTGCCAATATATGGTTTTATGTCTATATGCTTCATGCATTTGTAACCATTTTAAGGACAACTAAGTTGTAGTGCAGTTAATGTCCTTTAAAGTTTTCGGATTTTCACCTAATCTGAAGTTGAGAACACTTTGCGGTTAATGAGTTTATTAAACTCAGAATTATCAAACTCTTCATATATGAGCTAATTAAATAAATGTAATTAAAACAATCGTGTTAATTACAGTGACAAGGAATAAAATCACTATTTGTATATATCCTCTTCTTAATATATTAACAATGTACATAATGAAATATATAAAATGTGATTTAACTATATTTTGCAAATGATATGTATGTGCTGTACTACTATATTACTTATGACATTTGACCATGTTTAAAGTTTTATTACAACATCAACAATGACTGAGTAATGGGGTTAATTTGGATCCATTTCATCAACTTTGAGAAAATGTTTATGGCTTAGGTCTCTGATGACTAGACAAAGAATTTCTGCAAATACAAAAGGTTTTCAGTACGTTTGATGCTTGGACCCATTATAATAACCAATAAATATATAAACAGTATGTTTTCAGTAGGCTACCATTGTAAAGCCAACATAATAATACAAATCAAACTCACCACTCAAAAATGACTATAGATCAGTTTGTGGGAACCTTGGCTTTTCATGTCCATGTGTAGTAAAAGAGCACTCACACTCAGGGTTGGGGAGTAATACATGTAACGGCGTTATGTAATCAGGATACAAAAATCCAGTAACTGTAATTCGTTACAGTTACGTCAAAAAACGTAGCCTAGTAATCAGATTATAGTTACATTTTGAAAAAAGGGGGAATACTTTCAGGATTACAATGGTTTAATTTAAAACTTAATAAATCAGTATTTTGGCATAATAACACTGTATATTAAGCGCTGCTTGATTATACAGTAGTTCCTGTTTCTGTTGACAGTAATGACTCATGTGCGCTGGTGCATGCGCAAATAACAGCTGTCTACAATCTCCTCAGACGCTGAATCTGAGGAGATTGTAGAACAAACACGGTGAATAATGTCTTGTCCTGTTATTATCATGCGTTGCGTCTGAATGCGTTGTTGTTTTTGGAGCTCTATCGATTTGATTTATAATTCTTGATTTTTCTCTTTAAACTCGCTTACAACAAACATTTTCTACTTTTCCTCACTGAGAAGCACTAATGTTACTGCTCAAACCTCATTGTTACAACGCGGACTGTTGAGCAGACGCGTCTCAAGCCTATTAGTGATCCAACGCTGCATACTCTTAAAGGTTACGTCCGTGGATCACGGCTGAACGCGTCTTCTCCACACTCACTTATAAACAAACATTTTTTTTTCGCCTATCGTGCGTCTACTCTACACCCCTACCACTAAAAAACCTACAAAACCTCATAGTTACAACGCGGACTGTTGAGCAGACGCGTCTCAAGCCTATTAGTGATCCAACGCTGCATACTCTTAAAGGTTACGTCCATGGATCACGGCTGAACGCGTCTTCTCCACACTCACTTACAAACAAACTTATAATATAAATTAGTATTAATATTGATAGCATCACTGGTAGCTTCGTTGCTAACTCACTGTCCATCTGTTAAAATGGCGAATATATCAGATGTAAGTAGTCTACCGCTTGGTGCAGGTGAGGACACATTTGAGCTTCACGCACTGCAGTCTGAGCTGGAAGCTGTTGAGAAACAGATCCACAACCTTTTATTGAGACAGGCCGAGCTGAGAGACCGGTGTTTGGCTCTTGAAACATCACGCGCCGATGCACACAAATCAGTGTTTAACGTTACTAACCCGCTGACTCCGACCGCGTCTACTCCGTGCGTTCCTCAGCATCGGTCGAAATCAGCCATGGTCTCGTTCACTCCGGCTCCAACACGCCACCACGAAGCCTGGGTGGTTCCGCAGCGGAAGACGCGAGTCAGGTTTAGACCAAGACTTTCTCCGACCCTCCCGGTTTTCGAGTTATCGACACAAAACCGCTTCTCCCCTCTACGCGAAACAGAACGCGATGCTGTGATCATCGGCGATTCCATCGTTCGGCATGTACACGCTACGTTAGGTAAAAGTAAGGTGCAAAGTCACTGCTTTCCTGGTGCTCGTGTTTCTGAAATCGCTGCTCGCGTTCCCGAGATCCTGAACGGTGACGAGCGCGTCGGAACTGTGGTCCTGCACGCGGGAGTGAACGACATCAGGCTGCGCCAGACGGAGATTCTGAAGAAAGACTTCAGGAATCTAATCGATACGGTACGCAGCACATCGCCTGAAACAACGATCATTGTGTCAGGACCGCTTCCCACGTACCGACTAGGGCATGAAAAGTTCAGCAGATTATTTGCGCTAAATGAATGGTTAATGTCATGGTGCAATGAGCAGAAACTGCTCTTTGTAAATAATTGGAATCTGTTCTGGGAGCGTCCTAGGCTTTTCCGTGCTGATGGCTTACACCCAAGCAGATTCGGAGCGGATCTTCTGTCAGATAACATCTCCAAAATGTTAAATACCCTTTGACTAGTAACCAAAAGTCCAAATCATAGTCTCTGCTGCACCAATTCAACTGATATAAATACTAGTGTAGAACATTGCATAGAAACCGTGTCTATTCCTCGTTTAGTGAGATCAAATAATAAATCTAATGCAGGATCTAGGAAAAATCTAATTGTTATTAAAACAGAAAATGTTGCTATTAGTAAACAAAAACTATTTCTAAAGCTAGGTCTTCTAAACATTAGATCACTCACACCTAAGGCAGTTATTGTAAATGAAATAGTCACAGATAATAGCTTCGATATACTTTGCCTTACTGAAACCTGGCTTAAACCAAATGATTATTTCGGTATTAATGAGTCTACTCCTCCTGGATACTGTTATAAGCATGAGCCCCGTCTGATTGGTCGTGGCGGAGGTGTTGCAACCATTTATAAAGATATTCTAAATGTTACCCAGAAAACGGGTTATACGTTTATTTCATTTGAAGTACTTGTACTAAATGTTACGCTCTTAGATGTTAGAAAAACATCCCTATTATCTCTAGCCTTGGCTACCGTATATAGACCGCCAGGGCCTTATGCTGATTTCCTAAAAGAGTTTGCAGATTTTCTCTCAGACCTATTAGTCAATGTCGATAAAGCACTAATTGTTGGAGATTTTAACATACACGTAGATAATCCAAATGATGCGTTAGGAGCTGCGTTTACAGATTTATTAAATTCATTTGGGGTCAAGCAAAACGTCACCGGACCAACACATCGTCTTAATCATACACTCGATTTAATTATATCACATGGAACCGATCCAACCGATATAGATATCATTCCACAAAGTGATGAAGTCACTGATCACTACATGGTAACTTGCATATTACGTACTGCTGTAATATGTCATGCGGCGTCGCGTTATCAACCAGGCAGAACAATCCTCCCATCCACCATAGATAATTTCTCAAATTGCTTATCTAATCTGTCTCAGCTGCTGCCTGAACCCAAACAAACAGATGAACTAGAAGAACTAACTAGCACTATGAGCACCATTCTCTCTAGAACATTGGATGTGGTTGCACCTATTAAATTAAAAAAGGTCAGAGAGAAAAATAAAGCACCATGGTATAACAATACTACGCATGTTTTAAAGAGAGAAACGCGTATTTTAGAGCGTAAATGGAAACAAACTAATTTAGAGGTCTTTAGAATCGCGTGGAAAGACAGTATGTCACGTTATAAAAAAGGCCCTAAAAGCGGCCAGGGCTGAGCACCTCCGCAAACTAATAGAAAACAACCAAAACAATCCAAGGTTTTTATTTAACACCGTGGCTAGACTAACAAATAAACAGACGTCACCCGAACAAAATATCCCGTTACAGTTCAGTAGTAATGATTTCATGAACTTCTTCACTGAGAAAATAGAAAGCATCAGAACCACAATTGTAAACGTTCAATCTTCAATCGCGCCTTATAATTCAGCTTCAATTATCACCCCGAAAGAACAATTACAGTGCTTTACAACTATAGAACAAAAAGAGTTAAATAAACTTATCACTTCATCTAAAACAACAACATGTTTATTAGATCCTATACCAACTAAACTACTGAAAGAAGTGTTACCTGTAGTGGAAGATCCTCTCCTCAATATTATTAACTCGTCTTTATCTTTAGGTCATGTTCCAAGAACATTTAAACTGGCAGTTATAAAACCTCTCATTAAGAAACCACAATTAGATCATAATAATCTAGCAAATTATAGACCCATTTCAAATCTTCCATTTATGTCTAAAATATTAGAAAAAGTGGTGTCCGCTCAACTGGGCTCTTTCTTGCAACAAAATGAGATCTATGAAAAGTTTCAGTCTGGATTCAGACCGCATCATAGCACTGAAACTGCGCTCGTTAAAATCACAAATGATTTACTTTTAGCTTCTGACCAAGGCTGTATCTCAATACTAGTTTTACTTGATCTTAGTGCTGCGTTCGATACTATAGATCATACATTACTCTTAGATCGACTACAAAATTATACTGGTGTTCAAGGACAAGCACTAAGCTGGTTCAAATCATACCTATCTGACCGCTACCATTTTGTCTATTTAAATGGAGAAAAATCGATCATAACTCCAGTAAACTATGGAGTGCCGCAGGGATCTGTATTAGGCCCTCTGTTATTTTCAATATATATGATGCCACTTGGAAATATTATAAGGAAACATGGAATTAGTTTCCATTGTTATGCTGATGACACTCAAATATATATTTCATCACGGCCGGATGAAAACGCAAAATTTTCCAAATTGACAGAGTGTGTTAAAGATATAAAAGATTGGATGACCCGTAATTTTCTTTTATTAAATCCAGACAAGACAGAGGTAATACTTATCGGTTCAAAAAACCACCCACAAAACCTCGCACAATACAACTTTAACATCATAGGATGTCCTGTTACTTTATCCTCTACAGTAAAAGACCTGGGTGTTATACTCGATTGCAACCTGTCTTTTGAAAATCATATTTCATATGTTACAAAAACAGCATTTTTCCACCTTAGAAACATTGCTAAGCTACGTAATATGCTATCAGTTTCTGATGCAGAAAAGTTAGTTCATGCATTCATGACCTCGAGACTGGATTACTGTAATGCTTTACTAGCTGGTTGTCCTGCATCCTCAATAAACAAGCTACAGTTAGTCCAAAATGCCGCCGCTAGAGTTCTTACTAGATCAAGAAAATATGATCATATAACACCGATTTTATCATCACTGCATTGGTTACCTATAAAGTTCCGTATTAATTACAAGGTATTGCTACTGACTTATAAAGCTCTAAACGGCTTAGCTCCAGTCTATTTAACGGATCTTTTATCACCCTATAATCCATCGCGCTCTTTAAGATCACTAAATTCAAGGCTTTTGGTCATACCTAGGATATCCAGAACCACCAAAGGAGGGAGAGCATTCTCACATTTGGCTCCAAAACTCTGGAATAGTCTTCCTGATACTGTTCGTTGCTCAGACTCGCTCTCCCAGTTTAAAACTAGATTAAAGTCGGATCTCTTCAGCCAGGCATTCATATAATCCTACAGTTCAAACTACAATCCGGCCTCTAGCTCATAAATGCCAGAGGAGAACTGGCCCCCGACTGAGCCTGGGTTCTCCCAAGGTTTTTTTTTTCTCCATTAGGTCACCTGATGGAGTTTTAGGACACCATTAGGTCACTTGATGAAGTTTTTCGGTTCCTTGCCACTGTTGCCTTTGGCTTGCTCAGTTGGGGATATTTTGGGGATATTTAATTTAATTTTATCAATCAATAAATTCCTCTTGAAACAAACTTTGTTGTATTATTTTAATTTAATACTGTAAAGCTGCTTTGATACAATCTGTATTGTGAAAAGCGCTATACAAATAAACTTGACTTGACTTGACTTGAATGAATCACTGCTGCTAGTAGAAACGTTGCCCGCGGGACAAAAACGCTTTCAATTCATGGAAACTCCGCTGACATTTTGTTTTCAAAAAAGAAAATACAAACAACATGGTTGTACCAAAATGTCCTTTCTTAATCTCTTCTCACTTAAAGGGATGTTCGCTGCCTAGGTAACGTAGGGTAACTCCCACTGCCAACGCCCCAAGTTTAGTCAGGCAAATTAAGAAAGATCACGGCTTTAGTCAACATGTAGCCTAGGCCTATTTTCAAATAAACTAATATTTAGATTGTGTAGAAATTTAAAATGTTGTGTTTTTTGTTTTTTCCTTGTTAAAAATAAAATAAAAATAATCTGTAATACCTTACAGTAGCCACTAGATGTCTGTATAGCCCTCTACATAAATATTCAGGGCTGTGTGTTCCCAAGTTGTGGAAATGAGACATGATTGCTTAGTTTTAATAGGTTTTTAGCTACAACATAGTTACTTACAGCTATAAGACGTTTTCTTAAATAGTTTATATTTTGCAAATATTTTACACAGGACCAAATTCTTAATAAATAAAAGGTTTTCAAAAAAAATTATATTTCTTCTTGCTTGACCTTGAAGTAATCCAAAAGTAATCAGATTACATTACTTTCATATTGTGGTACTTGTATTACGTTACTGAATACTTTTTTCATTAAGTAATTTGTAACTGTAACGGAATACATTTTTAAAGTAACCCTCCCAAGTCTGCTCACACTGAAGGATCAGTGCAAGATTCTCCTTAATTGTGTGCTTACCTGATGCTTCTAGGATTGTTACAGCCACCCCCTTACGCAGCTCTGACAGGAGACGCTTATGGGACGGTATCATTATTTCAGATGGTGTCACTGGAAAGGCCTCCACTACCTCCTTAGCCATCTGTTTGGTAACATAAATAGCATTAAATAAACTTGCAAAATACATTAGCCATAGCAGAATAAGAAATTGAAATATTACACTGTCAAGGTTATGTAAAATTTTGTCTTGTTCCAAGGTTACATAAAATTGTTACCTGCATGACATAAACTCCACAGCTGTAACCATCTTGCTGTATGTATATGTTCAGTAATCCTCATCTCATGTTGTCAGATCGTTGTGGCTTCCCCGGTGTCGTGTGCTGTTCCTGTGTGGCTCTCTCTTCTCCTCGTGTGGCTCTCTCTTCTCCTCGTGTGGATTACCTTTCTTTGTGGATCATCATCGTTGTACTTCACTCTGTATGGATTGTTTATTGTTCCTGGTTCCTGAGCACATCGATCACCGCACGCCATCTCTGGGTTGCCCATTGGAGTCCCTGCGTCACCTCACCATCTGAGTGTTTGTTCCCCGACCTGTGTACTCATCTGACCAACTTCTAATAAACACCTTTTACTTGCATTTGTATCCGTCTCTGTTTCACAACAATAACAGCCTCAAGTACAGTAGTAAACTCTTTTGTAAATGATGACCTGGCCAATATTGTGTTTGCCTCTGGAGGGATGTAGTCGTCCACTGCCTGCTTCTCATCCAGAGCGTCTTGTGGAATTTTTATTCCACGAATGTGGTCATGGAGTTTTTGAAGAAACTGATTTGTTTGATTTGGTATAAAAGACATGGCACATGCACTTGAAAATGTCTAATGCCTGCTTCAGACTTGTGGTGTTCATTAGTTGTGCCTCACAGTGAGTAGCGAACTCTTTCAAGCCCTTGTCTGTTGTTCTTCTGCCAACTGCTCCATGGACTGCCTTAATTATATGGGCAGAACATAGGTGAAGAATAGTTAGTCTGCTGAAGTCTGTCATGGTGTCGTTTCCTGTAACTAAATTGTAGCTGTCCTTTAGGTAGGCATGTATATCTTGTTTGTTGAAAGACAATAGAACACTCTGGATGAGTGCCCAACTATAGTCGGATTCAACCCCGTGTATGTTGTAGAGAGTGAGTTTCCGTAACTTTGTTACAGTCTGATGCAACCAAAAAGAAATGTTTGGGATCATGTGGTCATTTGTTATTTCAGACACAGGAAGAGGAGGCTTGTCTTTTCCATGTCCTGGTAGGTTGATGCTGTAGTACAGCACTCTCTTTGCCTGACTTGGAACTCGACTCACAACCCCTCCAGTAGCATCCAAATACAGGGTAACAGGATTTCCTTTTCTGAGATGTTGTACAAGAATGACCAGTCCTGTCTCAGTGTAAAGATGCACTCCAAATGGATCCACCTGCAGATGTTGGACATATCCTGGGCAAAATCTGTATGACAGATCTGTGTCTTTCATAATTTTCTGAGTCAACATCAGCTCCAGGATCACATCATCATGCAGTCTGCAGCTTTTTTGAATTTCTCTAGAAATGACTTTGAGTATGTTTTTATTTAAACTTCTAGTAATGTTTCCAGCCATCAACTCAGGAAATGAAGCTAGCGTAAGTTCTGCCAGGAAGACTCAATCGTTCACGTCATGTATTACCTTCTCATCTATCCAATCATATCCTAATAGCCAGTATAAAAGGGTGGTACTTACACATGTCTGAGTTCGCAGATGCTGTCGCTTCAACCACCTCCATCCTCCCCATCCACCACCAAGACGGGACTTTTCCTTCATCTCCCTAACATTTCTATGCTGGGTCCTCTGATCACTTCCCCTATTTTCCTACCTAACGAAGCATCTCTCTCTTAAGCCTGGTTCAGGACTCATCTAGTTTCTGTCCTCAAAATCTGCAGTTATCTCCCTCCCAGTATACTGGTCATTCCTCAGGATCGGGACAGCCACTTCAGCAGATGAACGTGGCATTTCTTCTCCAGCTATCAAGATGCTGGGCAAATGGTCTTCCTCTGCACTTGAGTCCTAAATAAGACCAGATTTAAAAACTATCCTCGAAGCTCAGCAAGCTCTCCAGTAACAGTCCAGGTAAATATCTATTTAAACACTGGTGGTGGTGTCTGGCCAAGTGGCTTTGCATGTATTATGATGGCTGTGGTTGATCGACTGGACGGCCAGCAGCCACGTAGCAAATTAAATTGCTGCGATCAGACGACAGATCCAAAAGTGGCTGAGACCTACGCGACAGAACAAAAAGATGGCCTGTGGCCCATGTGACAGATCCAAAGGTGGCTGTGGCTCACGTGATCATAACAATATAATGGACAGTGGTCCATATGACAGAACTAAAAGATGGCCTGTGGCCCATGTGTCCTATCAAAAGATGGCCTGTGGTCCATGTGTCTTATCAAAAGATGGCCTGTGGCCCATGTGTCCTATCAAAAGATGGCCTGTGGCCCATGTGTCCTATCAAAAGATGGCCTGTGGCCCATGTGTCCTATCAAAAGATGGCCTGTGGCCATGCGTCTTATCAAAAGATGGCTTGTGGCCCATGTGTCCTATCAAAAGATGGCCTGTGGCCCATGTGTCCTATCAGAAGATGGCCTGTGGCCCACGTGACTTATCAAAAGATGGCCTGTATATAAAAAAAAATATATTAAAAAAAACATGCATAAGTTCTAATATTTTTTCTTTCTATTTTAGGAACTTCAGGAGTCACGACGGGCGGGTATACTTCCTCTACCGTTCTTTGGGGGTGGGCCCCGTCTCGGTGGATTATTACTCCACCTAATTTTTGGGGGTGAGCTGCGCCCCTGCCTTCGTCTTCAGGCAGGATATGCAGATTCCGTACCCTCGGAATGCGAGTTACGGACGGGGCCTACGCCAAAGAATTTGATTGTTTGCTGAGCTCTTAAATAAATGTTCATTGTCACAGTATTAATTCTCCCGAGTCTTTCTGGTAGAACTGGTGTTTCCCTCAGATTTTTGTAGTACACATTACTTACTCCTTGTACCACTTCTTTGGCAATCTTGCCTCTCTTCTGGTAACTAGCTGGCCGGGACCTTATCTCCGGTTTCAAATGGGTTACCTTACCAATTCTTGTCACCTGAATTGGAATTCGTTTGTCACTGCTCAATGGTTTGTGACGTGCAGTGGCGTACCGGACACCCCCGCAGCCCCCGCGGTGCGTGGGGGCCCAGCCTCTTTGGAGGGCCCCGCCCAGGCCCTTCTAAAAGGCGTTCACACACCACATAGGATAGAACGTGTTTTTGCTTTGAAAAACTCAAGACGCGGCAAATGAATTTGAGATGCATTTAGAATGCCGTGTCATGCTGGAGAACCGGCACGCAAAGCGTAAAGGTAGTGCAATGATTGAAAAAGTACGTGAAAAACTCTTAATAATGCAAAATAATTTTCTAAAACAGCAATCAGGGAAAATCAATTTTCTCTTACATTTGACTTGTCATTAACACTATAGCCTACAAACACAATGTGTTTGAAGAGCAAATTTTACGCTTAACTGGCTATGATATTAAAAGATCGAACTGCTGAAGAGCCCAGTATATGAACGCAGCGCATGAAGTTTTACATTAAGCATCTCACGACCTGTCACCAGACTTTGCCATGCAATTGTTATCGTTCAGAAATGCGCTGAAGCCCGAAATGGAGATTGAGCGTGGCTCCATTGCAGATCTTGCGCAGCTGTTGTTTATTAAACACCACTCTATTCTGCCCAGTGTCCCCGATGTTGCAACAGCTCTCAAGTTGTTCCTGACTTTACCTGTAACGGTTGCAACTGCTGAAAGATCGTTCTCGAAGTTGAAATTGATCAAGACATTCAGGGCCGCGGGAAGAGGTTTTAGGTTTTAGGGGGGGATAGGGGAATCACCACTTTTGAATAAGAAACAATATCAAGACTATAAAACTCCTCAAAAAACGCGCACACACTCAAACCTGACTGCACATCACATTTTTGACTTTATTGATTCTGCTTTTATTCCGGAGTCCCTTTTATTTTATTGCTCCGGAGTCGCATATCAGTCACAAAATGCGCCACGGGGAAGAAAAAAACATCTATAGCCTAAGTCGCATTTTTTTTAGAAATTTATTTCACAAAAAATAAATAAAAAAATGTTACAGACAGTTCTCCGTTACGGACGTGAGCGCTCTAAAGCGGCACTAAAATAATGTTTTAAAACTTTCACAGAGACCTCAAACTGAAAGCACAAAGCCTGTCTTTAAATTTAATTTCGTTTTGTATTAATTGTATCTTAATTTTAATCGATGTTTCATCAACAAATTGTCTGGATTTAATAAGAAGTAGCCTAAATATAGGCTATTAGAAAATAAATAATCAGGATACGGAGGCGCTGGCGAACCTGGAGCTCGTCTCATAATGAAACTCAGCGTAGGCCTATAAGGTAGCCTATTGCCTCACAGACCTGAGACATATAGATAGCTTGAAATGTCTACTTTTAAGCAGAACAATTCAAAACGAAAGAAAACAGACTGCGCTGCTTATGTAATTCGTATGAAATGTGCATTTCTCTCTGGCGCTGCGAAGATCGCGAGTCGTCAACTTCATCTGTCTAGCCGACACTGACATAAAAAATAACTGTTTTATTAGTAAACAATTAAAATGTCTCCTGCTATATTTTACATATTTGCCTGTTCCTTACAAAACACTGACGATGGGGTTTTTGACTTTTTTTTTGAGCAGCTGCGGGCAAATTCTTTCGACACAAACACACACACACACACAATATTACGTAACACTCTGCGCTTATGTTTTAAAAAGATAATTTAACATATAAATAACCATTTTTAAATAGCCCTCTTAAAGTGTTTATTACAAATAAATGACTAAATGCTAAAAATGTATACATTTTAATGAACAAACATATGCGTTGCATTTACAATTCTGTGAAAACAGCACCCCCACTTCCCGCGGCCCTGACGACATTCCTCCGGAGCACAATGTCGCAAGAAAGACTGTCGAGTTTAGCTCTCTTGAGTAGGCTATTGAGAATGCCCGTGCTCGCAACATTGACATTAAAGATGCAGTGAAAGACTTTGCGCACCAAAACGCGCAGAGACCACAAAGGATTCGCTAGATGTTTTGTTTGCCAGTTGATCGTCAGAAGTTGGTATGTGAATTTCTTTAAATGTAAAGTAGTTCTTTAAATGTAGCATATCGTAAAATGTAGAGTCATTCTTTTTTCTTTTACTGTTCATTTTTTTAATACAGAATAATTTATTTTCTACAATTACGCATACTTGTGTAGGCCAGCTTAGACTTGTTCTGCACCTTTTATTGAGCCTATACTGTTAAATAAAATACGTAGACTGGGGCCATTGTGTGTTATTATTATTAATATTATTATTAGCCTATTGGATGATCCTCATGCTATTGCTAAAATAACAATCAAATTGAGGCAGCGGCACTTTTAATGCCTCCACGTTCAGACTAATTATTTATTCCAGCGGATATTTCTTACTAAAAAGCGATATCAAAACCAGTAGGCCTACGCATATTTGTAATGTTATTCAATAATAACATAAAATGCACCAATGCAATGCTAATTTTCACATTCATTACTGTTAAATCAGTTCTGTAAATGGGGAAGACGGACTCAATAGTATACTGCAGCAGATGCGCCATACAATTTTTATTCGTGGCATAGCATCACTGCTGGTGGGAGGGGCCCCGTCGCCTTCTTTGCGGGGGGGCCTCAGAGATGTGCGGTACGCCACTGTTTGTGTGTAATATGAAAATATAATGTGCATTGAAAGTTTGAAAGGAACATGATGCCTTGACTGTCACAAATGGACACCGATACTTTCGACTATGAGTGACCTTTAAGTGCTGGTATGTAAAAACCAGTGTGCAGCAGGGATTTGCTTTACGAAATATTTCATAAATTACACGTGTCCATGATTTCTGCAATTTTCTGCTACCCGGCAAAGGCCTTATCTTTTTCCATTTCCGTGTGGATATGTACATTGTAAAAGACTTGGGTCCTGGCCTTGTGGTTCTGTATGGCTTCTTGTGATGTTGCTGTTGGTCCGCAGATGTTGGTGCCACGTCACGCTCTCCATCGCTGTCTGTCAGACCCACAGGTGAGAGATGGTCCGCAGATGTTGGTGCCACGTCACACTCTCCATCGCTGTCTTTATGGTCCCCAGGTGAGAGATGGTCCGCAGATGTTGGTGCCACGTCACGCTCTCCATCGCTGTCTTTATGGTCCCCAGGTGAGAGATGGTCCGCAGATGTTGGTGCCACGTCGCACTCTCCATCGCTGTCTATCAGACCCACAGGTGAGAGATGGTCTGCAGATGTTGGTGCCACGTCGCGCTCTCCATCGCTGTCTTTATGGTCCCCAGGTGAGAGATGGTCCGCAGATGTTGGTGCCACGTCGTGCTCTCCATCGCTGTCTTTATGGTCCCCAGGTGAGAGATGGTCTGCAGATGTTGGTGCCACGTCACGCTCTCCATCGCTGTCTTTATGGTCCCCAGGTGAGAGATGGTCCGCAGATGTTGGTGCCTCGTCGTGCTCTCCATCGCTGTCTGTCAGACCCACAGGTGAGAGATGGTCCGCAGATGTTGGTGCCACGTCGTGCTCTCCATCGCTGTCTGTCAGACCCACAGGTGAGAGATGGTCTGCAGATGTTGGTACCAGGTTACACTCTCCATCGCTTTCTGTCAGACCCACAGGTGAGAGATGGTCCGCAGATGTTGGTGCCACGTCACGCTCTCCATCGCTGTCTGTCAGACCCACAGGTGAGAGATGGTCCGCAGATGTTGGTGCCACGCGTGCTCTCCATCGCTGTCTGTCAGACCCACAGGTGAGAGATGGTCCGCAGATGTTGGTGCCACGTCACGCTCTCCATCGCTGTCTGTCAGACCCACAGGTGAGAGATGGTCCGCAGATGTTGGTGCCACGTCACGCTCTCCATCGCTGTCTGTCAGACCCACAGGTGAGAGATGGTCCGCAGATGTTGGTGCCACGCGTGCTCTCCATCGCTGTCTGTCAGACCCACAGGTGAGAGATGGTCCGCAGATGTTGGTGCCACGTCACGCTCTCCATCGCTGTCTGTCAGACCCACAGGTGAGAGATGGTCCGCAGATGTTGGTGCCACGTCACGCTCTCCATCGCTGTCTGTCAGACCCACAGGTGAGAGATGGTCCGCAGATGTTGGTACCAGGTTCCACTCTCCATCGCTGTCTGTCAGACCCACAGGTGAGAGATGGTCCGCAGATGTTGGTACCAGGTTCCACTCTCCATCGCTGTCTGTCAGACCCACAGGTGAGAGATGGTCTGCAGATGTTGGTACCAGGTTACACTCTCCATCGCTGTCTGTCAGACCCACAGGTGAGAGATGGTCTGCAGATGTTGGTGCCACGTCGCGCTCTCCATCGCTGTCTGTCAGACCCACAGGTGAGAGATGGTCCGCAGATGTTGGTGCCAGGTCACACTCTCCAGCGCTGTCTTTATGGTCCCCAGGTGAGAGATGGTCTGCAGACTTTCCATCACAGTCTTTATCATCACAGTTTTTTGTATTCATGACATGTGTTCTGACTCCTCTTCTATTTTCATTCCACACAACATAAAGCCATTTACGGTATTGTGAAGTATTGATTACAAACACAGCTGTAGACAGTTCTGGCCATACCTCTGAACTCCAATGTGTTTTCTTCTTTGTTATATTGACACCATGGAACTTGTCCTCCACATGTACTCCATAAATCATGTTTCCTAATTTTTTGACCTCTCTTCACTCTACCCATGTCGACATGAAACACATTCTAAAGTAATATCTTGGTAATAAAGCTGTAATCACCTACTCTTCACGACAATCTGCATCAAAGCTTGAATGACAGCTGCAGTTTTTCCGTATTGAACGCGCAGAATGAGTGACAGTGTCGTGTAATGACGCAACAGAACGTTTTAAGACAAAGTAGAAGCCTCCAATGTAATATAAATAATTTTTTAATGACTTCATGCTGCATAAAACTATTATTTTTTAAATGTGTAGGCTACATAACTGTATATTGATCGTATTTATTTCAAAATATAAATATTTGTAAAAATTCTGTAAGATCTGTTAAGCGCAATTCCAAATAAGGCCAGTTAGTGTCACCAACACAATTATAAGTGTGCGTGTGTGTGTGTTTGATACTGGTGTTCCCTAAGTTATGGGGTCCAAATATCCACAGAAATATAGTAATACCAATCAATTTTGACCTTGTGGAATTTTGTGTGTGTGTGTGTGTGTGTGTGTGTGTGTGTGTGTGTGTGTGTGTGTGTGTGTGTGTGTGTGTGTGTGTGTGTGTGTGTGTGTGTGTGTGTGTATGTGTTTGTTGTGTTTTCTGAAAATGTAAAAATGCAGAAATTGTTGTTTGATACGTAGGTTTAGAGGTAGGTTTATTGTAGGACAGAATATACAGTTTGAATATATGCCTATGGAATATCCGCTAAAAAACATGAAAACCCAACTTATGCTTGTTAAAACTTACTTATACTCAACAAGTTATTTTGAAATGTATTTTTCATTTTTATTCATTGGAACCCAGTGGGTACTTGGGAGAAAGCTCTCAGTATTGATGATGATTAGGTTTAGTTAAGTCAATTAGAAATATACTGACTTGCAATGGAATGGTTTGAAAAGTCATAGAAAACTCTCCTGAGTCTCTGTATTTCCCTAAATATTCAGAGTAAGATAAAATAAGAATCACTGTTCATTTTGCAAGAAATACCATAATTAAAGGGTCTTTGGCATAAATTGTCATTTTTAATTAGCGGGTGCATGATCCAGTAATAATCTATATTTTAAAACAAATGACGGTATTGTTTTTTAATATGTTTAGTATTTTGTATTTTCAAGATATACAGTTTGTAGTAAGTGACATAGTTATTTAGATACTTATTTATTTTATATACAAAATCATGAATATTTTTATTGTGGTGTTTCTATTTTTTTCTATTCTGCCACTGGCCAATGCATATGGAAAAAGGACCAAGTCCAAGCATATTTAAGTGCTTCCCTGATGTTGTAAGAAATACAGCATTTTAATGAACAAGTAAAAAAAAAAAAATTCTTTGTAACATATTTAAGAACTCATATTTAACTCTATTTTTGCATTCTTGACAGTTATATTTGAGGATTGTTTACTAAGATCAGTACTTAGTATATAAAAAAAAAATCCTGACATTAAATTGTAGTTGTATAAATATGTATAGGCCTATTTATCAACTTTTTAAAAAATATATATTTGAATCTTGCAGACTTCCATATAAACAATGCAAAACCACAAGTGTGTAAACATTTTATTTAACATTTGGACATAGTAACATATCTAACACAGACAAAACATATGACATTTAGTTATTGTAAAAGAAAAAAAGAGAGTTTGTCTTATGTCAATTGCCCCCCTCTACTGAGTTTTACATCTCTCTCTTCCTAATGGATAAAGCCATTACAAAAAGAAGTTTAATTTGGTCATGAATTTTTCCACCAGTAGGGGTAAAAGGAGAGGTTATGAAATGTGTCCCCTGTCCTCCTCTACTGAATGACACTGGTTTGATGTCTCTGTCTCCCTGATGGACAAAACTATTACTAAAATAAAGTTACTTTTAGACGTGCAATACCCATTACAGCCAGTAGGGGTAAAAGGGGAGGTTATGAAATGTGTCCCCTGTCCTCCTCTACTGAATGACAGTGGTTTGATGTCTCTGTCTCCCTGATGGACAAAACTATTGCAATTTTTTTTTTTTTTAGACATGCAATACCCATTACAGCCAGTAGGGGTAAAAGGGGAAGTTGTGAAAGTTGTCACCTGTCCTCCTCTATTGAATGACAGTGGTTTGATGTCTCTGTCTCCCTGATGGACAAAACTATTAAAACATTTATTTTTATTTTTTAGACATGCAATACCCATTTCAGCCAGTAGGGGTAAAAGGGGAAGTTGTGAAAGATGTCCCCTCTCCCCCTTTACTGAATGACAGTGGTTTGAGGTCTCTGTCTCCCTGATGGACAAAGCTATTACAAAATGAATGTTAATTTCTGACGTGCTATACCCTTTTCCCAAAGAAGGGGTAAAAAAAAAAAAGAGAGGTTGTGAAAAAGACCCCTCTGTTAATTTTAAGTTCGGCACCTCTACCGAACTGCACTGGTCTCATGTCAATGGGCCCTTTAAAATAAAAAGCTGAAACAAAAACACACCCTTTGCGTTGTTACAGTTAGAAACGGAGAAAAGTTGCACTTTCCGGATTTAACCTGGTGCGTTCAAGCACCCACTTCAGCAGTGACACGAGTAGCGTAATGACGTACCTCTCTAGGCCCCGCCCACTCGCGGCCAACGGAAGGCGGGCAGTTGGAAAAGCAAATGCGGTCATTTTATATACTGTCTATGGGTCATTCGGCGGTAGCATTAAACACGCGGAAGAAGAAGTATTAGCAACATCGTACATGCTGTTCAAAAGCAGTGTATATACATCCACACTCTCTGTCTGTCCTCCTAGACCTGAACATACCTCTGTCGGCACTATCTGTTTCTCTGGGTTAAAGGTGAACTAAGTAACTTTTTTTACCTTAACTGAACAGCTTCGGAGTCATTGGAATGGTTATATTACTTATTTCGGGTTGAATGGTGGTCGTTTCGCACCCCCCTGGTGCCCGTGAGCGGAAAATACGCACTTGCAACTTTGAGCCGGCGGGTCGCCGGCCGCCGCGTCAGGAAGTATCGCGTGATATCAGGTCTCGCGATGTAAACAATTGCTTTACGGCCAAAAGAAATCTGCTAAAATGCTGTCATTATTGCGCTCCCTCACGCTGTCCGAACCCGAATGAAGACGACGTTTTAAAGAATGTCCCATCTGCTTTGATGTCGTTGATCTATAGCCTCTGGTGTCTGAGAATCACCAACGAGTTTTTACGACAGTGTTGTCAAATATCTATTCCGAAGCTGTGGGGGGAGCTCTAGAGAGAAACCTGCGAGCAAAAAGCGAGAATACAGCGAAGAAGTCCCGAAGCTACTGAGTGCTGCTTTAAAGCCTAACAATTATAAAATTAGATCCTTGTTTTTAAGAGAGATTATTTCTACGCCTTATGTTATTTCAACGCTATCTCACGACCAATTCGTACGAATGATAAAAAGATGGCTAATTCGTAATTTGTACGATTTGTCTAAACCCACGTGATGGGTAGGTTTAGGGGCGGGGTCAGGGGTAGGTCATTCGTATGAATTCATACGAATTGGCCAATTCGTAAAATATGTACGATTTTACAAAAATCGTACTAATTCGTACGAGTGAGGTCGTATGAATTCGTACGAATTAGCCACTTTGTAAAATGTGTACGTTTTCCCGTGAGATCGGGTTGGTTATTTTCTACTGGAACAGTTTCTTTAATAATGTAAATTGTACTCAAGTTTAGTCATTACCTCAAAAATTCCTCCTTACAAATAAGGTTAAAGAAATCTCATAAATTAATTCATAGAGTTTATCCTACAAAGGTATTCCTACAAAAATTTAAAATTGATATTGATTTAAAATGTTCTTTCTGTGAATGCGCCACTGAAACAATTTCTCATTTGTTTTGGTCTTGCCAATATACCCAGTATTTTTGGAATAATGTGGAGGTTTTCATTGCTGATAATATTTATCTTATAAACATGTGATTTTGGGTTATCAAGGATCGCTCTTTAAAGGATGTTGGTTTTATTATACATTTTATTTTATTTTTATGTAAATTTCACATTCATAAATGCAAGTTTAAAAAAGGCAAACCTCTTTTTATGGTGCTTGAAAAGGAGATTAAAATGTATGTAGATGTGATGTCAAAATCTAAAAATAGTAAAGCAATTAAAACAATTAATATATGCTCCTCCTTCAACATTTTCACATAATATAAAAAAATTAAATATAATGAATGGTGTTGACCTGCAAAGTATATTTTCTGTATTTAAATTGCATTGTGATATCCTATGGAATTGTTATATGTATAATGTATATCTGTTTGTAAACTGATGCTTATGTACCCTCTCGTCTTTTTATTATTATTTATTTATTTATTTTTAAAATTATTATTATTATTTATTTATTTTTTCCTCTCCCTCGTTCCTTCTTGTTGAGGCATGTGAAATATTTTCTGTTATATGAGATATGGCACTGTACATGCTACCTGCTGTTGACAATAAAGCATAAAAAAAAAGTATTAGCAACATCAAATAATTATGTAATTCAAAACTACATATAATGTGTACAAAGTCTGTGCAATCAATCAAAGACTAAAATAAGTTGAAAGATGCCACACAACAAAGTAAGGTCTATTTAATTGAATGGGGGAAAGTTTTTATCTAGAGAGATTTTTTTATATTTAATTTAAAATTTTAGCTGGCCCAATTTTGTGTTTTTGTAATTTTATTTATTTTCTGTATTTTTTTAGATTTAGTTACTTTGGGCCAATATAAACTAAAATGAGAAACGTTGCCTTGGCAAACGTAGCTGAAATAAATTTAGTTTAACTTTGTATTTTATCTCAATAAATGAAATGTTTATGGTTTTAGTTAACAATAATAACCCTGATCTCGATAGGCTACTGAAAAAGCAGTCATACTTGTATTTGCAGTGCTTTATACAATATAGTAAATAGACCATCAGTGTGAGTTTCTCAAAATTCAATTAGCTACAACTCAGAGGATATTGACAGTGAATTAAATTTCTTAGGAAAAGTAGTTTTACAAACATTCTATAAACATCTTAAAGACATTTTCATAACTATTTCTCTAATGTCTGAAAGGAACATTATTGCAGATGAGCGAACACTTGCAGATGTAAATGCAGGCATCAAGAAGTCTCCGTGATGTATAGCCTATACGTGTGCTATCCGGGACAAGTCACTGGAATCTGAAAACAGGATAACATTAGAAGTGATCAAAAATATAATTAGGCCTATGAACACTTTGTCAGTGGCCTATAAGCAAGAGCAAATGCTCTAATAAAGATGGATACAGCATTTTGCTCCACAAGGTGGCGATATGGCACTCTCTCAATGTAAATCTTCTTTGTCAAAAAATATTATGTAAAATATATTATATCTCAGTAGTAAAATGGAGTGGAAAAAAATTAACAATGGCGCAGCATGTTCTGCTTCTAGTTGAAATGTCACTTGTATTGTTTTGTATAGTTGTTTTAGTTCTGGCGCCCCCCTGTGGTAGTTCTCTAGAAATATAAGTGATCACATTTCATGCAGTCAGCTTCTCCTCGATCTTTGGATGCCATCCTTTGTTTTGCGTTTGTGAAAGCATCATCTGTAAGTTAATTCTTCATTATATAATGCTTGATGATATATATTTGCATATATTTGTGATAGGTTTATTTGAAGCTTTGATTTAAAGTTATTTTTTGTGATAGCCTTTAGCTATTAGCCTAGCCTTTCTTTGATACAGCATTCAATGTGTTGATTCCATTCTACTTTGACGTGATAACTTCACTATATGAGTCAATATCTGTATTTGTTGCTATTTTCTTTGTTATTCGATAATTCCATTTAAGTAAATTGATGATACTGATTTAATTTGGGTATTTTCAGATACGAGTTTCAGAACTACATGAATGGTCTTTAGTCATTGTATTATTGTTCTGATTATTGTTTATTTTGCTGTTATTTACAGTTTTACTCCTAATTCATAATGTACCTGGCATCTTATTAAACGGCAAAGACTAAGATGAATCCTGACTCATCTGTACTTTATGGATGGAGTTTGGCTGGCTGTTAAATTGCATCTGTACATGCAAGGAGAACAGTACAGTAAAAAGATGATAATCCTACAAGCAAATCAAGTTACATGGCAGAAGATTGCAGTCATATTTGTACCATGAACCATGACGAGAAACCTACATCCTCTGCTGAGGAAAACGCAGAGAAAACCATGAGCACAGAAGACCGAGCTTCTGAGGCGGGCTCAAAGCACTCACGTTCATCACGATCAACGAGATCATCAAGATCATCAAGGATGTCAGCTAGCATAGCTGCAGCCACTGCACGGGCTCAAGCAGAAGCGGCACGAACTCGTGTATTGTTTGTAAAGAAAGAGAATGCAATCAAACTGGATAAGATTAAATTAGAAATGACCCATAAACTGGACACAGCCAAAATGGAAGCAGATTTGGAGGTGCTCCAACATGAAAAGGAACAAGCTGCTGCTTTGGCCCAGGCAGAAGTGCTAGAAGCAGCGGTAGCAGCAATTGAGGACAGCGTTTCCAGTGCTAGCTTCTCTGTGTCTTCACATAGCAAAGTGGAGCGCACCAAAGACTATGTTGAAACACAAAGTGGGGTGGACCTAAATGAACCAAAAGAGACATACATGCAGAATTCAAATTACAGTAGCAAGCTGTACCCTGAGGCCTCAGACCCCAACTGCTCTGCCCATAGTACCATTAAAATGAACCGTGTACAGGATGCCTTCACTGAATTGCCATCTCAGCCGTTTGATCAGTCATTCAGTGATGAAGTTAAACAGGAAACATATGATCCTCATGCTTCTTGTTTCTCTCAGAGGGAACCTATCTCGGCATGGCCACATTCAGTACCGTTTCACCAGCCAGAAGCCTCAGGTATTTTGGACTTAGCAAAATATTTAGCACGTCGTGAGCTTGTAAATACAAGTCTCGTTAAGTTTGATGACAGACCTGAGAGTTTTAGAGCATGGAAATCAGCTTTTGTTGGAGCCACAGAGGGTGTAGGCCTCACAGCTGGTGAAGAGCTGGACCTGCTTATTAGGTGGCTCGGCAAAGAATCATCTGATCATGTGAAAAGGTTACGGTCAGTTCATGTCAGAGATCCTAAGGCAGCACTATACGTCGCCTGGGAAAGATTAACAGAATGTTATGGTGCGCCAGAGGTGATTGAAAATGCACTTCTGCAAAGGCTTGAAAACTTTCCCAGGGTTCTTAGTAAGGACTTTATCAAGTTAAGAGAGTTAGGTGATCTCCTGACAGAACTAAAGGCAGCCAAGCAAGATGGCTATCTGCCCGGGCTAACATATCTGGATACTGCTAGAGGAATAAACCCCATAGTGGAAAAGCTACCACACTTTCTTCAAGAGAAATGGCTCTCTCACGGCATGAAATATAAAGAACAGTATAATGCCTCCTTTCCTCCTTTCTGGTATTTTGTTAGCTTCGTCTGTTATGAGGCAAAAGCCAGAAACGATCCAAGCTTCACAATTGCCGGTCCTCCTAAAGGTGAGAAATTCTTGAGCAAACAAACACACCAGAGGATGCCCATTTCTGTTCATAAAATTGATGTTTCTCAAAATGCCTACCCCAGTAAGGACTCGGGCACCAGTGATGAAAAGACTAAGAACTGTCCAATACATAACAAGCCTCATCCACTGCAAAAGTGTCGTGGTTTCCGGATGAAGCCATTGGAGGAACGAAAGGCCTACTTAAAAGAAAATGGTATCTGCTTTCGATGTTGTGCATCTTCTTCCCACATTGCACGCAATTGCAAAGCTTCAGTGAGGTGTACAGAATGTGATAGGGAAGACCACACCACTGCCCTCCACCCAGGACCAGCACCATGGGTCTCCAAAATCTCAACCTCTTCAGAGCATGGCGGGGAGGAAGAACGTTCATCGCCTTCTGTGAACAGTGCCTGTACTAAAGTCTGTGGGGATGGTTTGTCAGCTAAATCTTGTTCTAAGATATGCTTAGTTAGAGTGTATCCTAATGGCAGTCCAGAAACCGCTGTCAAGATGTATGCAATGCTCGATGACCAGAGCAACAGGTCACTAGTAAGATCAGAGTTTTTCGAGCTTTTCTGCATTAATAGTCTGGCTTCTCCTTATCTCATGAAAACCTGTGCTGGAACTATTGAAGCTTCTGGAAGGAGAGCTGATGGATTTCAGATAGAGCCAGTTAGCGGTGGTATTAACCTGGCTCTACCTACTCTAATCGAGTGCAATGATATTCCAGATAACAGGGCAGAAATACCTACCCCAGAGGTTGCTCAAAATCATCCTCATCTTAGAAGAATAGCCTCTGAGATTCCAGAAATTGATGACAGTGCCCAGATCCTCATGCTGTTGGGTCGTGATGCTCTGAGAGTCCATAAGGTGAGACGCCAGATAAATGGGCCTCATAATGCTCCTTTTGCGATTAAAACAGATTTAGGCTGGCTTATAGTTGGAGATGTATGCTTGGGTAATTCTCACAAACCAAGTGTGTTGAGTTACAAGACACATGTGCTGGACAATGGTAGAACCTCATACTTTCCACCATGTCAAAGTCACATTAACTTGAAGGATAACTTAAGTCTCACAGCTGAAGTACAAGGTATCCCTTATTTCTATAAGGGTGCAAGGAGAGAAAACCACCTTGGCTGTTCGGTGTTCAGGCGCACAAGGGATGACAACAAGCATGCTCTGTCTGTTGAGGATCATCTCTTCCTGGAGATCATGGACAGTGAGTTTTCCAGAGATAGTGACAATAGCTGGGTGGGTCCGCTTCCTTTCAGATACCCAAGGCCTCAACTTCCCAATAACAGAGAGCATGCTCTCACTCGGCTCTGCTCTCTTCGTCGCACTTTGCTGAAAAAAACAGAGATGAAACAGCAATTTACAGACTTCATGCAAAGATTGTTTGAAAATGATCATGCCGAGTATGCTTCTCCCCTAAGTGATGACCAGGAACGCTGGTATTTACCATTCTTCGGGGTTTATCATCCTAAAAAGCCCAACCAAATCAGAGTGGTGTTTGACTCTAGCGCCCAATATCAGGGTCTGTCTCTGAATAGCGTCCTTTTGACAGGACCAGATTTGAACAACAGCTTGTTAGGTGTGCTGATTCGATTCAGGAAGGAGCCTGTTGCTGTGACGGCAGATATACAGCAGATGTTCCACTGTTTCACAGTGAAAGAAAACCACAGAGATTATTTGAGGTTCCTGTGGTTCCGTGACAATGATCTCGACAAGGATGTAATTGAATGTAGGATGAAAGTCCATGTGTTCGGAAATAGCCCTTCCCCAGCAGTGGCTATCTACGGACTTCATCGGGCTGCCAAAGAAGGAGAGCCTATGCATGGAACTGACACGTATAACTTTGTGAAGAGAGATTTTTATGTGGACGACGGTCTGAGATCATTTCCGACTGCTTCTGAAGCTGTTGATTTACTTCAGAGGACACAGGCATCCCTGGCAGAATCGAATCTAAGGCTCCACAAGATAATGTCAAACAGCCCACTAGTGTTGGCGGCCTTTCCACCTGAAGACTGTGCTGTAGGTATCAAAGATCTTGATTTCGGAGATGAATCCATGCCTTCTCAACGTAGTCTTGGCCTGAACTGGAGAATATCAACAGATACCTTTACATTCCACTCACCAGATAACAGCAAACCTTTGACTCGTCGTGGCATTCTCTCCACTGTTAACAGCATTTATGACCCTTTAGGCTTTGCAGCACCTGTCACGATTCATGGAAGATTCCTGTTAAGAGAGCTGTCAAAGGGAATTGATAACTGGGACGAGCCCCTCTCAGAAGAGAAATGCAGAGAGTGGGAAATGTGGAGAAATTCATTGCAAGACCTGGAGAGAGTTCATGTTCAGAGGACATATAGCCTGAAGTCACTCTCAAAAGCAAAATTTACAGAGCTGTGTATATTTTTAGATGCCTCTGTCAAAGCTATTGGAGCAGTAGCATACCTCAAGACTGTTCATGAAGATGGACAGACCAACGTTGGTTTCGTCTTAGGTAAAGCTAAATTGACACCTCCAGATGAACCTACTATCCCTAGGTTAGAACTTTGCGCAGCTGTGTTAGCTGTCGAGATCTCAGATTTCATCTTGGACGAGATTGATTTTAAACCAGACTCTGTGAAGTTTTTCTGTGACAGCAAGGTCGTATTGGGTTACATACACAATGAAAGCAGGAGGTTCTATGTGTATGTGCACAATCGTGTTCAAAGAATCAGGCAATCATCGAAGGTTGAGCAATGGAATTTTGTCCCTACAGAGCACAATCCAGCTGACTGTGCCTCTAGGTCTGCTCCAGCTTCTCTTCTTACAAACACCATGTGGCTGACTGGACCAGATTTTCTTTATGGATCTTTGGAAAGTGATCTAACCTTGCAAGATACTTTTGAGCTGGTGAGTCCAGAGACAGATTCCGAGGTTCGTCCTTTACCTCAAGTGAGCACTGCTGCCACAAGTATAACTGAGAAACCACTTAACCCAGAACGTTTTGAGCGCTTTTCCACATGGAACTCTCTGTTGAGAGCTGTGACATGCTTGATCCATGTTGCCCGATCCTTTCATTCTATGTCTAAAGGACAGACCTGCAAACGTATAAGCTGGCATAAATGTCATCAACCTTATTGCCTGAGTGAGTTGGCCCAAGCCAAAAAGGTCATCCTTCTTTCAGTCCAAAAGTCTGTCTTTCCTGGAGAGTACAGTGCTCTTATGAGACATGTTGAAATCTCTCAGAATAGTCCTCTCATTAAGTTGAATCCTGTTCTGGGTGAAGATGGGCTAATCAGAGTTGGTGGTCGTTTAACACATGCACCTGTGGTCAGTGATGAGAGATATCCCATTGTTTTACCTGGGCGACATCATATCTCCACCTTACTAATTCGTCACTTCCATGATCAAGTGAAGCATCAGGGCCGTCTTTTCACAGAAGGAGCTCTGCGCACTGCAGGATTCTGGCTGATTAATGGAAAGAGATCTATTAGTAGTGTCATACATAAATGTATTGTATGTCGGAAGTTGCGCGGGAATACAGAGAGTCAAAAAATGGCTGACCTTCCAGAGGAGCGTCTCAGTCCATCCCCACCTTTCACTTATGTTGGCTTGGATGTGTTTGGTCCTTTCTCTGTCTCAGCTCGTCGTACAAGAGGAGGTCATGCAGAGAGCAAGCGTTGGGCTATTCTCTTCACTTGTATGTCAACGCGAGCTGTTCACATAGAGTTAATTGAATCCCTTGACACCTCCAGTTGTATAAATGCACTACGGAGATTCTTTGCCATTAGAGGGCCCGTGAAACAATTCCGGTCAGATTGTGGAACTAACTTTGTAGCTGCAAGCAAAGAACTGGGATTCTCCAAGTTGATGAAGGAACCAGAGATGCAAGAATACCTCACCAACTGCTCTTGCTCATGGGAATTCAATCCGCCCCATGCTTCACACATGGGGGGAGCTTGGGAACGTCTGATAGGAGTAGTGAGAAGGATTTTGGATTCAATGTTGATGCAGTATGCGTCTCGTCCCCTCTCACATGAGGTCCTATGCACATTCATGGCTGAAATTTCTGCAATAATTAATGCAAGGCCCTTAGTTCCAATCTCCTCAGACCCTGACTCACCTCTTATACTGACCCCTGCTATGCTTCTGACCCAGAAGATTGGTGCTCCTCCATCTCCTGGGAACTTCTCAGGTAGTGACATGTTCAGACAACAGTGGAAGCAGGTGCAGAGTCTTGCTGACAATTTTTGGTATCGCTGGAGACGTGAATATCTCCCAACACTACAAAGTCGTCGCAAGTGGAATAGTACTCAACCTGACATTCAAGAAGGAGATCTTGTACTCCTAAAAGACAATCAGAGCCCTCGTAACAAGTGGCCTATGGCTCTTGTGTCCCAAGTATTTCCAAGCACTGATGGGAGAGTACGTAAGGTTCAGTTGAAAGTTACTAAAAATGGATCTGGAAAGGAAGTAAAGTATCTCAGACCAATTACAGAGGTTGTTCTTCTGTTGCCTAAGGAAAATTAAGACTTAAATGAGACATCCTTAGGATGTCTGGCGGGGAGTGTTCTGCTTCTAGTTGAAATGTCACTTGTATTGTTTTGTATAGTTGTTTTAGTTCTGGCGCCCCCCTGTGGTAGTTCTCTAGAAATATAAGTGATCACATTTCATGCAGTCAGCTTCTCCTCGATCTTTGGATGCCATCCTTTGTTTTGCGTTTGTGAAAGCATCATCTGTAAGTTAATTCTTCATTATATAATGCTTGATGATATATATTTGCATATATTTGTGATAGGTTTATTTGAAGCTTTGATTTAAAGTTATTTTTTGTGATAGCCTTTAGCTATTAGCCTAGCCTTTCTTTGATACAGCATTCAATGTGTTGATTCCATTCTACTTTGACGTGATAACTTCACTATATGAGTCAATATCTGTATTTGTTGCTATTTTCTTTGTTATTCGATAATTCCATTTAAGTAAATTGATGATACTGATTTAATTTGGGTATTTTCAGATACGAGTTTCAGAACTACATGAATGGTCTTTAGTCATTGTATTATTGTTCTGATTATTGTTTATTTTGCTGTTATTTACAGTTTTACTCCTAATTCATAATGTACCTGGCATCTTATTAAACGGCAAAGACTAAGATGAATCCTGACTCATCTGTACTTTATGGATGGAGTTTGGCTGGCTGTTAAATTGCATCTGTACATGCAAGGAGAACAGTACACAGCAGTTTCTGTAAATGATTGTACAGAAGACACCAGAAAATAGTGCCATTTGTGCCTGTCTAAAAGTAATGGCCTAGGCTACAGAGTATTTCAAAGACATAATTGCAAACGATATACAGTTCTGCTATCTAGAAAACTAGTCAGAAGTACCAGTCACATCCACCCCGATATCTTTAAAACAGGATTGTTGGTTAATTTCAGCCAAGAAGCTCTAAATTGGTTAGGGTTAGTGTGAGCTAGTTCCAGCCAGATGGACAACCAGGGCTGGAAATCACTGGGGACAGTTGGGAATTTTATATATTTTTATTAATATTTTTATCACTTTCAATGACTTTTAATTTTCAGATGTATTAAATATAAAATATTCTATAATCTTATTACAGTTTTTCTCAATTGCTAAAACACTAAAACCCATTGGCTGAACAAAGTTCTCAGTTGCCTGAACTCATTTAGCTAATTGTGCAGTCTTGTTGTCAATACCTTAAACCATTTCACATGGTAAAACACAATTTGCAGATCTCACTTAGACTTTTCAGCAAAACTCTAAACACGTCACTTTCTCATTCTCAAAACACACTCTAATGCACATGTCATCCACACTGGTACACAAGTGGCAACAATCAAATACAAATAGAGAACACGTGTCATTGATTGAACACAACCACTCAAAACTGATTTAACCTGTGTCAAATGATGCCCAAAGACAAGAAGAAGCACACTGATCACATGTTTACTCCTTTGATTTTTGTCCCTTTTAGTATTGTATTCTGTAGTACAGTGCATTGTGGGCTGTATACTGTACAATGAACACATTGTATGTCTCTGAACATTGTGCTTTCCATTTTTTAACAGCACTGACTGCTCAATAGATTTTGACTGGTTGCAGGTTCATATCAACAAAGAACAAGAATTACAGTATCACAGAGACAAAGGACAAGTTTGTGAGATGCAGGGTACAGTACTGTAAAAATAGGGGTACAAGGAGGAGGAAGAACAAACACATTTTGCAAAGAGCAAAGCAGAGTTGTAATTTCTGATCAATTTTGAGCTACTATGATAGAACATGTTTTCGTTCATCAAAAGACAATGACGGAAACATGATATTTCCTGACAGATTTCAAATAGACGTTAAGATCTAGATGTTTATGATTTAGAATGTATGTAAAACTGCATCTTAACGTCTATCAGATGTTAGTAAACAGACGCTTTACAGGTGAAATTATCTTTAACTTCTTTCAGATGTGCTATAGCAAAACACTATTGTAGCACATGAATTGTACTTTTATCAAGTCACCTTTATTTATATAGCACTTTATACAAATTTGGACAGATTTCAAAGCAGCTTTACATGATAAACAGGAAAATAATGATTCAGTGATGCAAACAACAGTTCAAGGCTTAAGAGCTCTAAAAAGACAATTAACCGTGTCATCATTGTTCAGCTGTTTAGAGTGGCTCAAATCCGTTCAATAACTGTGTAAAGTTCATTTCGGTTATAACATCATTGTTTAGAAGTAGCCTATGATCAATTGAACCCTAAATTAACGAGAGCCGTAGACCACTATATTTAGACCGTAGCCTACGTTCAAAATTAACGTATCTCTTTCTTTCTCATTTTTTTTGCGTCCTCATCCCGAGTTAAACAGAGACAATTACCCCAAAATAAACGATAGTAATGGTTTACGATCTATGCAACAAGTGTATCCGTAGTGGCCATACGTTTTAAGGAGCACAGATATTGGCTTGGAACAGAATTATAGGGGTTTCTTTTTGTTATTAAAAACAAACAAGCAAGCCCACCGTATATTGCAGCCCACCCCAGGTGAGAAAAACTATAGGCTAACACAAACATAACGCAACGCATTACTTTCCATAAAAAGTGATTAAGGCAACTAGCCTACTTACTTTTTAAGGAGTAAAGCAACAAATACATTACTTTTAAAAGCAATTTTTTCCATCACTGACTATGTTTATGCCAGGTTGTCCAAGAAACATCCAATTAACCAACCAAGCATGTTCAAATAATGTCACTCTTGTAGAAATGTGGCTGCTCTGCTCTTAATATTAAGTAAATGTAAAAGTCTGCAAAAAAAAAAGAAAAGAATAAGAGTCCTGATCTTCCTTACACACACACACACACACACACACACACACTATGTGTGTGTTTTGCCGTTATTGGTTATTAGCATACTGTCTATTAGCCACCACGCGCCCCCTGCTGGCAGCAACTTTACACACACAGCGCATGCGCCAATCGTCCACGTAATATTTCAGGAAGTAGAAGCACCGGTTCACACGTGTGAAGAAGGCAAAACATCGAACCGGATTTTACTATTTTGAAGCTGCGGATGTTTTTTATCTTATAAGGGAGATGGCAAATTTTTTGATAAGCACCCTATTGTCCCACTCTCCCGATCCCGAGAGTTTGATCAATAATTTGTGCTGGCCAAGCTCATCACGCCCCGAAATAGAGGAGATTGAAGCTTTAACTGTTTTGATCAAGCAGCTTTCCAATAAATCACAAGAGGAGCGCTTTATTTGTAAGGTGAAGTCAGTTATATGGGATCAATGCATGCCGCTACTGAAAATGATCTCCAGTGCAGAAGATGGAGGTAAGGATCTGCTCAGCTCTGTCTGTGGACTCTTTGCAGTCTGTGTCAGTACCTGTCAGGCTGACGATGTACCTGAGCAGGTAAGTCATGGTCTTCTGCAAGTGCTGATGACGAGAGATGATGGCAACAATGAAACCGGCAGGTTAGACGTAGATGTTGCCATTGAAGTCACAGCAGTGCTGTTATCTAGCATCTCATATGACGGAGACATCATCTCCAGGACTCTATCCTGCACACTTTGCTGTGTCAAAGATCTATCTGACTCCATAGTTTCAAAAATCATAGTGCGGGTCTGGTTCACCATACTCAAGTCCTGCCATAAAGAGGCTGAATCAGAGGTCCTACATCAGATATGGGAGGATTTGCTGTCTTGGCATCAGAGAGATCGGACAGAATCAGTGTCAGCTCGGGTTCTGTTGTGTCTCACTGCTCTCTCTGACCACCTCTACTCCCCGGAAACCTCTCAGGACCGGCCAGATCCTAGAAGATCTCAAAGGTTTTTTAGGGCAATTCAGGCCGGATTGACTCACAAGGACAGTGTGACCCGCAAACGGGCGCTTTACCTGCTCACCAGGTGTGTGGCACTGGCAGAGATCAAGAAAGAAGATGTGTTTACCAGCGTGGAACCCCACACAGGTAGGATGATCTTCAGGATCTGTCTGTGCAACATGTTCATGACTTCTAACGTTGTTCACACGTGTCTTGGATCTCTGCAGATGAAATCCTGTTCAGATGGATGCCAGAACAACAGCAGTTATTGAGAGAATTCTGGGAAGATTTTGCCCTAGTGTTAGAGACTCTAGAGGAGAATCAGGTAGGAATACTTTATTTAGAGTTTTAGAATCTTGAAACCCAAATGGCCTAAACTACCATACTAGTCATACTACTTCTGCCTATTTATATACGAAAAAAAAAAAAGTAGGGCGGGACTTGATTTTGTCCGGTAATTGATTGGATGGTTGTGGTTTGCAATTTCTGTGATGTCATGTGAGTGACAGGCTGTCCCGCCCTCGTGGCTGTAAACACATCATCAGAGAAAAGAAAATATATTTTGATTATTTGATTCAAATTTCATTTTAACTGGCCAACAAACTGAATATTTGTCGGATTATGGAAATTAAATATTTTTTAACTGCATTTTATGTTCACTTTAATAATTAGATTTTATGCTAATATATATTTAACCTCTCTATTTGTGTCTTATGCTGTTTATTTATCTTTTTTTTTTAAAGATTCACGTGATTCGACCTGTACTCAACAGGATTGACGTGCTTGTTGAGACAGCGGCAAAAGATATTCAAGGTTTGTCATGTTTCTTACATGGCAGCACAATATTAGTTTTACTCTAATTTGTCTTAAATCTGTTCCCCGACTCTCTCCATAATCAGGTGGGCTGTTTTCTCCGTCCTGGCTGCTGTGTGTGTATCAGCGCATGTTTCACAGTGAGAACAAGGCAGTAATGAAAGAAGGAGTCAATCACCTGTTAGAGCTGAAAGCACTGCGTCGTTCTGCGTTTGCTTTGGCATTCTCACAGGTATCCATCCATCCTTGAATCTTAAAGGCATATTTCACCCAAAAATAAAAATTCTTTCATTAATTACTCACTTTCATGTCGTTCCAAAACCGTGAGAAGATCTTCAGAAGATCTTTTTGATGAACTCTGAGAGCTTTCTGTCCTCTCCATTGACAGCTTTGCAACTATGACTTTGATGCTTCAAAAAGTTCATAAAGCTATTGTAAAGTGTGGTTTAGTCAATATTTTCTTAAGAGACTCGATCGCTTTATATGATGAAGATTTATTTTAGGCTTTTATTCACATTTAAACATTGATTAGCGAACATAGAAGCTCAACCATACATGCTTGATGCGCAAGAACAAACCTCATTAGTTCTTGATAAAGCTCAAACGTGCTGCGTAACACGAGAATGAACCTCATTGGTTCTTGCTGAAGCTCAAACGTGCTGCGTAACACGAGAATGAACCTCATTGGTTCTTGCTGAAGCTCAAATGTGCTGCGTAACTCGAGAATTAACCTCATTGGTTCTTGCGGAAGCTCAAACATGATGCGTAACACGAGAATTAACCTCATTGTTTCTTGCTGAAGCTCAAACATGATGCGTAACACGAGAATGAACCTCATTGGTTCTTTCTGAAGCTCAAACATGATGCGTAACACGAGAATTAACCTCATTGTTTCTCGCATGCCAAATGAACATATTTGAGCTTCCATTTACCACATTCTGATGTGTGATTTGGTGAATGTTTATTTGTGAATACAAGTCTAAATTCAATCTGTTGTTCATCATATAAAGCGATCATGTCTCTTCAGAAAATTTGGACTAAACCGCTCAATTCATATGGATTAGTTTAATGATCTCTTTATGAACTTTTTGAAGCGTCAAAGTGGTAGTTGTCAATAGAGGAACAGAAAGCTCTCAGATTGCATCAAAAAGATGAAGAAGAATGAAAATCTTACAGGTTTGGAACTGCATGATGGTAATTAATTAAAGAATTTCCTTTTTTTGGTCAACTATCCTTTTAACCCTGTAAAATCTGACTTGAATCTGAATTATAGTCTGAAAAATCTGTTTTTTGAAATAGAACAGTATAGCATACCTTTAGACACATTTTTTTTTTAAACTTTAAAAAAAGTTTACATATTGATTTTTTTCATATTTGATACATCAGACTTTTACATCAGGCTCATCTAGTATGATATGGGAGAATTTTGAGCTCACACTTGAGAAGGAAAAAAACATTGTGGGGGAAAACATTCAATTCAATGCAATGCATATACTTTCATTAAAAGACTGATGTATCATATTTGACTCGCATTTTAGCATGATTTTGATCAAAATGATGCATGGATAATCATGCAAACCAAAGTTGCTTCAGTCAGTAAAATTCAGTCAATATTCGGTATATATTTAATATATCACTAACAATATAAAATAGGGGTGGAACGGTACACAGAAGTCACGGTTCGGTTCAGACATCACGGTTGGGTACGAGCTCGGTACAATGGAGGGAAAAGCAAAACAAAAATGCAGAAGGCTTGTGCATGTCTCAGGCTGTACCACCAAAGGAAAATAAATGACTTAAGCCTTGTATTTTTTAAATAAGTTTTATTAATAAAGTAAAGTCATAGAACCAGTTTATTTGTAGTGCACTGACAATAGTTTTATATAATTAGTTTATTAATTAAATTAATAAAAAGACCAAAAGACCTAGAGATATGTTTGGTAATTGTACCCGAATGAATTGAAAATTTATTTTCTACATTTCAGATTAATATATTTGTTTTCCTTCAAATTTTAATTAACAGTAACTTAAAACACGCGGAGTATGTTTTTATGTTTCCACTGTTCGATCGTGCCCGCACCTCACACAGGCGCACACACACACACAAATATAAGTAAACACTTTGCGACTTTTCGATCGCGCCCGCGCCTCTCTCTCTCTCATTCATATATATATGAATATATATAGATTAGGTGTCCCTAAAGAACCCGCGTATCTAACAGTAATTCCGCATTACATTAATTAATTTGCACGCGAGTTTTATTTATTTTTATACCGTGTATTCTCCGTGTAAATTTAAGCACCGAATCATGACGCCCGTACCGTTTCAGTTCAATACAAATACATGTACCATTCCACCCCTAAAAGCTACTGGGGTGGACAAACCAGAAAGAATTAAACAATTTATCACTGATATGGAATAAGAAAGCATGATTACAAAGTCTAACATCAGCCTTTTTTGAACTGTCATTATGAAATGTATTATAATGTATTATAATTATAATTTTACAATAGCTCGAATTAATATGAAATAATGTTATAATATTTTCTAAATACTGTATGCGCTAAACAATGATGTACATTAAAAAAAACCTCCTGATTTAATTTTAATCTAATAGGCTCTATGCACACGGACATTCCCCGCTTCTGATTTGCAGACACACTGAGGGGGCGGGGCATTACGTAAACAACGACAAACGAAATGGCCAATCATTTCGCAAGAACGCGAGTATTTTGCATATGTCTCAGAATGCTTGTCACAACAGTAGTAAAACTTCTTAAAGGGATAGTTCACTTTGAAATAAAATTTTGGTATGTTTTAGCTTACCTCAAGGGCATCCAAGATGTAGGTGTCTTTTTTTCCGCAGTAGTTTCAATTTTGATATTTTTAGGTCAAACCGTTCTTGTCTGTCAGTCATATAATGCAGGTCTATGGTCACCACCTCAAAGAGCATGCACAGAGTCCAAATTAAAACAATTCCCCATCGTCCAAATTAAACAATTCCCCATCGTAAGTACACATTGATGGCCTAAGACACGAAACGAGTGGTTTGTGTGAGAAAACGAACAGTATTTATATCGTTGTTACCTCTTGTACACAGCCACGTCCAAGTGATCTGAGAGCGCGGGCGGGTATAGATATATACACTAGACGTTGCCTTGGCTACGGTTTCGTTCCAATGAACTGCCGTAGCCAAGGTGAATTCTATTGTATATATCTATACCCGCCCGCGCTCTCAGATCACTTGGACGTGGCTGTGTACAAGAGGTGTATTTTTTTTTTATGTGCCCAAGATTTCTCATAAACAGCTCTGCTATATAACCAACTTGTTGTCTAACTTACAGCTCTTATCCTTAACTTTGCCTACCGTCATGCACATTGATAGCCAGTATCCGAACTATAAATATAAGTTGTCCTCACAGTGAAGTTGTGATGTCTAGGCACTAAAAAAATCAAACCTGACAGTCTGTATATTGGAGCGACAAATTAATGAGCGTTTCCAATTTTTGTGTTTTATGCACTTACATTTATAAATGTTTTCAATTATTTAAAATATCTTTATGAACTGTCATAAAACGGATTTACTGCTAAAGGCATGAAATTAGGAGAGATCAACTGATCATCTGATATTTTTTTTCACCTTGCCTGGGAAAACAAGCGGTGTTGCGAGGGCGTCGCTCTCTATTTGGGCGCACTTTTCGCACATCTACATTTTAAATAACGAACGTGAGAACGGCCCCTAAAGCAGCTCAGACGAAGTCGGTTATCGCCGATATGCAATATCATAGCAGCACCAAAGTAGAGTTAACATTAGGCAATTATTTCACAACCTTCATTATATGCACTTCGAAAAATTACAGAGGACCTCAATGGTGGGTCAACCCTGCCTACATCCGCTCTATAAAAGTCCTGCGATAGACAGTAATTCTATAAAGCTAAAAATGTATTCTTACTTTATACAAATCAGTAAAGATTTCAAAGCAAATGACCTGTATAAGTGTATAATTTATATTAATATTTTGTATAATTTATAATTATACTAAGTTACCTTTTACTTGCTAAAAATGTATAAACTATCAATCATATGATAGAAGGTTAGAGGTAGATTGAGCACAAAAGGTTGTTCAGCAAAGTTTTGATAATGTTGATAATTTAGAGGCCTTAGAAACTCTCAAATCAAATATGATACAGTAGGCTTTATAGGTTTAGGATAGTGGGATCTTATGCCTTATGAGATAGTCATAACCCAGAAATATGTCACATTATGCAAGTAAAATAGTTTGTGAAAGCATTTATTGATAATGAATGTTTTTCTGGTTGTCAGTTTGTTATCGGCCCTCTCATGGATGTTCTTGCAGAGAGCGCCCTCTATCACAGGTAATTGTCCCCTGGTGTTAAAATTCATACTAGGTGAAGTTTTATTACATACTACAATTAGTTTGGTCTCTAGCTTTGAATGTTTTTAAGCTGTTTGTTTCCACAGGGCACCACAGCAGAACATCAGAGATTGTCCAGAGCTGGGAGTGAAACTCCAAATCTTTATGGTGAATTTCTTCAGCAGTTTGCCAGAAGAGAACAGAGGTAAAGAGGGTTTTGGTCTCTGTTTTAGGCTATTAAATAAATCCATCAGAAAGAGTTCAGGATATTTTGAGTTGGTCTAAATCCTGCAATTCCACATCCAGAAATAATTGCTGTTATTGTGTTCAGGTTCAGTGTTGCTGCAGCTCATTCAGCGTTTGGGTTCACGGCAATGGTGCGCAGTCCCGCTGCTCTTTCTGTCCCAGGCCCTGTCCTGTCTGTCCCCTTGTCCTTTACTGGGATCTGATGGACTCCACGCGTTCAGGTACAAACTACTAGCTGCTGGAATCATGAAATCCTGCAAATTGGAGAAATATAGAGAGAGTTAAAGGAAAGGTTCTCCCAAAAATGAAAATTTAGACATAATTTACTCACCCTAATGTCGTTCCAAACCCGGTAGACTTCTGTTCATCTTCGAAACACAAATAAAGATATTTTTTAATGAAACCTGAGAGAGTTCTGGCACTCCATTAAAAGACTTTTCACCCAAAACTCTGATGATTCGAAACCGAAAATCGTACAATAAATACTTGTGAATCAAGAGTTTTAAACCAAGTCTTTTGAATAGACACGGCAGACTGTAACAAAAAAAGATGTTTGTAATTCACATGATCTGCTCATTGTATTTTCATGTTTGTGTTTTTTTCAGAGAAGTTCTGCGCTGTACTATGATCACTCACCAGGTTCTTTTGAGAGGAGCTTCACAGTGTTTTCTGCTCCATGCCGCTCTCTGCCTGACAGATGTGGTACTGTACAGTTGCTTTTTTCCTTCAGATCCTTAACTTAAGTCTGATATTAAATAATAGTCAGAATTATCTCTTTAAATGGAGCAGCTTACCTTTAGACAACAATTTTTTTTAATCATATTTGATTGTACATCTGGATTTTATGGCCCTGTAGTATGACACAGTGAGAATATGTAGTTCGCACTCAAGGAGAGAAAAAAAAACACCTAATTTTTATTTTTATTTAGGCCCAAAGTGAGCAGAAAAAATGCAATTAGGTACAGATGTCGTTATTTATATGTCCAAAATGTAAGATGAAATTCTGGTAGCATTTATGTAAATGTCTTTGTAAGATTATATTTAAATGCTTAGTTTTATGCTTAAGTTTTCATTGTAGGGGGGAAAACATGTAATGCAATGCAATATAATGATGATTGAGAGATACACATTTCTTAAAAGCCTGTTGAATCATATTTAATACTCACATATTATCATGTGACGTATATAAATAATGCATTCATGGATAACCTGTGATGCGTGGATAATCAGTTGCTTCAGTCCAGTAAATGTTCATCTTGAAATATTACTAACAATATAAAGTTTGTGTTTATAGTTAAAACACATGTACCACATTTTATAATTATTCTAAAAGGCTTTTTACTTGGTAAAAAGTAAAGTTTTGATTATGTTGACAGTTTAGAGGCTTTAGAAATTCTCATATTAAATATAATACTATAAGCTTTATAGGGTTAGTAATAGTTGACTTGTTTTCATCATAAACTCACCCTCACTTTGTTCCAATCCCTTTCTTTTACCATACAATAGCTGAGGTGAGGCAAACTGACATTTAAATAACTCTGTACATCTTGTGCCTCCACATGTTGAAACATGGCTCATTGCCATTAGTTATGAAACATGCACACAACTTCCTTAATGTCATTTCTTAGCAAAGTCATTTAATAGTTAATTTAATGATCAAACAGAACAGATATCTGAATGATTTTCTTGTTTTGGCAGTCCACTGTGTCTCTAGATGAGATTTTTGGTTTCCTTGCACATTTTCGAGCTGATGAGAGTCTATGTCGGGGTACAGCACTTTGGGAGGAGGTAAACTCAAAGTCTAACTAAACCAGAATTTATAAGTCATGCACTAAATGCAAAGTATTTGTATCTTAACTAATATTCACAACGTACTAAAGCTCAAACTTTGCTCCCATCACAGCTGTGTAATTGGCTCCAGACTAATGAAGGCCGTTTTCTTCTGACTGACGGGGATTTAGGCTCTTCTGAACTTTGCACTGCAACTTCAGATTGTAAAAGTGTCTCTATATTCAGCTACGTCCAGCAGCGACTCAAGACCTTTCTCGCAGTTCCAGCCAACTCAGGTGAGAGACAGCACAACATTTTGGCCGAATAGGACATTTCTACATCGACATCCTTTGTCAATCCTGTAACAACATTCCTGTCTATGCTCATTCACACTAAAAGGATGACAACTATAACGATAACGGCACAGAGGACCGATATCGTTGGAATCCAACCCTCTACAATGCGAGTTAATTCAATAGTGTGAGAATTTTTATGTGCGTGCTTCCAGAAAGCCGCTTCTCAGACTCCGTGTGGATGCCCTTCTTGCGCTTGATCGGACATATTCACACAAAATTACGTCAAAAAATGCTGGTCTTGGCGAGTATCCTAGTAAACATAGTCTGTTATATCTTAAGTGAGCAAATTGTTCACCTATAAAACGCAGGTGTAACAGTATTTTGGATCCTTGCAGCTCTTAAAGTGACAGCAGCTTAATAAACCAGTTGCTGTCTTTATTTAATGTAAATCAAACAACAAAGGACACAGAAATTCTCACTCATTGCTCTTCTTGACTGAATAACTTTTGTAACTTTAATAAGGATTAATCTATATTTAATTTATACAATGAAGACTATGCAGTGCTATTTTACATTTGATTATTCATTTTCTCTACATGAAAATTACTGTTAGACTTACCTGAAAAATATGAAAAGCTGTGTTTATTTTATTTGTATGTTTGTCTTTGCTCAATTGTATTTGTGCTAATAGTTTTTGCTGTAACAACCTTATTTATTAAGGTTATGGGTCCAAAACAACGAAGACTATAACTAGGCCTATTTTATTTATTTATTACTTTTTTGTGGTGGGGCCAGTAAAACATTATTTTTCAGCGCTGAGCCCTGAAATTACTTTTAATTTCATAATTTTCATAAACTTTTTTTCATTTCAGTGAACAAACCATAAATAAACCCATTGTAATGTCACATTTAGCAATGTCTTTAAAATAGTATGTTGTATATACAGTCAAACCGAAATTTATTCAGACACCTTCAACATTTCTCACATTATCACAGTTTATTCGCTATAGTTTAGAAAATGGAAATAAAATGTGATAAGAACTCAGAGTTATCAAATCAGTTGATATTTCACTGGTTTTGGTCATCCTTCTGTTAGACTGTCTCACCAATAAATTATGTTTAATAGCTGTCAGCTGTTAAATTTAAGTACACAATTAGATAATACCAATTTAGCTCAACCAATTACCAAGCAATGCTTAATTTTGTTCAGTCTGTGGTGTAAAAAGGTCACATTAGCAATTAAAGAAAAAACACTTAAAGGTAGGGTAGGTAATCCTGTTCAGAAACACTTTTTTTTATACTGGGTGAAATGGTCCTTCCATCCTGATAGTAGTCAATACATTATGTGTTTAGAAAAAGGAATGAAAAAAATCAGACCTCTGTAGCAGCTGCAGGACAGTAAAAACTCTGACCAATCACTGCCATTCGGTGCGAATGTAAAGAACCAATCAGATGCCTTCATGTCTCGTGCCCGCCCCGAGCCCCACTGCGCGCGCTGCCCGGCGTGCACTCATCACATGTCACCGTTCCCGGAAATATTCAGCTCAAAGCACCTGCATATGCAGTCAGCGAAGGCAAACAAGGCAAAAACTACTTCCTCGGACCCTGCCCGCGCTCTTGAACGACCTCCTCTGCTTCGCCCTCAACCCCGGACCTGTCCTCGAACGGACGATGCGGTACTTGTCTCCGGACTCGGAGTGTACGTTAGTCTTCATTAGAGTCAACAATGTTTTCATCATGGAAACTCTTACATGCAAAACACCGTATATGTTATGAATCTTACACGAAATTCATCTTCATCACAGTGTAACTGATGGTAATGGAAAAACGTGTATCAATGCAACCTGTTTTTAGTTTTGCCTTATAAATATAGCTCGTTACCGAATGAAACTTTACCATTATCGATATGCTAGCTTGATAGTGAGTACTAAAAGAAATCTTATTTGTTTATATTCATAGTGATAAAGTTAGGTATTTTATTACATGTGATTCTGACATGATGTCACTGTATGTACTGCGCTCCTTCCTCTCCACTCATCTCAGGTAATAAATGCGTCTTGTTCCAGCCTGAGCGTTTGGCGTCGCGCGTTCATGTGTTTTGGGGGCGTGGCTTTGGAAGGAGCTCAGAAGGGAGGGGGTGGAGTGAATGGAAATAATGAGCTGTGTTTATTGCAGATTAAAAGGTCTACAGTCACTCGATTTTTATATTTTCTTTTTCAGAGTACTTACATTTTAATTATGTATTGGTATATAAAGACAGTTTAAACAAATTTGGAATGTTTTTTTTTTAGAAAAATGATTACCTACCCTACCTTTAAGCAAAACATGGTCAGGTCAAAGTGTCTGAATCATTTTTGGTCCCACATTTTTATACATTTTACTGGTAGTCCACTGGTTGAAGAGTTTTTGGGTATAATATGTCACAGTTTACTTTATTTTACGATCTTCACTTACATAAATGAACTATATTGTCCTGTACCCACTAGTAAAAAAAAAAATATTCGAGTTTAGGCTGTACGTGAGTATAGTTTCTTCTCTTCTGGCAGATCAAAAAGGAAGTCTACCTGATCCAGCTGAGGCCGAGCTGCTGGCGCGGGCCGTACTGCTTACAGCAGACCTGCAGAAGACCAGGAATGAGGAACCTGGTCTAGAACTGCTTCTCCAGCCTCTACTGGATGTCTTACAGAGACTTAGCACTAATGTCTATCTGGTGCTTCACAAGACGGACAAGAGCCTGCAGTTACTCTTGAGCTTGCTGCGGCTGCATCGCAGACGCTCAGATACAGAGCAGGAGAATGGTGTGTGTTGTGTTTGAGAAAAGAAGACAAACATGCTGTGTTTGGACATGCTGAATGGAAGCTGATGTGTTTGGATGTTTGTAGAAGATGTTGTGGCTGTCGCTTTGAAGACGCACATGCTGTCGGTGGGGGATTCAGTGCAGGAGTTTCTGCTGAGGAGGTTGAGTGGGGAACTGAGGGAGGTGAGTGTTTTCACACAGTAACACACAGAATCCTACCGGGAAAAACTAAGCCTGGGTTGTCAAAACTGGTTTATTGCTGATCAAAGGTGGTGTACCAGCACTAATCAGCGGGTCGACCATGTCGAAACCTGTTCCATCAACCATTTAGACTAGCTGATGACCATCAATTTGAACCACCTAAAACCATGTAAAATAAACTACCATCCGGTTTAGCTGGATTTTCAGGGGATTTTTACACTGTTGTGTCTGTCTTCTCTCTCTAGTTATGTGATGTGGAGAGGTCTGAACTTTATCTCTCAGTATTAAGGGAGCTGGTTCTCACTTACTCCACTGTTTCGTGGTACGGCTCAAATCTGCAGCAGAACTACATCCCAAAACTCACCACTCACTGCTTGAGGATCCTCAATGAACCTTCTGAACAGGTGCAGCACAAACATATTAACTGTTAAATGTGTTCAACATTGATAACAAAAATAAATGTTTCTTGAACACCAAATCAGCATATAAGAATTTCTGTAGGATCATGTGACACTGAAGACTGGAGTAATGATGCTGAAAATTCAGCTTTGACCTCACAGGAATAAATGACATTTGAAATATGTCACAATATTACTGTTTTTACTGTACTTGTCTTGGTGAGCTTAAGAGACTTCTTTCAAAAACATAAAAAATCTTTCCAACCCTAAAATTATCCCTAAAATGCTCTTGTGTATATGCTCTATTTCCCTTCACTTTTAAGTCAAATATAAAGTTAGGCTGTCGTTACAGAAATATTTAATTTAGATTCAAGTATTTAAAAGAACCATAAAGTAAGTCGAGCAGCACAACAGTCTTGTTTAGTTTTTTTTCAAAGCAGATATTCTTTCCCAATTCTTTGAGCTAAACCTCAGTTGTGTTGGTTCATTTTTTTCCCAGTATATTTTCCATATATATATTTGTTTCCGTGTAATTTTGGATGTTTTTTGAAGTTAGCTCCTAGTTAGCAAATTAGACACCTACTAAAACATTTTGTAAGTGGATGGCAATTTCTGATGGAATGAGATCTAAACTGTGTTTTCCCAGAATCCCTCTGTGCCAGGGCAGGTTCAGAGAACGGTCGGTATGGCCACACTTGCGCTGTTGTGTGATGTGGCTGATCGAGGTGTCCTGAAGTCCCAGTCTGAGGCCATGAGATCACTTTACTCGCTGACTGACTATTTCTACCCTTCATCATCATCATCATCCCAGCATCTCAACCAGACATTACTGAAGCCCACAACTGCGACAGTCAGGTCTGTTCAAGCTCTAAAACAATTTTGGTAGACCTTTGCAATAAGGCTCCATTTGTAATAAGGCTCCATTTGTTAGTTAAAGGGATAGTGCACCCAAACTCGCCCTCATGTCGTTCCAAATGCGTAAGACTTTCATTCATCTTCAGAACACAAATAAAGATATTTTTAATGAAATCTGAGAGCTTTCTGTCCCTCCATTGACAGCTACTCAACTGACACTTTGACGCTTCAAAAAGTTCATAAAGAGATCATAAAACTAATCCATATGAATTGAGCGGTTTAGTCCAAATTTTCTGAAGCGACATGATCGCTTTATATGATGAACAGATTGAATTTAGGCTTTTATTGGAGGGACATGGAGGGACAGAAAGCTCAGATTTCATCAAAAAGATCTGTTCTGAAGATGAACAAAAGTCTTACGGGTTTAGAACTGCATGTGGGTGAGCAATTAATGACAGCATTTTCATTTTTGGGTGAACTTACCAATTTTACATTACATTACACACTACATTGGTTAACATAAACTAACAATGAAAAATAAGCATTTATTAACCTCAGTTAATATCAACATTTACCAAAACATTATTACAATTAAGTTGTATCTAATATTATGAACTAACAATGAAGATTTGTTATTTTTATTAACTAACCTTAACAAAGAGTGTTGCTCATTGTTAATGTTAGGTAATGCTAACTAGGATTTAACTAATGGGACCTTTTTGTAAAGTGTTACCAAAACATCTTAAATAAGCTACCTACTTATATCATGGCTGCTGTGGGTCTTCAATGAAAAGTTCACCCAAAAATGTCAATTCTATCATAATCTTCCACATCCATATGGAGGAGAACTTTTATCAAAGTTTTCTTTTCTGAGGAGGATTATCACTTATTCATTTATGAATGTGTGTTTACTCCAGTCATCCAGAAGATGGCCTCTTGCTGAAGGACTGGGGGCGAATTGTGGCCCAGTTTATTGGAGATCAGTGGACGTGTCTGAGTTTCCTGCAGAAGTCTACTGGGACCGTCCGGGCTCCTGAAGCTCCTGAGGTCCTGAGGGCTGCGGTGGACGCTCTGGCATTATTGCCTGGCCATCTCGTTCTCCCGGTGCTGGACTTCATGGCATCAGTCCTGCCACAGGTGGGGAAGCAAAAGAGAAGGACATAGACTGTACTCTTGAATTAAATTAAAAGGTTTATTTTTGTGTTCAGTGCCAAGTTAAAAAGGTGAAAAATCTATATTTACAAGAGACAAATAACAACAATACAAATAACAACCTAAGATAGGAAGGCGAGCATGAGAGGTACCAAACAAAATAAATAAATGAAACTCATCTAACTAGTTTTATCAACTAAACTGACAATTAAATAAAATGTAGAACAGAAAAGTCTTCAGCGTGAAACGCCCTAACTAAACTATTCTAAATATTAAAATAAACAAAACAAACAGGGGTGTGGCACTCTCTCCTAAACCTAGTGTGTCTAATACAACGGGACGTTCCTGTGTGGTGCACAATGAATGTTGCACGACTTGCTTACCTACTCGCTCCTCTTCAGCCTTCACACAACGTGACGACTTGAGAAGAGAGAAACTTGCACTTTAATTTACAGGAAGTGTTCTACACTGGGTAATGTAAGGTAATTACATGGGTTACAGGGATAGTTCATCCAAAAATGTAAATTGTGTCATGATTTACTCACCTTCAAGTTGTTCCAAACCTTTATGAATTTCTTTCTTCTGCTGAACACAAAAGAACATATTTTAAAGAATGTCGGTAACCAAACAGTTGATGGGCCCTATTGACTTCCATAGTATTTTTTCCCCCATACTATGGAGGTCAGTGGGGGGCCCCTCAACTGTTTGGTTACCGACATTGCTCAAAATATGTTCTTTTGTGTTAAAAAAGAAATTCATACAGGTTTGGAACAACTTGAGTGTGAGTAAATGATGGCAGAATTTTCATTTTTGGGTGACCTATCCCTTTAAGGTTAGGTTTAGGGGTAGGTTCAGTGTTAGTACCTAGTTATTACCCAGTTATTTTAGTTACTATAATAAGTACATAGTATGAACATTTGGAACAGGACTTAAAGTGCTACCGACAGAACATACACAACTGGACACTTTACATCCACATATACATGATAACATAGAATGCATCGGGCAAGTACTGTAAAGGAACACATAATAAACTCTAGCAACAGCATGTAATCACAAAAACACAGATTCGCGCTAACAAGGTGTGTTCAAGATGGCAGCAGTCAAACAAATCTAGCAAAAAGCTTCCGGGACAGAGGAGATACGGGTATTTAAACGGGTACGGTAAAAGGTGATTTGCAACGTGAACCGGGCCGTCAACTTCTGTGATGAAAAATGACAAGCTGTTCGTCCATTGGAATCTGAAACACAAACCAGATGAACTCACACACACATACACATGCATTCCTCAGTGTACTTTAGAGTACGTTACAATTATCATTTCAGATTTAAAGGGCAACAAATACATATTCCACTGTTATCTAAGTAGTCTTCCTTAAAGTCAACTGATAATCTTAGTTGAGGTTTCTTGTGCCAAACAAGTGTCAGTAACATTATAACAACACCAGGAATTTCAGGGAATTTTACAATTGTAGAAATATGATTTTCTGTTGGTAAAAAAAAGAATATATGTGTGTATATTATTTTTCTGTGCCTTTTTACGGACAGGTTATGTTGTTGTGATGCGTGTTTAGTTCATGGGTGTATTTTCACCAGCAGATGGTGCAGTGTGAAGAATCTCTGTGCGTCGAGGCCGTATGTGCATCATGGAAGGTGGTTCAGGCTCTGAGCACAAACCCTCATGACTTCTGGTCCACACTGCAGGGATTCGTGCGCTTAGCTTTTGACCATGAGCTTCTGCAGCTCACAGAGGAACAGAACCCCAGCATCACGGCCTGCATACAACAGGTCAGGGAAAGATCTACAAGCACTTCGCCTTCTCCCTTTACATCCACAACATATTTTGATCAAAAATATATATAGCTAGTGTATATAATAAAAGCTTTCTGGTTTTTGACAGATTTTGAGTGAGCTCATGGAGTTGGCTCAGGTCCGATCAGGGGTGTTTAATGTTCTGATCCAGCATTGTTGTGAGACGTGGCTTCCAGCAGAGGGTGTCCAGTCAGACGCTGTGTTCAGTACGGCTCTCTTACACCTCAACATCCTGACTGAGGCCTGTGTGTACGGCCCAGTGTTCAGAAGAGACCAAAGGTCAATTTGAACAACATTAAGAAAGATATTCAAATAGTAAAATGTTTATATTAATATTTAAATAAATACAGAATAAATATTTTGAAAAAATACTAACAACTCTATATATACTGTGTATATGTATATATATATATATATATATATATATATATATATATATATATATATGTATATACGCACCAACAGACTTTTTATATATATATATATATATATATAAAAAGTCTGTTGGTGCATCAGTGACTACTTATAGAACCTGTCAATCACAGCTGTCAATCATGACGTTACATCACCGTTTTTATAGCATCGCGTAATTAACTAAAAACAAGCTTATTTAAAAAACAGACACTTGAACTTACATCAGCGTGATAAAAAAAACTACAGTAAATGACAGAAACCACCTTTGGAAAAAAGATATTTGAAGTGTAATTTAATTGTTTAGTTGGTCTCACGGTGGAGAATAACACGGGGAGGCGGGGCTTATGACCTTTACTAGGACCAGTCACCGGGGGCGATCGAGACGTTTTGATCGTCAGTTCTAAAAGACCTGCTTTAATTTGTCATTGCACTAACGTAAAATGGTGTGTGAAATATTTATTGTCAGATGATGAATAAACTTGATGAAAAACATACAATTAGTTTGATAGTTTGTGTACAATATTTGTCTTAAATCAATCAAACAATTAGATGATCAGTTGATCCCTCCTAATTTCATTGAATTTATTTAGCAGTAAATCCGTTTTATGACAGTTGATAAAGATATTTTAAATAATTGAAAAAATGTAGAAATGTAAGTGCATAAAACAAAAATTGAAACGCTCATAAATGTGTCGTTCCAATATAGTCATTCTGTCTGGTGTTTTTTATTCCTAGACAACATAATTCTACTGTTAGGACAACCTATATTTATAGTTCGGATACTGGCTATCAATGTGCATGACGGTAGGTAAAGTTAAGGATAAGAGCTGTAAGTTAAAAAACAAGTTGGTTATAGAACTGTTTATGAGAAATCTTGAGCACATAAAAATAATAATAAAAACGTTCATTTTAAGAAGGTTTACTACTGTTGTGACAAGCATTCTGAGATATATGCAAAATACTCGCGTTCTTGCCGAAATGATTGGCCATTTCGTTTGTCGTTGTTTACGTAATGCCCCGCCCCCTCAGTCTGTCTGCAAATCAGAAGCGGGGAATGTCAGGGAATTGGATTACAAATAAATCAGGTTTTTTTTTTTTATGTACATCATTGTTTAGCGCATACAGTATTTAGAAAATAACATTATTTCATATTAATTCGATCTATTGTAAATTATAATACATTTCATAATGACAGTTCAAAAAAGGCTGATGTTAGACTTTGTAATCATGCTATTTTCTTATTCCATATCAGTGATAAATTGTTTAATTCTTTCTGGTTTGTCGTATGTATCAGTAGCTTTTAGGGGTGGAACGGTACATGCATGTTTTCGTATTGAACCGAAACGGTACGGCCGGGTGTCACGTTTCGGTGCTTACTCTGAAGCAGGCAGCGATGTGCAACGCTGAGAGAGAGAGAGAGAGAGAGAGAGAGAGAGAGAGGCGCGGGCGCGTTCGAAAAGTCGCAAAGTGTTTACTTATATTTGTGTGCGCGCGCGCGTGTGTGTGTGTGTGTGTGTGTGTGTGTGTGTGTGTGTGTGTGTGTGTGTGTGTGTGTGAGAGGTGTGGGCGCGATCGAACAGTGGAAAATGAAAACATACTCCGTCATTTTTTTTATACAGGACATCATTCAAACTGCAAAGTGTTTAAGTTACTGTTAATTAAAAAGCAAATACATTTTCAATTCATTCAGGTACCATTACCAAACATATCTCAAGGTCTTTTTGTCTTTTTATTAATTTAATTAATAAACTAATTATATAAAACTATTGTCAGTGCACTACAAATAAACTGGTTCTATGCCTTTACTTTATTAATAAAACTTATTTAAAAAATACAAGGCTTAAGTAATTTATTTTCCTTTGGTGGTACAGCCTGAGACATGCACAAGCCTTCTGCATTTTTGTTTTGCTTTTCCCTCCATTGTACCGAGCTCGTACCCAACCGTGATGTCTGAACCGAGGTATGAACCGAACCGTGACTTCTGTGTACCGTTCCACCCCTATATATATATATATAGTAACAAAGTATGTAAGTTACAAAAGTTGCACAATATATCGAAATATCGCAAATGTATATGCATATCGCAACGGCTTGCAATAACTGGGGTCATGAGCAATAGACCAAAAATCACTCACTGCTCTTTGCTGCATAACTTTTGTAGCTTTAATAAGAATCAGTATATATAGCCGATATTTAATTCATAGAGTGAAAACTAAGCCGTGTTTTATTTTTAAATTTGATTATTCAGTTTCTGCTGTTAAATAAACCTAATGTAGGATAACCTGAAACCCTAAACCCCGTAGTTTACACTGATGTTAAAATAACACTTATACTTATGCTACAGTAAAACACTGATGTTCACTTTCAGAAGTTGTTGGGATGTTTTCTTGTCACAAAAAGAATGTGAAACACGTATGTAGGTTATATCATTTTGAATATATTTTAAAGATCATTTAAATTAATTTTACACACTTTAAGCATTATCGTATCGAATATCGCATTTTCTTTCGATATCATGCAGCCGTAGTATTTGTCTTTTTATAATACCCATATCTTTTTATATAATATTTTATATTAATCTATTTGACTGCTCTAATACATACGCATATGTGCATAAATAAATCAATATATATATATATATATATATATATATATATACACACACACACACTATTATTATTTTATTCATTTATTTTCCTTTATTCTCTTGCTTTCAGGCTTGTTCAGGAGGTTCAAAGCTATGTTGAGCAATTTGGTGATACTTGTGCAGCAAACACAGCTGTCAGCAGGTAAACCACAACACTAGCTGTTTGTAATGTAAGATAGTTGTCACTTTTGATACACTAGTGAGTAATGTTTCATTAAAGCATTCCATAATTGTGAAGAAATGTTGTGGTATGCACATTTTAGAGGTTGGCATCATTGACTAAGCATGACTTTTATAAATAGACTGTGGTTCAAAACTACTTGAATTAAATATATTCATTGTACTTTTCCTCATACAGTAGCATGTCAAATACTTTGATGCTGATTTACATTTATTATTCTGAATCTCATTTCCAGTGATAACAGAGACGATCAGTTTCCTCGAGTGTGTGCTTTGGCTTTTCTCTGCCGCTTGAATCCATCTAATCGTCTCCACCAGCGTCTGATGGAAGAGCTCGTGCAACGATTACTGAGGAAGGTTTGTGTTCAGTTCTTAACTACAGCTCTTACTGGAAATTGGGTGTTCAATTCTTAAAGAAAGCACTTCCTGAAAACAATGAGTGTGTGTTTGATTCTGTTCTGTTCTTCTCATGGTTATTGCATGTGTTTATGATTAAAGTTCCCTCCTGTTTCTCTTTTCCTTCCCTCAGGATGCCGAGATTTCAAAATCCAAAGTACGTTACTATAGCAACTCCATCCAGCACAGAGTGAAGAACCGTGTGTGGCAGACGCTGCTGCTGCTACTGCATAAACTCAGACTGGTTAGATCTCTACACACACGCACATGCATATTAATACACTTGGATTTCAAGGATTTTGGCCGATACCAATTTGATAACAACCTCACAAAGTAATATTAACATTCAGTCATTTCTACTAAACATTACTCGATTAAATCTAGTGGATGTATAACAGGCCTACATAGTTAGACGGGCACAATGAAGAAAAAATATGAATTAATTAAATATTCTATAATGACGACTTTATATATATATATATATATATGTATATATATATATATATATATATATATATATATATATATATATATAAAGGCTGTTATTTGTAATAGAGTGCAACAGTTGGGTTCCGGAAATACTTTCTCTATTCATTTTCACCATAGGGAAACTGATTTTTAACAATAACTTATAAACCATTAAAGACAGCCTTACTGGATTGTAGTTCTCAGCCGTAAAGCCATAAAATACACAGTCTTGTACCGAAAGTTTTTATTTTTTTGCTTCAAATCGAAGTTTGTAAAGTTATGATTCACCTCATGGCTGATTGGCTTGGTTCATGGCTTATAATACTTTATCAAAAACTTTTTTTTAAATCCCTATGGGAAAAATGAATGAAAAAAATTCTTCCGGAACCAGCGCTGCTGAAAAAGTGGGCGGGCACTAATGCAGTCTATACTAAATAAAACAATCTTGCTATTTTTGTTTTGTTTGTAATCTTCTTTTTTTCTTTTTCTTTTTTTTTTTTACAAACATGAGATGCAATCTAAATTATATTTTTTCCTCATGCCAATAGCAGATGAAATAAGATCAGATTTTGTATATATATTTGAATTAGATTTTTTAATGTATAGATATATATGATGTATAGATCATGTATGTGTGTGTGTGTGTGTATATCAGGGGTTTTCAAACTGGGGGCCGCGGCCCCCTGGGGGGCCGCCAGGGGGGCCGCAGCAAGTTGAAAAAAAAAGTTAAAAAACGTCACAAAAAAAAAAAGTGTTAATATGAGTATTGTTATGAAATAAGTTAATAATTTGTTGCATAGCCTATCTGAACATTATACTTTTAATGCTAATCTTTTAGAGCTGAACTGATTGATCGGCTGGTGACCAGAATTGGCCGATTTTCGGGCGATTTTCAGTCTGACATATGCCGATTCAAATGCGCTCGGGCGCCGCATGATTAACATCGCGTAACATCAGCATCACACGTGCACACAGAACGCACATGTAGGAAACCTTGTGAATTACGGCCGTATCAGACCGCGAGCGGCGCGTGAGCAGCGCAAATTTTTTTCGGCGTGCATGTTCAGTGAGTGCATTCACACTGCGAGCAGGAGCAGCGCGTGAGCGTCAAGCCGGAGCGTCGCGTGCCGTGAGCAGTATGAAGCGGAGGGTTTCGGCGCCGTCTATTTTTGCTGCGCTGCTCACGCTCAATTAAAGCGAAAGCACACTTTTGATGGACAAAATAAATATGATTTCACACAAAAAATACCAAAAATGCACATAATTTGCATGTAGGCTATAGTGTGTTTTAAGAAAAACTGGAGTAGGCTATGTCAGAAAAGAAAATGAAGACTAACAAATATTTATAGAAAATGTACCCATTTAAACTTGTTTTTATTAATCAGTTTGGGTAAAAGTGGTGTTTTATAAAAAATACATTTATAGAAAATAAATATTTGTGTGCGCTGTAAAGTGGTTAGAAAAAATGAAATCAGAATCGGCTAAAATCTGTATCTGCAGGTCAAACTCAATCGGTCTTGAAAATTGTAATCGGTTCATCTCTATAATCTCTCTGATTGGCTGGTATCAAACACCATCACATAATCTTTTGTTCACCTAGATGTTTTATTTATTTATTTCTACATTTGCCGCAGTATTGTAGATGGGTTCAATAACACATCCTGCAAAAGGGGGGCCTTGGCCAGAACCTAGTAGTATTTGGGGGCCTTGTCATGGAAAAGTTTGGGAACCCCTGGTGTATATATATATATATATATATGCAATTTATTTTATATAAATTATTAAACCTTTTTTAAAAAAATCAAACCATTTTCTATTTACACACACACACACACACACACACACACACACACACACACACACACACACACACACACACACACACACACACACACACACACACACACATACATATATATGTATGTATATATATATGTGTACATATATGTGTATATATATATATATGTGTGTGTGTAGAAGAAATGTAAAAAAATTATATGTGTGTGTTTGTAAAAAAAATTAAATTCAGTTTTTCCATATGAAAATTAGTTATGTTTTTCTAGCAGGTAAGACTTATATAGTCACTTTAATAGTGTACTTTGTTATCTGCCACAGGAGTTTGTGTCGGACTGTGTGTTGAGTCACGTGTGTGAGGCCGGGTTCTGCAGTAACCAAGCATCCGTCAAGTACCTGATCGAATGGACCCTGATCCTGATCCTCCATCTGAACCCGTCTCGCATCCAGAACCTGTGGAACTGTTTCAGTCTGGTGAGTCTGAACTTATTAACTCACAAACCTCAATCTACAAACAGGTGCGACACATACGCAACAAAACCAGGCTTGAATGCTTCTCATTCCAAGTTCTGCGGTAGAAAAAAAGAACTAGATTAAACTCGGACAGGAGGAAGTATTTTAACACCTAAAATGTTACACACAGCAGCTTGAGTTATGTAGATATGTCTATTTACTGGTAAATAATTTGTTTTGCAGGAGCATGAGAAGACAAGAACAAGCATTTGCACTTTTTTCTCTGTCCTCGTGCACCTGAACGTCCTCTTCCCGAAACTGCAAGATAAGGTGCAGTTTTTATCATTTTAATCTAATTTCTTCCTCTGCGAACAGGAAGAAATCAACATTTATTTGTGTTTTCTCTCAGGAGGTGCAGTGGCGTAGAGCGGTGGAGGTGAGCCTGCAGTGGTGTTTCAGTCATAACTTCAGCGTTCGTCTCTATGCCCTGCTCGCCCTTAAGAGGGTGTGGGAGCTGGAGGACGCCCGTGCCCTGGAGGAAAACCTGGGTGGGCTGACCACGGTGGTCCAGGCCTGTTTACAGCAGGCTGAAGCCATGCAGAACACTGGGTGAGAAAAGATTCACTCATTAACCCTGTAAAGCGCACTTCATCTTATTTGATTCGGGAATTTCTAAGGCCTCTAAATTGTCGACAAGATCAACTTTGAAAAATGCCTTCTGATGTCTAATTGATAGTTTATGCTTTTTTAGCAAGCAAAAGGCCTTTTAATAGAACTGTAAAAATGTCCCCCTTCAGGCCGTGGGAAATCGGAAATCTTTACTGATTTTTGTTTAGTAAATTTAAGAACTTTAATATTTCAAGATGAACACTTATTGGACTGAAGCTATTTAGGTTTAATTGATTATCCATACATAATTTTTTTTAGAAAGATCATATTAAATTGTGACCTTCAGGCTTTCAATGAACGTATATTTGTCAGTCATCATATGTTTTCCCCCCACAATAAAAACTACAGAGCTTTGATCAGAAAAATCTAACGCATATTATTGGGAGATACAGAGTGACAACAGATATTTATAACCATTTTATGTAAGTAGTCTGCTATACTGTGATACAGATCTCATTAATTTACATTAAAGGTGCTCTAAACGATGTTGGGTGATGTCACTTGTTGTTCGAAGTATTGTCAAACAAAACAGAGGCTAGCTTGACCCCCCCCCCTTCCGTGCTTCCTGAAACAGTCATGAACCATTTAGAAAAAACAAACTGGATTTACCCACCTGTCCAGCAAAAACAGAGCCACCTGAATGTCGGATTGGAAGCCCTTCTGCCGGCGGAGTTCTCGCCACCTTTTGAATGCTTTTCCGATGTAAATTCAGGACTTCACTGTTCCTTTTCCCTCTTCTTTGTTATTTGTTCATCGGAAAGTCGTCTCTTTGGTCGTGTGTCGGCCATATCAAAATTCTCAAGAATATACATTTGTAACGTTAGTCGTTGTCGTTGTCTAGGACATCTCTTCTCTAGCTAACTTCCCTCTACATGCTTCTCTCTCCTCCACTCCCCACACGTGCATGCGAACTAACCCCCAAACCCCCACCCCCAAATCATTCTAGTCTGTTATTGGCTGGAACACTGTTTGTTATGTTTCGTGGTCCAGGCTGGGCCAGTTTGTTTTTCTTGCCGTTTGTGGAGCCTGGGCTGTCTACAGAGACCGTGTTTTTTTACAGTGTGTTCAGGGGACAGGCAGCTAGCGGATAGTGAGGAGATGTTTGCTGTATGTGACAAAAAATGTTTTAGCCTAAAAAACGCGTGACATCGCTTAGAGGACCTTTAAGTCTATCAGAATTTTTTATCAGCAAGTGCACCAAATTACATATTTTTTTGCTCAGTTTGGGCCTCTGAATAAAACTAGTGTTTTTTCCTCCTTTAAAGGGATACTCCACCGAAAAATGAAAATTCTGTCATCATATACTCACTCTCATGTTGTTTCAAACCTGTATGAATTTCTTTCTTCTGCTGAACAGAAAGGAAGATATTTAGAAGAATGTCAGTAACCAGACAGTTTTAGATACCATTGACTTCCATAGTATTTTTTTTTCCTACTATGGAAGTCAATGGTATCTAAAACTGTCTGGTTACTTACATTCTTCTAAATATCTTCCTTTCTGTTCAGCAGAAGAAAGAAATTCATACAGTTTTGAAACAACATGAGGGTGAGTATATATGATGACAGAATTTTCATTTTTCGGTGGAGTGTCCCTTTAATATGAACTCCATATCTGCTTTACAGGGTTTAATAGACCTGTGAATGCGATCCTAAATTATAGCGACAAATTTTGGGACTGGTTTTTCTTAGATTCTCAGAAGAAACCTGGAGATACCAGAGACTTGTAAAACTTTTTTTTTTTTTTTTTTCTCCACAGAAATGCAATGAAAAATTGGTCTAGAATCCAGGAGCATTTCTTCTTCAGTGCTTTCCACCCAATCAGGGATTACAGTGTTGAGGTGAGATCTCTCTCTCACACACACACACACACACACACACACACACACACACACACACACACACGGTTTTGCTATCTTTGTGGAGACTCTCCATAGGTGTAATGATTTTTATACTGCACAAACTGTATATTCTATTCCTTTACACACACACACACCTTTTTTTCCTATTGTCTGTGTATAATGTCATTTGTTCTGACCTGTCATAATCCATCAGCATCACGTTCTCTGCTTCTCCAGACAATATTCCAGACCTTTCCCAGTCTCTCAGAGTTGTCAGAAGATGAGTGGCTTCCACTGTGGAAATTTGAGAGTTTTGTTGTCTTCCCGATGTGCGCCGCCCTGCCTTTGAAGAACCGTGTGAGGGATCTCTGTGAACTCCAGCCTGGTGACTGGATCCAGCAGGACAAAGGTAATCACCACATGAGGGCAGCAGAGAGCAGGAACCTCACCACACTTATAAAAACCATGAGAATCTTCAGCTATTTCCCTGGTTTCAATCAGTGTGAGGGATACGGTCTTGTCAGCTCTAATGTTCAGTGTTTTACAGCACCAGCTAATTTGTTAGAAGAAGAGTGAAATCATTACATTACAAGCACACATGTTATATGTCTGATAGGTGTTTTGGAGCAGGACGAGCGCTGGGCAGAAGTTCAGAAGAAAATCACCCCGTGGAAGATGAGCGTCCAGGAGCAGGAGCCTGAGCTCATGGCCCAGCAGAGGGCAGCACGCCTGGGCAAACTCACCAGCAACCTCCTGGTGGTCGCATCACTCATCGACAAGCCCACCAATCTGGGCGGTAAGACAAATAGACAAAATGAATGATAGTAATATTATATAGGAGAAGGGATCAATAAAATTGTTTATGATGGCTAAACCCTAGAAAACATCTGATCATATCGATGTGGATGTTTGAACGAGCTCAGCAATTCAGCACTCCAGTGAAGGCATATTTAATATAGCACTTTATACAATAGATTGCTTTAAAACAAGCAGCTTTACAGTATTGAATATAAAACAGTGTCATGTAGTCATGGATTGGACTATGCACTTTCTGTTTCTGTCTGTAATATATATATATATATATATATATATATATATATATATATATATATATATATATATATATATATACACATATATACACATATATACACTAGTGCTGGGCAACGATTGATCGCATCCAAAATAAGTCTGTGTTTACATAATTTTTGTGTGTATACTGTGAATAATTATTTTGTAAATACACACATATGCATGTATATATTTAAGAAAAATGTGTTATTTAGATATAAAATATTTATGTATAATATAAATTATGTATTTTTATATATATATATATATATATATATATATATATATATATATATATACACACATGCAAATATTTCTTAAATATATTTTTATTTTATATTATCTTAAACTTATTTTGGATGTGATAACAGGGTTCCCGTGAATCCTTAAAAAGTCTTAAATTTGATTTTTTTAAATTTTAGGCCATAAAAAGTCTTGTGTTTTAAATTTTAGATGACACTTTGACTTAAACATATCTAAATGCTTTCCAAATTAAAACTATCTAATTCGCATACATATTATCTTTTAGAAAAAAATGTCCATAGGTGAAAATGCTCCTGGAAATCAATTTAAGGTGGCAAATATCGCCCCTTAATAAAAATGTTAATTTCTGTCACTTCTTTGAACTGACCACTGCATAGAATATGAAAAATATGAATTTCTTTGTGAGTCTGCTGTCAACAACAGGCCTAAACCAGCCATGGTACCAGTACAAAAATACAATCAGTAAAATATCATCTAATTATTATCAACAAAATTATATTGAAATTTCGCCCCTAATGTACGGTATTAATTTTGATTTCTTCAGGTCTTAAAAAGGTCTTAGAAAGCCCTAAATTGGACTCTAAAAAGTGTGCAGCAACCCTGGATTAATCGTGATTAATCATTGCCCAGAACTAATATATACCTAAAGAAAATAGTGATTAGTGATATAGATATAAATGCAGATCCCACTGTTTTGATTAAATAAAATGAAATACGAGTTTTTGCTCTAGTTTTATGCATATAGGTGTTCCCTAAAATTTGATTCAACAAGAAATAGTGCAATATATTATCACCTTTCTTGCAGTACCACAATATATCAAATTGTGATGCATATCATATCACCAGATTCCTGGTGAAACATAGCCCTATTATTGAGTGCATCCTGTTATGGTCTTCATTGTCTTTGCTGTGACAGATGCTAGTGTGTCTCACACTGTTTTCATTCTGTTTGATCTTTGTTGTTTTCTGAATGTCATCATTGCAACTATAACAGAGACATTCAACACACACATCTTCCCTTCTGAATCAACCAACAAATCTGTTTTAACACAAGCTCATCAAAAAAGGCTCATTCATCACATTCAAACATTCTGCACAAGCCAACTATTGTTTGTTTGATAGGCATATGGTTTTCATTCATGCTTTATCTCAGTCACATTCTATGAATAAATATCAGCGCTCAGTTGCCTTCAATAAGACTGATAAAAGAAACCACAGATGAATATGAATGTCTGTATCATATAATATAAGTGAAATGTTTTATTTTATGTGTTTTTGAAAGAAATCTCTTATGCTCACCAAGACTGCATTTATTTGTTTGATCAAAAATACTGTAAATTTAAAATCATTGCAATTGTGTTCTATTTTACTATATTTTAGATTTTTTTTTTTTTCATGTGATCAAAGCTGATTTTTCAGCATCATTACTTCAGTCTTCAGTGTCACATGATTCTTCATAAATCATTCTAATATTCTGATTTGATGTTGAAAACAGTTGTGCTGCTTTTTTCCCCCCTCTAAGGATTATTTGATGAATAAAAAGTCAAGAGAACAGCATTTATTTGAAATATGAAATATAAAAATATCTATCTATCTAGACGTGTTACTATTAAGATTATCAGAGGACTAAACCGCAAGTGTTTGTGTGTCTTTTCCAGGTCTGTGCAGGACGTGTGAGATCTTTGGGGCCAAAGCTCTGGTTCTGGACAGTTTGCGACACATTAATGATAAACAGTTCCAGGCGCTCAGTGTGTCTTCAGAGTTGTGGCTGCCAATGCTTGAGGTGTGTTTTTATTTCTGGCCAGATATAGATTCTTTATTTGTATAGAGTATCAATTCTGTTCAGTTTATTTTGCAGCCTTTTTGACAAATATATCAGTTGCTCAAAACTAATCCAAACTGCAAAAATTGTGTGGTTTTTTTTTTTTCAAAATCAATTGTTTCCACAATTTTGGTACTAGGGGTGCAGAAATTACACACTGCAGCTTTAAAGAAATAGTTATATTTTCATATTTCCTCTAAGTGTGAGTTGAAATAAGCCTAGAGATGTTATTCTTCATAATCATGCATTACATCAGCCAAATATGTACCACACAAAACCATCAGAAGCTCGGTTTTGTGGGGTGAAATGTAGAAAATGAGCAATCTGTTGATTGAATCTGTCATGATTAATGAAGCTGTTCAGAAATCTCAAGTTATCTGCCTTCATTTTCCAGGTGAAGCCCGCCGAGTTGTCAGATTACCTGCAGCTGAAGAAGAGAGAGGGATATTGGGTAATAGGTGTAGAGCAGACATCCAACAGCCAGAGTTTACAAGATTACACGTTTCCTGAGAGAAGCCTCCTTTTACTCGGGTAAACCAACACCTCCAACTCACCACCCAAATTCTGTCTATATGCAGTGGCCCCAAAAAGTGTTTGTACATCTCAGCCATCTCAGAATGTTCAATCATATTAGCAAATGTCCTAGCAGAGTAGCTACAGAAATGTTTGACAACCACATTTTAAGTTTTTACATTTTGTTATGTAATGCAAATATATTTATACATTTTTAAGGATCAGTGACTCTAATAATTATTTGATGACTTTGATAAAAAAGGATGCGTCTTTTAAAAATGTAGCTTAAACGTACATTATGTAACTTTTTTCAATCCTTCTTCCAAACCATATTTTTTGTCTTACCCTAATTCACTATGGTAAGCCTATAAGTGTTTGTTTTAGACAGGTCGGGATGGTTTTCGCTGGAAATTGCGTACATAGGGCACTCGCCTGTGCATGTCTAGTCATATCTGTAAGTAGAGAAAAGATGCTATGTGGGAGTGACATAGGTTTGTTGTCTCAATGAGGAATAAAGTTTATCATGGAGCGTGCTAAATAAAAAATAAAATAAAAAACACTGATCAGAGGAGAGTCTGCTGGCAAAAAGAGAACACGACAGAGCTCGTCATAAAACAAGAATCAACATTAGCTTGGCTTTTCGGAGATGGCAAGAATTGAGGGGTTTGAAATGTTGTAAAGGCGACGCTGAGATGGTGGTTTTATTACTCAACTGGTGAACCGATAAATTGCCTTTTGTAGCTTTCTAACGGAGTTTATTGTAAAACATTATCTATTGTGAAGGGTCATTTCATTATGGGTTGTTGTAGCGCAGGAAGTTCTGTGTCTATTAATGGGTATGTAGATACAATAACATTCAGCTAGTCAGCTTGAGATCCTTTTCATCTAAACTGGTTATATCTCTCAAGCCTATTTGTAAATGTTTTATGAGCAGTAGGATAATCTCTGTTTTTTGTTGTTTTTTTTTTGTTATGAGAGAGAACCATATTTATCCGCACAGCTGAAGCACAACCAAAAAGAATTTCTTCCGCAAAATGCATGAAGTTTTGTTTTTAAAACGCTAGAGGTTCACAGGGATTAAAGTTCTCCATCGCTACGACGGATTTCCGTTAATTGCAGCGAGTCTGCGACGGATTTCCGTCAATTGCAGGGTTCCCGCCTGTCCCTATGTCTTAAATTCACTTTTCACAATTTTAAGGCTGTAATTATGCATACCTTTCTCAAACAGTGTAATAATTGTCTTAATTTCAGTTTGAATAGGTCTTAAATTAAGGAAAGATAAGGTGTATTCACCCTGCTGAGGGGGATGTGATCAAAGCCTGGAGTGGAGCGAAAGCACGTTCCTCTCTGTACTCTAAGCGGTCTGTAATCCACCCTGGGTTTTCTATTCCGTGCACGGAAAAACCTTGTTCACTCCATTTTAAAAGTTATTCTAAAATGATCATTTTTTTAATATCATGAAAGTCTGAATTCATAATACTATATGTAACATTTATAATACTATATTTAACGGTTTGGAAAGTATTCTACACGTTTAATAAATATAATTACACAAAAATGTCCAAATGTAGTGAACGCGCAGAGAGAAATGCACATTTTATACGGATTACATAAGAGAGTAGTCTGTTTCTATTTGTTTTGAATTGTTTTGCTTAAAAGTAGACATTTCAAGCTATATATATATATATATATATATATATAAAATAAAAAATAAAATAAAATTAATAAATAAATATATATATAAATATAAATAAAATCTCATGCCTGTGAAGTAGCATATACGCTGAGTTTCGGTTCATTTATGAGACTCCCTCCAGTTCACGTGCAATTTAATATCGCGCCGGCGCCTCCATGTCCTGATTGTATTGTCTGCTATATTTGCTTCTCATTTATTAAATCTAGGCGATTGGTTGATGAAACATTGGTTAAAATTAAGATACAAGTTATACAAATGAAGTTCACTTTAAAGAAAGGTTTTATACAAAACAAAACTTAATGAAGTGGTCAAAATCATGTCTGACCCACTCCATATGTCTCCCGATATATTGCGCTAGAGTTCTCAACGGGTCGGGTCGGCCCGACAAACCCGACGGGACCCGCGGGTTCGGGTCGAAAATATAAACAAATGACTCGGGTCGGGTCGGACGTCGGGCTTAATCTTTTCCGCTCAGTAAAAAAAAAAAAAAAAACATTTATTAATCATCGCACCGTAAAGAAAGGCTGGCTACTGCGTGCAACGTGCATCATGGAGAGGGGCGGAGGCAGACCTGACGCCGCTGCGTGAACGCCTTTAGCCTGGCCTGGAGAAGAAGATGGAGTTGATGAAAAGTAAATAAAAGTAAGCATACGATTATGTTTGTAGGCTAGGCCTATTTTGTTTAAAAACTCTTCAAAAATTGTGTGGTGTGAAAAGTAGCCCGCCCGCTGGCTGGGTACATGTTTGAGTTCTTTTTATTTATTATTGTGTGAAGATTTTTATTTAAGGCATATTTATATAGCTTAAAGTTTATTGTTTCAGTTGTTTGTATTGTTAAAAGGCGTGAATATTAAAGGTTGATTTGAATTCCCGTCTGCTGGTCATGATAATACGTGTATGAGAAAAAATAAATAAATGCGTTGATCCGTTTATAACGGATATAACCCAGCGTCGGGCCGCGGGCCGGGTTCGGTCAGATAATTCATGTTGATGTGTCGGGTTACATCGGGTCCGGGCTTTAAAAGCCACCGGCCGGGTCGGGTCGGGTTGTAATTTTCAGGCCCGTTGAGAACTCTATATTGCGCATCTAATGATCCTATCTTTCTCATGCCCGCACCCACCATTGACGTCCACGAGGTCAGGACTTCGGGAATTTTTCGAAGTGCATATAATGAAGGTTGTGAAATAATTGCCTAATGTTATTTACGCAGAATCTGATCCATTCACCAACTTAACAATGTTTTATTACCTCGTGTAGTATTGAGAAAAATAACGTACTGGAACATACAACCTTTTTTTTTTTGTTTAGTCATTTAAAACATAAGAATAATAATGGTAGACCTGTAAAAATAAATTCAATAAAACATTAGAGAGCGATAATGTAAAATAGTGGTGACAATCATCACTCCAGTTACTTTAGCGTAGGTTTATTTTTTAAGTCAATTTCTTTAGACATAGGCTACCTTAAAGGGATAGTTCACTTTGAAATTAAATTTTGGTATGTTTTAGCTTACCTCAAGGGCATCCAAGATGTAGGTGTCTTTTTTTCCGCAGTAGTTTCAATTTTGATATTTTTAGGTCAAACCGTTCTTGTCTGTCAGTCATATAATGCAGGTCTATGGTCACCACCTCAAAGAGTATGCACAGAGTCCAAATTAAAACAATTCCCCATCGTCCAAATTAAACAATTCCCCATCGTAAGTACACATTGATGGCCTAAGACACGAAACGAGCGGTTTGTGTGAGAAAACGAACAGTATTTATATCGTTGTTACCTCTTGTACACAGCCACGTCCAAGTGATCTGAGAGCGCGGGCGGGTATAGATATAGACTATATAGACTCTGTTGTTCCTTTTCCTTCCCTTTGAGTTTTTATTTTTCACTCTGTATTGACAAGTGTTGTTTGATGACTTTGTGTTTTATCTTATATTTTAAGAGAAGTATTTTAATATACATTTGAATTTAGATTAAATAAACCTTTTTTCTCTCTCACAATGACTAAGTTGATATTTAATTCACATTTACACATCATATTTGTTCCCACGCATGTAGCATGGACAAATGCAATGCAAAAGGTCTGAATTAATCACATCCATAGCCGTTGTAATCCCTTGAGAAACTAAGCATGATGTACATTAAATGGGGTGCATAGTGTGGATCATTCATTTCAACATTTATCCTCATTCTCATGTTTAAGAATCTCTTATCTTGACAAATAATTTACGCTACTGCCCACTGACATGCTTTTAAAGCTATTGTCATCAAAAAATGTTGGCCTTCAAACACCTTAAAATGCACATATGTAGGTCCGAGAAATCAAAATTTTCTCTGGGGAGCATGCCCCCGAACTACCTCACATTTGAATGTGTGTGTCTGTGTGGTAATGTGGGCTGGTGTGGCTACAGTGCCAGGACTGAATTTTTTAACCAGTCTGCCCCCTGCATATAGGCCTAAAATATACATTATTCTCTGTTTCGAATCATGTTATCTTGTTACCCACCCCCAGCCCCTGATGTTTTTAAAACCTAGAAACTCCCCTGCTCATTACAATGGCCCTTAAAGAATGTTAAAAAATTGTAAATGGCCCTTTATAGGAAAAAGGTTCCCCACCCCTGGTTTAGCGCATACAGTATTTAGAAATGAACATTATTTCATATTAATTCGAGCTATTGCACAAATATAATTATAATACATTTCATAATGACAGTTAAAAAAAGTCTGATGTTATTGTAATCATGCTATTTTCTTATTCCATATCAGTGATAAATTGTTTGATACTTTCTGGTTTTTTCGTATGTATCAGTAGCTTTATAGAAATGCTGTCTATATCGCAGGACTTTTATAGAGCGGATGTAGTTCAGGACCTCGGTAATTTTTCGACGTGCATATAATGAAGGTTGTGAAATAATTGCCTAATGTTAACTCTACTTTGGTGCTGCCATCATATTGCATATCGCCACGATAACCGACTTCGTCTGAGCTGCTTTAGGGGCCGTTCACATGTTTGCGCTCTCACGTTCGTTATTTTAAATGTGTAGATGCGCGAAAAGTGCGCCCAAATAGAGAGCGACGCCGTCGTAACCATAGATTATGTCTATGGTCGTAACGCTCGCTTGGACAGAAGGTGCGAGCCGAGCGCGAATTCCAGCGCGACGCTTCACGACATATGTGGCTCATTTAAACCATTTTCAGATAACGGTCTTAAAGTGCGAGTCTTCGAGATGTAAGTAGCTAAACCAAACAACTGTTGACGATAAAACTATTAAAGGAGTAACAGAAACAATCAGTTTGCAAAGACTGTATCAATCAAATCTCAGCTTTTGGAGACTACGAGAAGAAGAAAGAGAGAATGTGATTGACCCTTAATTGTTTAAAGGAGAAGTTCACTTTTAAAATGAAAATTCTGTCATCATATACTCACCCTCATGTTGTTTCAAACCTGTATGAATTTCTTTCTTCTGCTGAACACAAAGGGAGATATTTAGAAGAATGTCAGTAACCAGACAGTTTTTGGGTCCCATTGACTTCCATAGTAGGAAAAAAATATACTATGGAAGTCAATGGGACCCAAAAACTGTCTGGTTACTGACATTCTTCTAAATATCTTCCTTTGTGTTCAGCAGAAGAAAGAAATTTATACAGGTTTGAAACAACATGAGGGTGAGTATATGATGACAGAATTTTCATTTTAAAAGTGAACTTCTCCTTTAAATACATTTTGAGGCCATTGTACAATCTCTTTCAATTACTTGTTATGAAGAGCAGCGTTGTGAAGGGATGTGAAAATAGAAACGTTTCAGTTTGCGCTGACGATGCAGTTTAACATGAGGCTAATTGATGTGTCTCTCCCTGTGAGATTTCCTCACCTCTGAATGCAGAGAGAGAGAGAGAGAGAGAGAGAGAGAGAGGAGCATGTTCTGACTATGGTTCTGACCACAGACTGGTTCTGACATGCCGAGCGCTCATCAGCAAAACCACCCAACATATTATTTAAAAGCTTGGTTTATTAGTTCAATCAGCACCTGCACTTCTTATCTGACCTCCTCAGCAGGCCTAGATTAAATTAGTGTTTCAATTTTTACAGAATGCATTTAAAGACCATGTAAATATTATTTTGTTTTATTAAGCTTTAAGGTCATCTATAGTGTAGACCTACTTCTATATTTACAGAATGCATTTTAAAAGACATTCAGATTTAAAAATTACATTTTTTATTTATTTTATTAATTAAGGTTATTATCTATATGCTAAAGTTGACAAACTTTCAGTAGATAGGCTATACACATTAACATTTAGAGCCTTTCTCTTTAAGGAAGATGTAGCAAAAAATACAGATGGCTGATCTTGTCCGAAGAGGCATATGCTAATTTTTGTCCAATATAATTCCCAAATAGCATTTCATTTTCCATGTGCTTCTTCCAAAAGGAAATACGGGAACCAAAAATGCACTTGTCAAGTAATTTATTTTTAGGAATTAAACAGGGTAAATGTTTTAAACATAAACATTATAGTATTGTAGAACTGTGAATGATGGGCGGGTGCCGATTTTGTGTGGGTCTGGTCAATGGCGTAAAAGTACCATTTTAAATGGCTTTATAAACTCATTAGCTTGACTTGAACATACCTTAGCATTCCATCGAATATTGATTTTTTTTTTTTATTCTGCTTGGTGCGGTGCATGACTCTAAAGTGTCTGTTTGTCTCCGAACAGTAATGAAAGGGAAGGCATTCCTGCAAACCTGCTGCAGCTGGTGGACGTGTGTGTGGAGATTCCTCAGAACGGTGTCACCCGCTCCCTCAATGTGCACGTGAGCGCCGCCCTGCTGGTGTGGGAATATACCCGCCAGCATTTAGGACAAAACCCCGCAGCCTCTCGGTGCTGAATTTGCTGAGCAAGTCTTCTGTGTTTTAGCAGAAAACATCTGTCAGTATTTGGGAGATGTTGCATTTTACACCATTTTTCTAAGGAAAAGTTGTGATGCATAAGATGCGTTTTGCATGACAAGACTCTGTTGTTCCTTTTCCTTCCCTTTGAGTTTTTATTTTTCACTCTGTATTGACAAGTGTTGTTTGATGACTTTGTGTTTTATCTTATATTTTAAGAGAAGTATTTTAATATACATTTGAATTTAGATTAAATAAACTGTTTTCTCTCTCACAATGACTAAGTTGATATTTAATTCACATTTACACATCATATTTGTTCCCACGCATGTAGCATGGACAAATGCAATGCAAAAGGTCTCAATTAATCACATCCATAGCCGTTGTAATCCCTTGAGAAACTAAGCATCTGTGTAAATATAGACTGTTTAAATGAGCCACATATTCAAGCGGTCTGTTTTCTCTAGCTGTGTAATTCACAAGTCAAGCGTTTGATTTTTCCATGTTGTCATCGCTGTGGATAAACTGATGAAGGGACCCTGGAGATAGTAAACTGCACTGTCAGGTGCTCACAGGGCAAATGAAGAACCAGAGAGGAGTCAGAAGCAAACTGTCTGCTTTAAGTATAGGCAGGTTATTATATTTTGATAAAATACTGTAATATATTCTTAAAATAGCTTTTTGCATTTTTTTTTAACTAAATGGCCAGGTTGCTTGTGACGCACCTGAGATCGGGATATCAGACTGAGTGTTTTTAAATGGAGTCCTCGGCTGGTGAGTGGTTTGATTCAGATGAGTCTGAGTTTCAGATGCGGACTGCACTGAGGAACTCAACCGTTCTGTCGCCTCGAGCGCGTCTGGTGCTGGAGACTCTGATGGTGCTGATGAGTCTGGCCGCAGTGACGGGTGAGCTTTACACTACGCTTCATTAGTGTGTGTGAATGTCAGAGATGTCGTGTGGACATGAGAAAGTTTTGCATTTGATGTCTAACTATATTTCAGATGAATTATTATGGTATAAGATCAAATGATTTGTGTTAAGTTGTATTAGCTGTAACATGCAAAAACTAATATTTTAGAAGAAAACATTTCTTGTGAATATTGTTTTGACTGGTATCTAAAACAGTGCTAACAAAATCCATAGCCCTAATGACATCATCCTGCAGGGTATGACTTTTTTTGGTGGGAAACGACAACCCAGACATCTAGTTTACCTCCTCTTTACCTACCTCCAGTTTGTAGTGTGTTGTGGCATTATGTGCTTTTGCCTTTCTCTAAAACATTCTATCCTGTAAGACATTAGTATGATCATTTCAGAATAAAAAAATAAATAAAAAAAAAATATATATATATATATATATATATATATATATATATATAGTTTTAAACACATTTTGGTAACACTTTACAATAAGGTGTTGTTAACATTAATGTATTAACTAACATGAACAAATACAGTAACAAATGTATTGTTAGTTCATCTTTGTTAACATTAGTCAATCAAGACCCTGCTGTTTATTGTTTATGATATTCAAAGTGCATTAACTAATGCTAACAAATACAACTTTTGATTTAATAATGTATTAGTAAATGTTGAAATTAACATTAACAAATATTAATAAATGCTGTAGACATGCAGCTGTAGATATTACTAGTTCATGTTTACTAATGTTGTTAACTAATATTAACTAATGAAACCTTATTGTAAAGTGTTACCTATATTTGGGGTGATGTCAAGAACAATAGAAATAAAATGCATCAATCAAAACTTACTATGCTGCAAGATTCAGAACTGAAAACGCTTTACTCATTCCAAATAAACTATTGAAACTAAACTGCAAAATCATTGCAGACATCTGTGCTTTTGTGACGTCACACTCATAAACACATTGACACAATATATAACAAATATTGACATTGACATGATTTCTTTTTTTCTGACTATTTTATTTTATTATTTTATAATAGAATTTGTACAACATTAATACAAAAATGTGTTTATTCTGTTGTGCTTTTGTTCCTCCTTTTCAGGAAACTTTCTGGTCATTGTGATTGTGGCAGCCACAAAAACCTTCCACACCGTGACCTCCGTCCTGATCATCAATCTGGCCATTAGCGATTTCTTAGTGGGAATAGGTGTCATGCCGTTTGTGGCAGTTTCCATTATGAACAACGGATGGGTCAACTACAATGTTAGTACATAATGCTTTACATCCAACATTTATAACTTAAAGGTGAAGTGTGTGAGATGTCTGAACCACTAGCGAGACCAAACGGAATCGCAAAAGTAATGACCGTTTCCAAACCATCTGCCATTCGCTGACCAAGCCATTAGTCCCGCCCCCAAACTCAAGCCATTGGTTGAATTAATGTTGCAGGTTTAAGGCCTGTTCATAATAAAAATGATAACGGAGGATAACATTCTTTTTATTATAAGAACCCCACAGTTTTAAATGCTCTGAGCTCTTAGTGATTTCAGTTATACCGTTCCTCTATCGTTATAGTTGTGGTGTGGACTTCACTATTCTCTTATTAGAGTAAAGGGTTAGTTCCCCCAAAAATGAAAATTCTGTCAGTAATTACTCACCCTCATGTTGTTCCAACCCCGTAAGACTTTCGTTCATCTTCGGAACACAAATTAAGATATTTTTGATGAAATCTGAGAGCTGCCTCACTCCTTCATAGGCTTCTTTGTAATTGAAACTTGCCGGCCCAGAAAGTTAGTAAAGACAATGTTTAAAATATTCTAAGTGACTACAGTGGCTCAACCATAAGTTTATCAAGCGACGAGAATACTTTTTGTGCTAAAAAAATAACGACTTTATTCAACTATTAATTTTCTTCTGTGTGGGCCTCTGAGTGAGTTCATGTAGTGTAACAGCGCAGCGCTTCTGGGTTGTACGTCAGAACGTAGGCTCACTATTGGCCGACGCTGGTCATGCGTGTAATGCTGGCCAATAGTGAGCCTACGTTCTGACGTACAACCCAGAAGTGCTGCGCTGTTACACTACGTCAACATCTTGGGAGAGATGGTTGAATAAAGTAGTTATTTTTGGGGGGTTTTGCGCACAAAAAGTATTCTCGTCGCTTGATAAACTTATGGTTGAGACACTGTAGTCACCTGGACTATTTTAAACACTTTTTTTTTTTTTTTACTAACTTTCTGGCCGGCAAGTTTCATTTACAAAGAAGCCTATGGAGGAGTGAGACAGCTCTCAGATTTAGTTTGTGTTCCGAAGATGAACGAAAGTCTTACAGGGTTGGAACAACATGAGGGTGAGTAATTACTGACAGAATTTTCATTTTTGGGTGAACTAATGCCTGTTCACCCAGATAACCGCAACTATAGCGATAACTATATTACACCAATGAATGACAAACGTTCTGTTTATTATAAGCTCTTTAAAGTCAGAAGGGTTCTGATTGGCTGTCAATGTTTTTAACATTCATCAGTAGGAAAAAAAATTCAGCATTTTCCTCTTGCATTTTGAGCGCTGTTGAACGGATTCTTAAACCCCTCTGATTGGCCATTGCGTTCATAACATATTTGTCTCTAAATTGGCCATTGTGTTCACACCGCTCAATCTGTGGTTGGCTACCATGATCAACGCTTCAAAAACATGTCGTCTTTGACGCTCTTCATCAAGCGCTGAGTGTTTGAAAACGACATATCAGTGGATCTGTCAATCAGTGGATATATTAGGGATCCGCTGATAGATGCCTGCTTTTAAACGCTCTCGTGTGTATCTATGTAAGCGCTCTATGAAGAGCGTCAAAGATGTCATTGTTGATCATTGTAGCCAATCACACACATATATCTTGAGTGCGTTATCACAATGGCCAATCACAGACATGTATGTTGAGCGCGTCAACACAATGGCCAATCACAGACATATATGTTGAACGCTCAGCACAGTGACCAATCAGAGGTGTTTAAGAATCTGTTCAACAGCGCTCAAAATGCTAGAGGGAAATGCTGGTATCGTCACAATTTAAAAATTCAAAACTTGGTTCCTAGACTTGGTTCCTAAGTCGATACTTTTTGAAAACTCTACTAGGATGATTGACATTCTGAAACAAACATAACAATGTTTTGCATAGAACCAGTGTTTATTTTAACATTGATAAAATGACATAGATCACCTTTAAGTTGTTAAAGTTACAAAATAACATTCTGAGTAGGGATGCACTGATATGAAAATTTTGGCGAATACCGATATTTCTTTTTATTTGAAAGCCGATAACCGATATTTTGACCGATAAATCTAAATCCAAATTTTTATATTATTTTTGAGAGCCTAATCACAAAAACAAAAGTCTCACCATTAAAGTCATGTCCCAAGCAATTTTATGTAGCCTATATGACAGACTTGTGCTGCACATGCTGCACTTAACTGTATTTTCCTTTTTTTTAAAGTGATTCTAATCATATTTCAAGCAATTCAAAACCATCATGGTGAACAGTGCGCATCTATAGTGTCTGAGCTGAAGGAAATAATCCCTTATTTATCGTCTTTAATATATCGTCCATATTTTCTTATCAGGCCGATAACATTAAAAATGAACATATCCACCACCATATCGGTATCGGCATATATATCGCGCATCCCTAATTTTGAGTGCATTAACAGATGTTTTTGCTCATTTTGAACTCTCTCTTGATCTTCTAGGATCTATGTCTGTATGTCGGCTACACATCCTCAGTCTACTGCACCGCGTCAGTTTTAACACTCGCCGCTATTGCCCTGGACCGTTACTTCTCCATCGTGGACTGCCTGCGGTACGGTTCCCGCTGCACGATATGGAGAACCGGTTCCGTGGTGATATGGATTTGGCTGCAAGCTATGTTGACCAGCTGTCCTCCTCTCCTCGGCTGGAGCAACATCAGTTTCGTGGCTCCCATGTACAGCTGTGCCGTGAACTGGGCCAAAAGCCCAAGCTACACGGTCATTATGGCCTCCTTATCTTTTCTTCTACCGGCTATAGTCATCCTGTTCTGCTATGTGAAGATTGTCCGCGTGGCACGATACCATGCTAGGAGGATCCACAGTTTGGAAGAACATCTCCAGCGTAACAGAGCCACATCTGTCTTGAATCTCCAACACTCATTCATGGACACTTACACACCATCCAGGCTGATTTACTACGTGAGTGGGAGGTTTGTGACGGATCAGTTGGATGTTCCTGATGAAGTTGCTCCAGATGCACCATCTGAGATGTCTTCCAAGCCAACTGGTGGACGTCTGCACTCTTTCATGGCTCAAATCCATACCAGTAGCCCTCAACATCCCAGTCAACCTCAGCATCATGGAGTTCTGAGGTTATTTCTGGTCATCGCCGCTTTTTTCTTATGCTGGACGCCCTACATCAGCGTAGCTCTGGTGCAGGCCACCGAAACCGCCCTGTCCCGGCCCAGGAGCGTTGTTCCCCCGTCTGCTGTCACTTTCTCCTATTGGCTGGTGCTGTTTAATTCAGATATCAACCCGTTGCTGTATGCGCTCCTCAGCAAGCGCTTCCAAGGTGCCTTCCAGAGTTTGAGATGGAAGATCCAGGCCAGGTTGGGATGCGTTGTGGAGAAAGTAGGAGCTGAGAGATCTACAGGTGGAGGTGAGAGTGACCCCACTAACAGATCGACCCACACTTCCACGGCGCACTCCAGAAACGACAGGGAGTCGACGTACTCTTCTGTTTTTGCTCTCAGCTCTCAGTTTCCCAACAGCCTCAGGGAGCAACTGAATAATGTTCTTCCGCTGGCCACTTGTTCTCGTCCTGTTTGTCATGAATGTGGCGGACGGGGTTCGAGGGCGGTGGACCACCTGCAGGTTCCCTCCAAACAGCGTGAGCGGAACAGACTCCCTTATTCTGCTGCTACTAAAAAGAAACAAGACACATTCTTTTATGGACAGATCACAGTTAGAGTGGAACATATTTGCTGAGTGCATCACATACAGTCCTGCATAATGGAAACAAAGATGAATGTTATTTGTATTTTGTGGGTGGATGATTATTTCAATGGAATGTTATGGGTTCAATAAAATGTAAGTTCTATGAGGCATTAAAAAGATTAAATAATAATATTGCCATAATGAAGTTGTAAAGAAAATGTAAAGTTTTACAAAGACAACTGAAAAAAAAAAAGAAAGAAAAAAAAACATTGATTATTTATTGTGAAAATGTAGCTTTGCCACCACAGGAATAAATTACATTTTAAATATATATTAATATTTAAGAATAATATGTGTTTTTAATCAAATAAATGCAGCCTTGGTGAGCATAAGAGACTTATTAAAAAATCTTAATTGTTCCAAACATTTGACTGCTATTGTATATATTTATATAATGGATTATTTGTAAAATATATATTTTTCAATATTTAAAGCAAAGGTTTTTATTTAATATTGATTTGTTTGCTTATGGTTGTAACACGGGCCAGTGTTTTAGAGGGCTTTAAAGCAGAAAAAGTGAAGGTCACATTTTTTTGTTAAAGCACTTACATTAATTATTCAGTACAAAACTGTTTTTATTTGAGATTTTAACTGGTCTAAATCTTCCCTTTGTTTAGGTGGACCTATTTTGTATGTGGATGAACTCGAGGTCATGCGTTGCTGACATGATTTCTGTAAGTTGTGGCTTGTCATGTGAAAGTTACTGGGGTTTACCAGCGTTACGTGTTTGTGACATTTAAGTGAACAAATGAAATACCATTTTCATACCAAATACCAAATACCAACAAGGTCAGTAAACAATTTTGTTATATTAGCCTCATGCTAACTTTCTTTTAAGAAACTATTTTAATGTTTACTGCCTGGTCTGTGTTCTTCCTTATAGGTGCTTTATAATAACTGCATTTTTAATTTATACTGCCAGTTATGTTGATGACTTTTATTTTCCTCTCAATTTCACCATTACCATCTTCACTCTGGTCAAAAAGGCAGATTGGCAATATAAAACAACACATGGATTGGAATATCGATTAGTACAAAAATAAAATTGCATCATGCTCTTTAAACTATGTATAATCTTTGTCTTCTCTGATGCATCAAATTCTGTGCAGAAAATGACAAAATATTAAACGATTTAACATAACTGGCAGCTTTTATCTAATCTTCATGGTCTTTAAACTATGTATAATCTTTGTCTTCTCTGATGCATCAAACGACAAAATATTAAACGATTTAACATAACTGGCAACTTTTATCTAATCAAATTTTGACACAAGGTATATTCTATTTATTAAAACATTCCACAAATTCAATTGATGGATAATTACTGAAACCCACTAAGATGGTCTCTGTGAAATTGGGCATGTTAAAAAACCCATTCATTCTCAGCATAAGCCTGTTTGATATTCATCAGTCTATAGGATTTGTTTGTTTAGAAACAAAACAAACAGAAAATATAGATTTACATGATACATGTGAAAACAGACAAAGCGGATCTATTAAATGGATGATTTATTTGTTTTCTTGTCATTTTCCTCAAATGTGATCGTAATGCATTTCAGTGTAAAAATCATTCCTTACAAAGGTTTACAATAATGTCTAGCAATAATTCCAGAGGAATACAATATTATATTTATTGTCATCATAACAATGACAATGGGAGACAGTGCTGATGAGATCCTATTGCAAATCAAAGAAAAGGCAGTGAAGCCATCATGTAGCATTTATTGGCGTTTTCTGCATGCGTTTTCCTGTAGAACTAATTTCCATCCAATGGAACAGTCCATAAGATAAAAACAAAAATGCAATGCATTGTTTTAAAAAAAAAGTGACTGGAGTCTTATGAAGTGCAGGATGTTTTCAGTGTATTTAAAGGTGGTTATCAGTTCCAGTCACCACCTTTTTCAAAGCACATAGTGTAGGTGCACTTTTCAGAAATGGTCATACATTCACTGGATGCACATGCCACCCTTTAACGGTAACACATCTTGCTGAAGATTGCCTCTTCGGTTCGCCAATACTGCCCCTGAAGTGTCCTCACAGTGGTTAGCATGTGACTGATGTGATGGAATCAAAGTATAGCTTCAGTATAAACAGTCTGGATGCTGTAGTTAACCACCTAAAAATCTCCATTCACAGTTTAGGAAAGGAAATCCCTTTAGACCTCAGATGCACCCATAGGACGGTAGACCTTTGTTTGTACAAGGAGAGCTGGAAATCTGCAGTCCTCCAGCATCCCAGCAAACCTCAGCACCATGGTATCCTATTCCTGTTTCGCTCTTTCTCCTAAACCCTCCATATCGCTGTTAACCAACATGAGTTCAAAAACACCTTCATTCACAGTTTGGGAAGTGGAGTCCCTCAGATGCAACTGTTGCTAGGTAGAACTTTGTTGTATTAGAAGACAGCATATGTTGCAGTTCTTAATGTCTACGTCAATGTTTGGCACGTATGTTCTAATGGGCACTGGTAGTGATTCGTGCCAGTCAGTCTGAGCTCCAAAAAGAGTGTAACCTTCTGAAGATCTGCAGGGACTCTTTATTGTGGAGATATTGGTTCATGGGTCTCTTGAGCAGAGGTCTCAAACTACCACTAGCCTGGTAAAATCCACCATTTGGGCCTGTTTTACGACCATACAGTTGAACTATAGAGTTAATGAAGACATATTTCCTAGCATAATGCTCTGCATGTTTAGTGGAGTAATAATGCTTGTATTCTAAACTATTTAAATGTTCTTTTCTGCAATTAGCAGTGTAAGAAAAATCACAAGCTAGCTGTGACATAATCAGAAATATTTCGATATAAAAAAAGACTACAAAGCTATCAATCTACATATGATATTCAAAATATTTATATATATATCAGACAGGCAAATAAAGTGGCTGGAGTATAGCTGTAGTGCATCAAAAATAGAAACTTCTATCCACTGAAGACTTATTGCCACAACAAGACTGTTCCCTGTGTAAACCGCTCCTGTTTGAATCTAGTTTGATGTAGATGCATGTAACTCAGACTTATTTTCTGTGCCGTGCAGTGTTTGCTTGTTTTTATTAAATGGGCTACAGCTGTTCTTTTACATTCAAGTTTTAGGCCTGTAAAAGCCATGTGGATAATAAGAAATGTATAAAATTAAATTGCAATATATAATATACATTAAATTACAACAATATATAAAATAAAAATTAAACATTATTAATTGAAATAAAATAACATGTAAATAGTAAAGGTTTTATTTAAAATATAAAAAAATTAAAGTCTATAAAGTGTAACAACAATGACTTTGTGTTGGGGAATTAATTAGCTCAAATTAGCGGTAATATTCATCAATGTGAATATGCATCTGTTGCTTCCATAAATTAATTTATTCAAATTAGGGAATAGGTCAAAACCTCGGCTGGTATCAGCGATTACACAATTATTTGTAATAATCACTGATAGAGACGGGTAGCATTTACTCAATTTGGGGGAATTTGAGGTAGAAGTTGACGAATGTTCATTTACCATGCAGACTGGCCGTCCAGCGGACAGAATGTATAATTTATGAACAGAAATCGGGCGTCTTTAACACTGATAGATAACACTTTCTTGTGGCCACAAAGAAGATAATTATCTCCGTGTTTTAGACAATTTTAGGTTTCTTTTAAGAATAAAACCCATCGTAGAGCTTATAAGGTAAAATCTGCACTCATCAGGGACTCAGAATTTGAAACAAAACAGGCAAACTTAATTCAAATGATTTAACAAAGTTTATTTAAACAAGCTAGCGATTACACAATTATTTTAAATCACGCAGGAGTAAAAATGCATAAACAAAACAGGCAATATAACGATCGTAATACAGAGATACAACAAAATAAAAAGGTTTTAGAGAGAGATTGGGAGAGGGAGAGAGAGAGAGAGAGAAACTCAGCGAGAGGAAACTAATAGTTGAGATACGAATGATTTTAGGTGTGTGTGTGAGATGTGGGGATGGTAGCGTTTGTAAGGTGGGTGTGTCGCTCCGTGAGCACGTGGTAGTGTGTTTATCTCGGCACACGTGGGTGAGAGTATGTGTGTGTGTGTGTGTGAACGTGTATGTTTGTGTGTGTGAAAGAGAATTTAGAGAGAGAGATAGAAACAGTTTTAGTCATTCACCACAAAACCCCAACGTTTCTTAGTAATATTTAGACAACTTTAAACAGCATTTCCTTCAGATTGCAAATTTAAAAGATCTACGTTACTCTGTTTGGAAGGTCGGCCTTCTGTGTGTGTGTTGGATAAAGGCCCCTGGATCACGTGGTCACAGCGTTCTGGTTGCTGTGGCGACTTGAAGCGAGCGAAGACTCAGCAAAGATTATCTTAGCCTTAAGTTGATTTTGTGGGTTGGTTTCAGCAGACTATCAACTTCAGTAAATAGTAGTTCTAAGAAAAGACTTGGAAATAAAGGAAAATAGAAAGGAAAATAAAAGCGAGCGAAGCTTCCTTGAGGGAAGGAGGCGTGTCGTCTTCTCTCTCTGGCGGACTGCACTGAGAGGAGAGGGGCGCGAAATTTTAAAGGGCTAAACTCACGCCTCCCTCACGTACGTGGGCCAATCGTCTTTAACAACGTATGGGCCCACCTCCTGACGTTTTGAGGTCTATGCGCCTCCTTTCCGCGGGGCTTTGAAACGATGAATTCGTCCATAACTTAATAACACTGGTATTTAATAAAACAATGCATTCTCTGATATTTTGTGTTAAAGATTCAGCATCGTTGGGGTTCGTGGAACACGGCAATACCGCGAATGACAGTTCTAATATCTAAAATCAAGGAGGTACATCATTTCTTGTAATTGTGGGCACCACAGAGTGATTACAGGCCAACAAACTACATAGGCATAATATTTGGGACAGGGGATCATACACATCAAGAAAATACATTTAAAATGTTTTATACAAGGATTTTGGATCACACGTGGTGGTGCCTGAGTGTGTTTCTGTGTGTGTGTATGTGAGTGCGTCTTGAAAGTTCATACCCGTCCGCTGAACTCTTGTCCCCGTCGCTGCGGGTGAGGCTTATGTGTGTGCGTGCGTTTGGCTCTTTGGATTGATGTATTAGGCACAGACCACATGTTTTGGGCATCTGGTCTCTACAACACTGTTTTATTGTTGTGAAGAGTTAATTAGTGTCTATGTGTAAATCAGTGTCCGAGAGACTCCCTGGGGGGGGTGCTTTCGGGATCGCTCTCATTGGTCAGCGTAAGGCTCTCCCGGCCATAAACAGACGGTCTCTGTTGGTTTAGACGTAAGAGATCATGTAGAGTGAGAGATAGTCAATGATTTACACCATTTTTCGGCGCCGTTTGGGCTGCACGTCTTGCGCAGAGCAATCTCAAAACAGCAGAGGTGTCGTAAATGAGAGTGCTTTGGAATGTGAGAATAGCTTGAGTCAGAGCGAGACAGGGGTTTTGTAGATTTAGACTGCATTAATAATTTGATTTAATCACCATGCAACTGGTGCTCTGCTCTCCGTTACAAAAGGGATTGGTGGGCTCGATTTAAGGATAAACTTGACACTTGATAGCCCAAATTTGGCCTGTAGGTCAGTCGTTTGAGACCCCTGCTCTTGAGTTCCAAGACCCAAGTCATTGTTCAAATACACTTACAGTTGTAAGATGAGCAAAAAAAAAAGTTTAAAAAAAGGTTTGGCTTTAGGAAATCGTCTGTTATAATGTGCATGAGGGTAAATGATGGCCTACGGAGTCTCGTTGACTGAGGAATATGGAATGAATGTCCTTCCCAGCATTATCCAGTCACTGGAATAAGAACGGGAGAAGGTTTGTGCGTGTCAGTGAGGAAACGTGGACATGGAGGTCCTGGCCCGTCGGGTCCAGTTGAGTCCTGAGCTGGTTCCGGTCTCAGCCGGTTCAACAGGCTGTTCCCGCTTTCTGAGTTTGGTGCCGAGCTCAATTAAACACTGATCCCAGTCCTCCGGTAACAGCAGCATTAGGAAGCCCAGACAGATGATCAACACGGCGATGAGTCGCACTGTATTGAAGTGGATATCACAGGTGTACAGGTCCACCACTGCAACACCAACAACACACACTTTAGAGCCACCACGGTAAAATGTCTATGAAGTTGCAATGACTGCCCACTTTGCTGCACGTACTGATTTTGCCGAGTTAGACGCATTCCTGGGTCAACATATTTTGTTGATCCTGGAACAACATTCTGGTCCAAAAATTTAGTCCAAACCATATCCCTACCCCTAAACCTAACCCTACCCATGAGCTATGCCTAAAATCAGAAGGAAATGCTTGGTGAATAACATTGACGTAGAAGCACCTGACTCTCCTAAACTTGACATACTGTAAACTTGTCCCTCAAATCTGATTGGACTGTTGTTCCAGGATCAACAAAGATGTTGATCCAGGAACATTGCACTTGGTGAAATCAGGTTCTGCCACTTTGCTATACTCAGTGGGACAGGGTTCAAAAACAGTTTCACAAAAAACTTTAGACATATACAATGAACTAAGAGTGTAACTGTATATATCCCTTTAAGTCAGTCAGTGGCACAAAATATAGGTTTTCTATAAACAAGTTTGTTTTTATATTTAAAAAAGTTTACTTTGATGAAAATGAACTCACTTGCATTGACAGGGACACTCAGCACAATGCCAAGTGAAATCAGCTCAGGGTATGTAATGGCAATGCCAAAATTCACCAGCATATTGAATGCTGTAGAAGAAGAAAATGATGAACAGTTATATGTTATATATCTCTTCTAATTGTTGCACATTACATAAACAATACTCTACTTATAATAATATACTTTTTTCTGTCAGTATTGTATTTACCTAGTAAGAGTCCAGCCACTCCACACATGTAGGCCCAGGGAAGATCAGCTACGGATGTGAAGTACTCAACGTGTGAAGTACAGTATAACTGGCACAAAGCTCATAAAGACAAAGTTTGCACCGCCGACAATGGTTAGAAACAGAGCCGCCTCTCCAAACTTGCCACTGCCCAAGACGAGCTTGAAAAGCACCTGAGAAAACATAAACAAAAAGACCAGCTCAGATAAGTTAGTTTCGGTTAATTGGTTCATTCAGGTGGTTCATTTCAATGATCATTCAATGCTATTCACATTATACTTGTTTTATTTTAGCTGTAATACATTCACCAGCCACTTTATTAGGTATACCTGATCAACTGATTAACTCAAATATTGAATCAGCCAATCACACAGCAGCAACTCAATGCATTTAGGCATGGAGACATGGGCTCCGTCCAGAAACAGAACAGGGGAATGAAAAGAGTAATTTAACCATCTGAACAGAACCATCAGTTTCTTATTTCATATCACCTTTTTAAGCGTATAATAAACCTCTGTTTAGTTAATTGTACAGTACTTGCAATGCCTTTGCCGTTGAACGAGTGTCCGCATATGCAGTCTCGGGAGAAAGTCTTGATGGTTCAGGGGTCAGATGGTGCTGAAGTTGCAATTGATTTTCTCCATGATGAATGAAGAAATTATGATGAACTTGCGATGTTAGCCTGTCTCAGTTGTTGTTGAGGTAATACAATACTTGAGGCCCTGTTGACGTGGTTGTGCCAACTCCGGGACAAAGATCCCTTGGCATTCCACACGGACAGTAACCAGGAGAAGACGAGAGAGAAGAAGAGGAGAAGAACCGTGTGCAGGCGCACTTTAACTTCTATAGAGGTCACTCCTCCAGGGTGGTCAGTAAGCCAATAGTAACTTAAGCTTTAGAAGGGAACATTTACGACTCTTTGTCTTCAAGGCAAGCATAGTATTTTGCATATGTAACTGGATCGGGTGTTGATGCAGACACTATTAAAGATTCTTGTAATATTAATATGTTGCATATGTATCATCATATAATATACATGATCATTTAGATCAGGGGTTTTCAACTGGTTCTGTGCCAGGGACCACCATTCTGACTAACAAGTAATCGGCGGCCCACTATTGTGTGTGTCTGTGTGTGTAGTGTGTGGATTCCTTTGTCAGATAGCACAGTCAGACGTCGAATTGAAGAAATGGCATTAAAAAAAAAGAAAAAAAGAGTTTGTCATGTCATTTTGCTGTGTACTGAACCTATTCACGGCTCCATCAACATTTCATGCCAAATCGCTATATTTCCTTGTTTAAAATGTACTGCAAGATGCAGTTTCTTTCCAAATAGCGATAAGCGCCAAACCTATTTTTAGCCTAAACGCGATACATCCTCTCGACTAATCAGAATTCTTTCTCTCTCACCCTCAAATCACTCGCGCGTATCGCGCCAGACGCTCAATTTTCCTCATTCGCGCGACCGCGCCGCGCTAAACGCCTCATTCGCGCTGCAGGACCTCCAGATGCGCGTAAACGCGTCTTTACATTGACTTGACATGAAAATCACTTGCGCCAGACGCTCTATTCGCGTTTGGTGTGAACGCTACTCACTCACTCACTCATACAAGGTCATGTTGTGATTTGTTTTATGTAAAGCGGACAATGGTTCTACTTTTTATGGGTTTGACACTTTACTGAATGCCAATGTATTTATTACTGACTGACTTGCCTTTTTTTTAAGACAAACTTTTTTTTTAATGGAAAAAAAGTGATTTCAATAGTGAAATTATGTAGGCTGGAATGCATGTCACGGACCACATGCAATGCCGCCGCGGACCACCAGGGGGCCGCGGACCACCGGTTGAAAACCCCTGATTTAGATCATCAAAATACAAATTCGTAGATACCAAAAAGGGTATATTACATAATGTAAACAAGTTGTCACAGAATAAGAATATGTGAATAATAAAATTGACAAAAATGTCAGAAAGAATCTTATAATTCCAAGATGACGACCATACAAGTAATAATCCTACACAAAATGGGTCTTACTCACTAATAATTGCGCACACTATTCGTATTTATACGCACATTTAAACTTCTCATGTAGCCTAAACGTTCCGCCAAATTTATTTCAAATGTTCTTAACCCTTGTGCATCAATTTAAAAAAGTTACTCATAGGTCCAAAGAGGACAAAAATGTCCATGTCAAAAAACTGTCATAAAAAGTTGAAGCTTGGGAGCACAGACTTAACTTTGGTATCATTTTAAAGAATACCCTTAGCAGATTATTGCTGAAGTTAAGTTTATGAAAATTATCTCTGAATATTATTTTATATAAAATATATATTTTATGAAACAAGTTGAACTCTAAAACGGCTAGAAAATCAAAGCCATAAATCTAAATAAGTTGTGTTCCAAATTTGAGGTTGATATCTCAAAAAATTTGCTTTCAGTAAGATTTTGTTTGGGCGCAGTACCAAACTTTCCCCATTGGATCCCAGCAAAAATCACAATGAACACAATGATTGGCTTTGTTATTTGCAGTTGAGTTTTTTTCTCTCAATACTACAAACACACACATGCACACAAACACTTTTTTTTTTATAACACACATACCAACCACACTCTGACATCCATACCAACACACGCATACAATTATCATTGCATAATTTATCCAACTGGCTCTATAATAGCTCAAAATTCATGCAGTTAACATTAACAAAAAAAACAAACTTACTCATAGGTCCAAAAGGGACAAAAATGTCCAAGTCAAAAAACTCTCATAAAAATGTTATGCTTGGGAGCAAATACTTGAGACCAGACTTTCCCCATTGGATGCCAGCAAAACTCCACTGGTGAACACAATGATTGGATTTTCGATTTGCAGTTGAGTTTTTCTCTCTCAAATATTACAAGCACACAAACACACTTTTTATTTTATTACACACATACAAATCACACTTAGACATCCATACCAACACACCCACACAATTATCGTTGCATAATTTATCCAGTTAGCTCTATAATATGCCGAAGCAGAAAACAGGAATAAAGCGAGTATTTGCTTTATATGCCTAACCTGAAAAAATGATACCATCTGATAAAAAATTGTAAAAATGTCAATTTT